>NC_055958.1:28161424-28373924 GCF_018492685.1 Alosa sapidissima | reverse complement strand
TAGTGTGCAGGTCAATTCTGGGTTCTAAACTTCCTACATAATTATTATTTTTATAGTCAGTAAAATAGTAGGCCTACTTTGTGTGATTAAGTCCTTTATTTTTTGTTATAGTTCATTTACATTGTGTTGTGTTTTGCCAATAAAGTAGCTTTAAATAGCCAAACTAGGCTAGATCAAGGTCAGTGTTGAAATTACTGCATGCAAATCACTGAATGCTATGCAGAGGGGCCTAATCTTTAGGCCATCTGATGTACAGTATAGGCTTCCCTAGGCCTTCCCGTGTTCATGGGATTTCTTTGACAGTTGCAAAGGGAAAAATGTGAGGATAGTCTTCTTTGCGCCCAGTGTACAATTACGACGTTCCAACCACTCAGGTCTTCGTCAGATAGGCCTACACCATTACCTGTTGCAATATGTCTGTGTGCATTCCTACATTAGCCTACGTCTATTTCTTTGATAACATGATTTGCTACAACGTAACAATAAGCCGCTATTATTATTAGGACTTAACACGCTTTGGTGGTATTATATGCTGTGGGCTTTAATTAGCGCATTTCAGGTAGCCTATCCTACATCTGGGCAATACTTATTGAACAAATTGCAGTCTACATGGCATGACAAATATTACCAGTAGTACTGACCGAACATGAAATAGATTGTTTACAAGTTATGGTAATGATACTGGTAAAATGATTACAGCTCGTTAGGTCTCGTCAAAATTCATTGATGAAGGAAGGTTCGCTTTATCCCAGAGAACCTTACTCGTTTCACTTAGGCTAGACTAAAACAGAAGAGAAGAACTTGCCACTAACCATGTAGTCGTGTTTTCTATAGCATATTCGTTAACCTGCCGTTCTTTGAACAGAAATGTTGGGATATGTCTGCGAGGTGTTTAGCCAAGTTCCATGCGTAGCCTACTGCTTTTAAATGACTTTGAAACATATTTCACAAACGGGCCTCTGTGTACCTGATGGCTTGCCTTCACTATTCGCGATGTATCTGAAATAGTTGCAGATTTCACTTCACCTTTTGTTTTATCCACAAGGCCGAGGACGATCGGCAAAGAACTACTGTATGTTGACGTTGGCTGCGCACTCACTCACTCAGAGCTGCCTGCTTGACACGCCCACTTGCCTAGATGCATGCAAGGAGCAATGAGAGCAGCAGTTCACGCAGACACAGAACGTTAATTTTAATAAAGTATTGATTCTAAAAACGTCGGAAATCGTATCGTTTTTTGCGTGAAGGCATCGTGATACCTTTTTAGTATCGATACACCGTGCAACACTAAGAGCAGGGTGCAGCTCCACACACCCTTGTTCCTGTTGTCTTGTGAAGTGTGGGCTCTGATGCTGCACTCTGAGCCTGCTCTGACAGACACCAGGCAGGTGCAAACACACACACACACACACACTCTCTCACATACACACTAAACACACACACGGCGGCAACATGAAGGATGGAGCGAGCCTGCCATGGCAACAATGGCGAAGCCAAGAAACGTCTTTTAGCCATGGCAACGCAATATGAGAGCGATATATGGATGGAGAGTCAAGATAGAGAGAAAGAAGGAAAAGAGGTGGGAGGAAGAATCAAAGAACAAAAGAAAGAGAAAGAGAAAGAGAGAGATGTGGGAGGCATTGGCTGAGGCTTATTCAGACAATGAAAGTGGCCTTTTCTCTTCCCTTCTTCACACATAAAGAGAGGAAGATGTATACGTATGCCTCTATAGTAGGGCTGCACAATTCATTCGTTTTAATCTAAATTTAGCTATTAGCTAATGATAAAGGCTGTGATTAATAGTGCAGCACACAACTCTGTCCAATGGTTAATCTCGTCACATCTATGATTCTTAAACTCACGTCATCTTCCTTGTGTGACAGACAGTGAAGCTCACCCGACGGGAGTGCTGTGCTTCTCAGGCACGACGAATGCTCACCAATCAGAAGTGGCACAGCTTAAAGCAAAATTTGGAATATTGAACTGAGACTTGACTTTCAAAAATGATATCGCAAATCAAATCACAATATCTGTCAGAAAAACTCATGCTGCCCTACGCTATAGACATTTCATACGTTTTGGAAACAGTGTACAATGTTATGGTTATGCCTATGAATCCTCTTTTCTCAGTTGAAGAAAGAGGTCTTGCTGCAGTCACTTTGCCCCTATTTGCCCAAGGGGGGGGGGGGGGGCGACCTCACACACACACACAGCTTAGGGGTGATTGGAAACCTTCCAATTGCCAAGAGCAGTTTCTACTGGGATCAAATGTCACGAAGCAGTTTTAGGGGCCAGAGAAGTCAGCGTCTCTGACAAGCCGGACAGATCAGCCCTGAAGTCCCTCACACGCACACACACACACACCCCACCCACACACACCCCACCCACCCACATACAAACACACAGTCAGTCCCCCAACTCCTTTCTCTTTCTGAACACACACACACACACACACAGGGCAACAAAACTGAACACACAGCCACACAATGAGTCCCCACAGAGCTGACCGAACTGACAGCTACATATAGAGACCTACAACACAAACACACACACACATACACACTAGAGCGAACCCCAAATACACACACAAAGCCTTATACAGCATGCACAACACACAACTCAAACCCACATCACACACACACACACACAAAGCCTTATACAGCATGGACACTGACAACAAGCAGATCCATGACATGACAACACACACACACACACTCTCAAATCTCTCACAAGAGGCCCTTCACAAAACCCAGAGACCCTTTACACAGCAGCGCATTGAGCTTTTGTTTTGCGGTTTCTCTCGTCTCATTCTGAAGCTTACCCTAAAGAGATGGAGAGAGAGAGAGAGAGAGAGAGAGAGAGAGAGAGAGAGAGAGAGAGAGAGAGAGAGAGAGAGAGAGAGAGGAGATCAGGAGGCAGAAAGAGGGAGAGGGAGGAAGGGAGAGACAGAGGGAAAGAGAGACTGAGAGGGTGAAGTGACAATGAGGGAAGAGATAGAGAGAAGATGGAGAAAACAAAAGAGGAAAGAAATTGGATGAGAGAGAAAAAAGGGGAGGATAGAAGAACCCCCCCCCCCCCACCTCCTTTTATCATCTTGGGCTAGCTGGAGGTTTTCTGCACTGCCAGACCTATTAGCAACAGACAGGAGATGTGATAACAGAGACTCCCTTACGCTCTAATATCTGGGCCTAGACTGTGACACACACACACACACACACACACACACACACACACACACACACACACACACCTCCCTTTTGTTCTTGTGGCGATGACGATGGTGATTATGCTGCTGCATTATCAAGCCAAATTTCTGTGTGCAGTGCAGTTCCAGTGGACAGGGCAGTGCATGAGGCGCAGTGACAAAATGATGTGTCTGCCCGCTGGATCACAGTGGCGTTGTGGTGGAGAGGCACAGTGACAGGCAGAGCTGATTTAAATGTGAAGAGGCCGAAATAAATGGGGTCGCAAAATAAGGATCTGATGATCTGATGTTGGCCCACAAACATGCACACACGCACGCGCACACACACACACACACACACACACACACACACACACACACTACAAAATACCCCAGAGAACTAACCTGAAATACAATCTCATTCTCTCAGTCTCTCTCTCGGTCCACACACACACACACACACACACACAGTTCTCCTGAGACTCAACCAGGGCGAGCCACTCTCTCCTCTCTTCACATTAGCGTGCACCTGGGGAGACTTTGCCTCTTCGCTGCGGTCCTACACCCATAGGCTGCCCCCAACTCCACAGAGAGTTCCAGAAAGAGTCCTCTCAGACAGTCAGGCACGCAGACAGCCATCTCAACAGACAGACAGTCATACGAGGGAATGGGGGAAGTTTATAAAACCTGCAGTGAGGTTATAAGGTTATGAGGTTATATAAGACGTAAATGACAAGTATGACGAGACGACTCCTTCAACTCTCACTTTGGTCGGAACACTCTGCTGTGCTCATCTCATTATGCCCCCCCCCTTCCCAGGTGTGTGTGTGTGTGTGTGTGTGTGTGTGTGTGTGTGTGTGTGTGATTACCTGGGTCCTTTAAAATGCAGCCGCCACTTTGTTCTGCCCTGTTTACGCTCTGAATCTGCAATCTGCTTAGAAGATTGAGCAGCTGCTCCTTTCTCTTCATCCATCCCTCTTTCCATCTCTCTTTCCCCGCCTCCCTCCCTCCCATCTTTCTCGCTCTCTCTCTACCTCCTCCCCTGTGGAACACCCTCAGCCCAAAGGAGACACATCAGTGCAGTAAAGAGTGGGACTGACACACACACACAGAGTGAACAGGCAGCCACACATGTAAATACAAGTAGCACACAAACAAACACAGCTGCACCGCAGGGGTTAGAGAAGACCCCCCAGTTAGGGTAACAGCGAGGAACTAGAGAGAGAGGGGGGAGAGAGAGAGAGAGAGAGAGAGAGAGGGAGAAAGAAAGAAAGAAAGAAAGCTTTGATCTGACGATAAAACACACAGAGGTGTGCCGTGAAGCTCCGTGCCTTCTGGTGGGTGAGTGGGGGTTTTGAGCCATAATGGCTGATCTCAGACACAGTTGCTGTGGGGTGTAGAGCCAACATGGCGTCTCCTCAGACATTGTTTCAGTGGACTGCAGGGTCTCGCACACAGACAAGCCCATCATGCATTCCCTAAATAAGCATCCCTAAATAAGCAAGAGGAAACACAGCTGAATCCCCTTTGGGTTAAAGGTATTTTCCCCTGAAAATGGCTTTTCATAACTGTACAATAATCCCCATGAAGTTAACACTACGGCGAAGAGCCAACGCAGGGGTCCCTTGGGTGGAGTTTTGTTATAGTGCAGAGCCAAAGCAGCATTTCCTGAACAGACACAGAACCATAACAAGAGTCCCTCAGATGGCAACTGCAGGGCACAGAGCCAAAATGGAGTCCCCTGTTGTTGAGTTTCTGTGAAGCACAGAGATTCGTAATGGAGTTCCCGAGATGGAGTTACCGCCTGGCCTAGTTCACCCCAAGGCAGAAACAATGCCGCTTAACTGCTCAGATTTCCTTTATTTTATTCTCTCTCTCTCTCTCTCTCTCTAACGCCTGGCCCAACCTCAGGAAGGGAGAGCGTGAGCGAGCAGGCCGAGGAGCTGGTCCGTGTGTTTGTTTGTTGGCCGTCTGAGTGACCCCTCAAGCGGAGAGCGCTCCTGGGAACAGTCGGTCGACGCTATCGGCTCCCGCTGTGGCCCTCTAAGTGGGGCCAGTCAGGCTTCAGTGGCCCTCAATGCCACACTGGATGACCGGGTCCCTTCAAACACTCTCAGGCTTTCCTTCTTGCCATCATTTCTTCTCTTTCCCTCGCTTTCTTGCTAACATTGTCTACACTGGCTCTCAATATGTTTTAGAATTGTTTTAAACGTTAACGGATTACTTTTAAAGGAGAAATCCGGCCGATTTTTACATGGATCTTGATCGCAAGATGTCGCCGAATACTGTCAATAGGAAATATAATGACCAAAATCGGTGCTACCGAACTGGAGTAGCTGCAGCTAATGGCCAGTACTCCCATTGAGCTACAATGCTAGGTCTGGGGGAATCATCTACCGATTTTGGTCGTTATTTTTCCTATCAACAGTACTCAGCGACGTGTAGCGATCAAGATCCATGTCAAAATCAGCCGAATTTCTCCTTTAAGGCTCTTTATGGCCTCTCTCCCAGTTATAGATCTGACCTGTTTGTGCAGATGAACATAGCACTTACTTTGAGATCTTTGGGTGGAGGATTTTTAACATTTAAACTTTCAGAAGCCTGGCTAAAAACTTAAAAGGTGCCATGTGTAAGAATTGAGGTAAAAATATCCAAAAAATGAGCTACACGCATCAAAAGAATGAGAAGAAATAAGGGCGATGATGTCATTAAAAAAATGACACGGTATAGTGCTGCAGAGATATCAACCTGAATTAGCATGCTAAATTACTAGCCACAGCCCGACAGGTGTCATAATTCCAGTTTCGGCCATGGGAGGCGGTATGCGGGCAACATAACCGCCAGCCAAAATGCAATACACGTGTCTTGGTTATTACTCTAGGGTAGACCAACTCGCTTTCTGGAGGTTTACTGCCCCAATCTTTTATGGAATGTGGAGTATGAATTGATTTTTTGGCGGATATTACACATGGCACCTTTAAGGGGACAGATCATTTGCCGTCATGGCCCCAAGGCTCTGGAAGGAGTTGCCTGAAGAATCAATATCATCCTTTAAGTCTCTCCTTAAACCCACTTTTATCGCCTTTCCTGACTTTGTTTGAGTTTAAATTTATTTTGATCTGTCTAGGGTTCATTTCTATTAAAGGGACCTTCTTATAGATGATTGTATTGTTTTTACATCTAAAAGCTTTTTTTTTTTTTTATGCTTGTATGGTCCACTTAATTTAACTGCTTTTGTTTGTTTTCTTTTGAAATCTAAATGTTTTTTTTTTTTATTCTGCCTTTGTAAAGCACTTGGTAACTTGATTTTAGAAAAGTGCTCTATAAATAAAGACCATTATAATTATTATTGCCTATAAATAAAGACCATTATAATTATTATTGTCTTAATCTTTCTCCCTTCTTTCCTTCCTTCTTTTTCTATTTTTCTTTTCCCCCTCACTGGTTTCCCTCCCTCTCTGGATGTCTCCTGTTAAGTATAAGTATATATACTCTTTTGATCCCGTGAGGGAAATTTGGTCTCTGCATTTATCCCAATCCGTGAATTAGTGAAACACACTCAGCACACAGTGAAGTGAAGCACACACTAATCCCGGCGCTCGGGGAGCAGTGAGGGGTTAGGTGCCTTGCTCAAGGGCACTTCAGCCGTTCCCACTGGTCGGGGCT
Organism: Alosa sapidissima; assembly: GCF_018492685.1. NCBI lineage: Eukaryota > Metazoa > Chordata > Actinopteri > Clupeiformes > Clupeidae > Alosa > Alosa sapidissima. Next base: position 28,367,074 of record NC_055958.1, on the reverse strand, counting down.
CGAAACGGCAGCCCTCCGGTTACAGGTCCGGAGTGCTAACCAGTGGGCCACGGCTGCCCACTGTTGTGGGCTCTCCTCCTGCTCTTCCTCCTCCTGCTCTTCCTCCTCCTCTCCCCTCTTGTGGTCTCTGGGTGTGTCCTGGTTTTGTGCTGACCCATTTGGCTTAATGAAGGATGGCAGCAGGAAGAGAATGCGCCAGTCCTTGTGTGTGCTGAACAGTGCCTATGTGTGTGTGTGTGTGTGTGTGTGTGTGTGTGTGTGTGTGTCAGACTGAATGTGTGTCTGCACTTCTAACAGGCCTCTGGGCTTAAGTGTTACAGCGGGAGACAGTCACCTGAGATTTTGTCACAGGACGGCTGCCAGATATCCAACTCACTCACCTGCATCTAACACTTCCAGAACGTTCCGCCAGCATCACTCTGAGACTTCCATCCAATAGTCTCCATCCCTCATTATCTTGCTCTTTCTCTCTCCCCATCTCTCTCCCTCGCTCACATCACCTGCTCCTTTCTTCTTTCGCTCTTTTATGGCCCTTATGGAGCCCGACCCTTTCATTCCACCATTTTATCCACGACACCATCCATCACTCATTCTGTTCCCTTTTGGAACTTATTTTTCTCACTCCTTTTCAATCTCTTGCTCACTTGCTTTCTCTCTCTCTCACCCACACACAATCTTACAGACACTTAGGCACACACACACACACACACACACACACACACACACAGTAGTCTTTACAGAAGGCTTGGCACCATTACACCGCAGAAGTTGATGGACAGAGACAAAGTGATATATTCCAACAAGCTCAGCCTGAGAGATGTCGACTAGCACGGCAGAATGAGTGAGCTAACCCGAGGAAGAGAGGCAAACGAGCAGAGGAAAAGGAAAATTGATGTGAACATCACGAAAAGAGAGAGCGACCGAAACGACCAAGTGGAGTAAATAGCAAGGCAGCATCGCCTCACTCCTAAATCTTAAAAATCTTAAGAAAAAAAAAAAACATTGCAGTTTCGCAGCGTCCCAAATAGTCACTTCTCAGTTTCATAGCCCCATCAGACACGGCCTTTTTACTTCTGATGGACGTTCTCTGGCTTCTCATTTCTCGTTCCTCACGAGTGCGTAAGTGAATCCGCCGGCGGTTGGCGTCTGCATCTCTCTTCAGTTCCTGTTACTGCGGTTACGGCAGCAACTCGCTGCCACGGCATCGCGGCCTGAGAGGGGTCACATTTAATCGCCAAGGGAACGGTCCCTCATCCAATTCACTTAGAATACCACCCACGTCTGTTAATACACGCACAACGCACGCTCGGGCGAAGTCACCCTTTGACCTTGGCTTTGATTGGACCGAAATCTCTCTCTCTATCACTCACTCACTCCCGCCTCTGAGCGGTAAGGTCAGGAGGCATCAGCAATATCCCATTTAACAGCATATGAGAGATTTACAAGGGATAAGGGAGGCGAGGCGAGGGGGACCTGCACAAGCTGGACTGGAGTGGACTGGCTGTCAGAGCCCTGGCTCAGGTCTGGCACCCTGGTGGGTCAGACTGGGAGGACGAGTGGAAACTGGCATGCAGAGTTGGCAGAGAGAGAGAGAGAGAGAGAGGTGGAACACCACAGAGACAGCAAGTCATGGCTCATGGGAGAGAGAGAGAGACTGTTGTCTTAGGCAAGAATCTGGGTGCTTTATTCATGTACAGACACACATAGGGTCAGCCTTGACCGCTTAAACACACACTTAGGGGCAGTAACAGATACGGCATCATTACAGTGCACAGTGTCACATAACTTATTTGAGGAGCCCAAGAGCTCCAGCTCAGACATGTTAGTAAGGGGCTCTCACCTCATACTGAAAGCATGAGTCATCGCAAGCACCTGACACACACACACACACACACACACACCAGTTACAGAAAGATAAACAAAAACACTCATGCCTGAATATGCATGCGTGCACACGCATGCAGGCGCACACACCACACGTATGCATATATGCCCAAACACAAACAAGCAAACAGTAAAGGTCTTCTTCTGAGCCTCTTGGGAGATTGAGGTTAATGTGGGTGCAGGTAATGCAGCTCAGACTCATTAGGACTGCAACACCGTAATACCTCAGTCCCACTGAGAACCTTTTAATTCAGGCTACTGATGTATATTGTACCTGTATGGCATTGTTTGGGTATGGGTGCAAAATGCTACAGTTGAACTGTTCATCTTGCTACAGTTGAACTGTTCATCTTTCACCTGATGAACAATTTTCACTACAGCAGCTCCAGTGGGCATTAAAAATCATTGGATTAATGTGTTTGAGAAGGACAAAGGAGACGGGGGACCTCTCCCCCTACATTCACCGCATTGATATCAGAGCAAATCTGATGATAAACACAGCAACTTTTTTGAGCAATGTTGCAGGGGAATGGTTGTGGTTCTGGCACATTCCTATTGATTTTGACCAACAATTTGTTTTCTAAAGAACCATCAGCAGGCAAAGTTTCATGATCATCAGAACATATGGAACAGGTTGTGTGGTTGCCCAGCAACATTGCTCCAAAAGTTGCTCCCATGTATCATCACCTTAAGCCTTTGCCCCTTTTCATGTCCCATGATCTCCCTCAGGAGCGTCTCATGTCTTTGTGATGCAATTTAACATCCATCCACGCATGCATCCATTTTTTATCCGTAGTTCTCACCTGATACATTATCTAGTTTCACGTGTGAAAAAGGGCTTCTGTCTGAAGAAATGAAGAAGCAGGACTCGAAATGTGCATACCAGGACTATGACTGTGTGGCATTCTCACAGGAAGGCATTAGTCTCCTTCCTGGTTTCTGTGTAATACAGGGCACCTAAGCATGCATTACTTTAATATCTATAGGCCTAGTTTCACTAACCTTGACACCAGGAGACTTATGCCTCTCATGACTACTAGCCACTGCTCCAGTAGCACGGTGATAACCTGGTGATTAAGCTTGGCCACCGCAGAAGCTGATCTCCATGTACACACTCAGCAGCAGCACTAGGGTAAACTTGACAACAATCCCCTTAGCCTTGGTAGAGCCGAGGAAGAGCCCATGGAGGGCATGGGTAAAGAAGAGCAGAAGTGCAGAGAGGGACAGCCCATGGAGGGCAGGGGTAAAGAAGAGCAGAAGTGCAGAGAGCGACAGCCCATGGAGGGCAGGGGTAAAGAAGTGCAGAGAGCAGAAAATGACAGTGTAAATCCGAATGGAGAAGTACAAAGTGCAAGCAGAGAGAGACACACATGACAACAAAACAGAAATGTAGTGGGGAAATTACAGAACTGAAGGGGTGTCTCTCGTTTCTTTTCAGTCAGATTTATCCCAATCGCATTTAGCCTTGTTCTAGCAGTGCATTACCACAAGCAAAGCATGGGATTATACGATACGCAATTTGTCTTTTTTCCTTAAGAGAGTCCTACTCTTGTCATCTTCATTCATTGCTGTTGTTCTGAGGCGCGGTTAACACTTGTTCAAAGCTGCTTAGAGACCAGCTTTGATGAGCAGTCATTCTAACCAACCGTGCAGGACACACTCATTTCAAAGAACAACCCCCAGTGTAGAAAAAACAGTTTGAAACAGTAGAAGGCAGCAGAAGAAGAATCTGCGATCGTCTGGCATTTCAATAGGCAGGTTTGGGGAAAGGTGTTGTGAGAATGGAATGTTGCTCACTGTCAAGGAGCTGCAGTCATTTTCTACCAGAGCCTGACCAGAGGCACTGTGTCCTAATGTGTCCTTTACACAAATACCTGCAGCATGACTGTCATAGACAAGGAGGGAGGGACACCTGGGAAGATGAGATAATGAAAAAGAAAAGATAAAAGAATGTGGAACAAAAGAACAGAGGAAAAGAATGCAAAGGCAAAATCGGAGGAGAGGAAAAAGGAGGATGTAGTAGAGATGAAGGAAAGAGAGTATGATCAAGAGGCGGATGGAGACAGTAAACGGTGACACACACACACACACACAGTCTCACTGTCTTGTTCACCACTCTACAAACACACACCAGAGTGGGGAGATGATCTCATCGGGAGGAAGGCTGGCACTAATGAATTCTCCAGTCTCCAGAACATCTACTAGGCGCGCACACACACACACACCACCACTTAAAAGCCGATCTACTGATGAGGCAAACCACACATACACAAGAAACTCATTTAAGTCTACCATAAGGGATTACAAATAAATTGTGTGTGTGTGTGTTACACTTGAACACAATGAGGATCTGGCAGCGCGACTCACATGTGCGTTTTAAAGAAAACTCCGAACATAACAGATTAGCAAGCCTCAGCCGCTAACATCATCAGTGCTGACAGAGCTAGCGGTCATTCACAGGGGCCGGGTGGCTAAATATAGACACAGACAAGGGCCACAGCTGGGACACACACATACTCACACTCACATTCACAATAAGACTCACAAGATTACCTGCAGCCTCCTTGCAGAAGAACATATAGCCTATACATTACACACTTGCATCTACATAATGCACACACTATATGGACTACATTATGCATTATACAGCATACATTATACATGCATGAATATTCTCAGTGTGCCAGCGCTGTTCTAGGAACAGGTTTTTCCATCAGCTCACAGTACATGGTAGTGGTAATGATGTATGCTACAGACGGCAAAGAGCTCCTCTATACGGCTGAGGTGAGAGAGGGGGGAGGGGAGACTGAGGCCGAGCATGTGGGCAAGTGGCTGACCGAGAAACCGCAGCTTAGGCGTTGGGTGTCTCGTCTGACTGAGAAGTGTAGTCTGTGTGTGTGCAGTGTTTCCTCTAGGATTTTTTTAAGCAGGGGGGGCAGGCCTGTCCGAACCACCCCCCCCCCCCACCGTCCCACGGAAATGACAACTGACACTTCGCTGCAACACAAACAATTATATGTATTCACCTCTATTCACACACAATTTAGGCATTATTTTTTTAGTTGTGATTGAGCTGTATATTTGGAGAATCTACAACAGGTCTGCACAATGAATTTTGAAAGGCAACTGCGACTATTGTACTGTCTGCCTCATTTCTGATACCGTGGGGGAAGAAAATTAAACCGTGGGGGGCCGCCACTACCAAATCAACATAGAGGAAACACTGGTGTGTGTGTTTGCAAGAGACCGAGAGTTAGTGAGAACGTGTGAAAAAGCAAACCAGAGTGAGAAAGAGGGTCAATAGTGCAAGAGCATGCACAGTTCTGTGCAAAAGATTTAGGCATTTTTCTTTAACATTTATTTATTTATTTTATTGCACCTTAGTATTCTCATGCATTAGTTATTCTGCATGCTCTACAAAACTATGCTGTTAAAATTATGCATATCATTTTGAAAGCATCCCATCTTCACACATGCCTCAGACCTTTGCAGACTAAGGCCAGGGTTAAAAGGGCAAGGGTCAAATCAGTGGCTGCCTGGAATTTGTTTTTTTATTATTGTTTGGACATTTAGTATCTCCTTATAAATCAACCGTAATTGATTTAGTTTCATTCTTAATCTTAATTCCTTTCCTTCCTTGTCGTGTATGAAAACTCCAGTTGGTATTGTCATACGTGTTTATACCAATGTCGGTATCTTTGTGATCTCACCTTGTTCACTCGTCTTTGTAAAGTTGTATTAAAAAGTTAAATCACAAACAAAAGACAACACATGGATGCAATTTAACATCTGAGCAGAAGGTGATTTCCACAGGAAGAGAGCCGAGGGCCAATCAGTCCGAGCGGACCAAAAAGGGCTCCCACGACGTTGCCTGAGAGACGGCGGAGACGGACAGCTCTCAGACGTCTGATGACAGCAGTGACCGTCCAGCTCGTCGCCTCGGGCCAATTCCTGAAAAACGGGCTGGTGCTCACGCAGATGATGAGTGGGCAGCAGCACGTACCAAGCGAGCCCCGAGTTTCAGCCACGTGCGTGTGTGCGTGCCTCAAACAAATCATCTCACCACTCCGGACGCACATATCTTTGGATTAGCGAGCGATCGCCCACCATCTTGGCACAAGACCAGCAAAGAGAGATGGTTCTTCATTAGGTTCTGTTTTTAGTAGGTTCAGTTCCCATGTTAAGGCTTTGACTATGCCAAGGAATGGTTTTTTGGCAGGTAGTGTTCTTCAGAACTAGAAATGGTTCCTCAGGGCCCCAAATTGGTACTGTATACAGTTCTAAATAACCCCTCAACGGAGAGTTCTAAATACGGCCTTTAAGATTTAGGCCGACTTTTGCAGAGCTAGACCTTGCAAAACCACAAGAACCAAGCAAGCCGGTCTTTTGCCTTTTCCAAGGAGAGCAGGCTTTAAGCCTTGCACAATTGCCCCACATACTGTACATCCACTAGCCTGGAAAATCCAGACCCTGATAATCTAGAAAGATTAAGGGTCTGGCCAAGAACAATGTAATGGCCCAACTCGAGGGGCGGCAACAAGCATGCATTTAAAAATCTCACTGCAGGCAATCGGATAACACTACGACCAATATGTACTGTCCTCCAACGTTGCAGCGCTGTCTTCATCAGTTTAGCTGGTTCCCCGGAATGTTGGGGTAAAAGTAACGTGCATCATTGCTCATTGCCAGTGTCTCGCAGAGACAATTCCATTGTGTTCTCGCGAGAACTCTGGATTTCCAGGGTATACATTCACTGCTTTGGGTTTGGGGATTAGCACAGGGCTTTTCTGTTAGCGCGACATGTGGGATTGCTTTGTTTTTCATCCACTAAATTACGGTGACGAAAGGAGCGGCCGGCCACAGGCCACCATCCCGTCACTACACAATGGAGACACACGGAGACACACACACGCACGCACACATACACACATACACACACATAGCTCAAGGTGACTGGCGTATGAATGGCCTTGATGAATATTCACACGGATAGGCCTATTCTTGTAGCAGTGTGTGGGTTGGCCATGAGACAACATCACTATTACACGAGATAATTTCACCGCCACTCGCTCGATGTGTAACTCTCACTCACCCACCCACACACACACAAAAATCCTTTTCTTCATTTCCATGAGCTAATCCCAACTTTGATACACACAGAATCTATTTTATATGGCAAATGTATGTGTGTGTTTTGTCTGTGTGTGCCCTAAGGTGAGTGGGGGATTAGAGTGGACTTAGTCTCTGTTGAGGCAACATAAGGCCTGAGCAGGCCTGAGAGTCGGGGCTGCTGGAGAATGGCGGGAGTCGGAGAACAGCATGTTCTACTCCACAATCCTGCTTCAAGAAGCAAGGCCTGTATGTACAGTAGTAGGCGCTATTATGGGATGGAGAGGGGCTTGGCCAATGGGAGCAGAAATAAATTGATGCAAGGAAATGTTCCGGTGAACCTTGATCTGACATATAACCCACTGCATGGACTGAGGAGGACACACGCCTTGCCTACCTGTTCCCTTTTTCTTTATCTCTCACTTCCACCATTTCCCTTTTATTTATTATATTCTCTCTCCCTCTCTCTTTCACACTCTCTATCCCTTCATCTCCATCATCCTGAGGCACCTTCAGTGCCACAGCTCCTGCAGCAAAAGCAGATGTGTGAAGCAGGAGCAACACATCCCATCACTAACGATGCATGTACACTCTCTCAAACTCAAACGCACACAACCCGTCAACTCTGTCTGATCTCAAAAAAAGCACTCCTTGCACAAAAAAAATGGATGAAACAGTTAAAAACAAGGGATGGGCATCGCCAGTGACTTTGTCAGAATTAGGCCTAGATGTTATGCCCCATTCTTCAACATTTTATGATATTATTTAAAGCCAGCGTACGGTGCAGGTGCCCCAGCCAGTCGCGCCACGGATGGGGCCTTATGACATATTTTAAACAACTTCCACACTAGCTTTACACTAGCTTTAGATTTCATACTTTCTAAGTCCCATTTTCTCATCTTCCTCACAATTCACTCCTCTCTGCTTCGTCCTTCCCACTACCTTCCAGACTTCCTCTTCCCCGCCCCATTGCCTGCTGGGTAATCCAGGTGCCTGTCTGAAGAGGGAAACTGGTCGGCCGCTAATACCTTGCTGTAGCCGAGTCAGCCTTAAACACATGCTTAAAGCACTGGAGATAGGTCCCAGTAAGCCAGACGGAAAGAGGAAACAAACAAAAACACACACACACACACACACACACACACACACAATATAAGCTTACAAACACACTTTGCAGATATGCCAAAACTTTCAATTTAAAAGTACTACCGTATGCAAAAACTTTAATACATAAAATTAATATATTTGAATAACATTGAAATAAAAAGAAAAGGAAAAAACTAATCTAAATCCATCACAGCTGAGCGTAAACACACACACACACACCACACACACACACACACACACACACAGACACACACACACACACACACACACACACACACACACACACACACACACACACACACACACACACACACACACACACACACACACACGGGCCTCTGACCTGGTTTTGTGAACTCTGCCCTCTCTGCCCACCTCGCTCCATTCATGCCAGCCGCTCCGCGACTGCCGTGGCCGCTGCCATCTTCACTCACCAGAAACATAGTGACCCTACCCCCACCCCAACACACACACACACACACACACACACACTAGTGCCTACAGTCCAACAACAATGTGTCAGGGTTTCACACATTTTTTGTGGCTTTCAAATAACAGACAGGAGTTTTAAGTCAAGCCGTGTACACTCTATTCAAATGGCTGCCACAATGACAAAGGCTGCATCACTGTCCTCTGGAGCCCAGCCATCCAGGTCAACCACCAGCATCACAAACCCCCGATCCCAACAGCCTCCACTGCAAATACATCTGTGAGGAAACCACAACCAAGGAGGTCGAAGTTCTACCCCCTTTTCATAACACTCTCCCACACACACACACACACACACACAGACACACACACAGGCAGACAATGCTGGTCAAAACAACACACCCCTTCCTCTGTCACTCACACACTAGCACGTACACACAATGCTGGCCTAAACATCACACATTCTTTCACAATGCATGTAATGGTGGCCTACTTCTGTCCTGGCTCAGGCATTATCAAGTCCAGCAGGTACCTTCCACACAGTAGGAAAAACACCAGGACTCCAGGCAGTGTGTGTTTGTGTGTGTGTGTGTGTGTGTGTGTGTGTGAGAGAGAGCAGACAGAGAGAGTACATAATGCAGCCACGAAGAGCATAAAAAATTAGTACTGTCTTGGAATTTGACTAATTAGCCTATACAATCAGATGAAGTGAGTGTGCATGTGTGTACGTGTCATGTATATGTGTGTATAAAGAATAAGCATCTCCATGGTTCTCAAAAAACTAAAAAATCAATATAGTTACGTATTTGTGTGCATGGTGAGTGTGTACGTGTGTGTGTGTGTGTGTGTGTGTGTGTGTGTGTGTGTGTGTGTAACGTGTGGTGGTGCATTACATGTACAGGTCTTTCTATTGTTTGCGTATGCCTACAGGTGAGTTTAACTAGTGTCCTATTCAGTGTGTTTCTGCATCACACACACTGGTGGACACAACGGGGCTCCTTGTCGTGACTGTGAGCAGAGTGTGTCTGCCTGCCTGCATGTGTGTGTGTAAAACCGTGTGTCTGTGGGGAGCACGTAACATGAAAATTAACCTCAAGATTGCCTGATGATAAAAAAAAATAATATAACCCCACAAATATAAGTATATAAGTATATATACACTCTTTAGATCGCGTGAGGGAAATTTGGTCTCTGCATTTATCCCAATCCGTGAATTAGTGAAACACACACAGCACACAGTGTACACACAGTGAGGTGAAGCACACACTAATCCCAGTGCAGTGAGCTGCCTGCATCAACAGCGCTCGGGGAGCAGTCAGGGGTTAGGTGTCTTGCTCAAGGGCACTTCAGCCGTGCCTACTGGTTGGGGTTCGAACCTGCAACCCTCCGGCTACAGGTCTGAAGTGCTAACCAGTAGACCACGGCTGCCCAAATATCACATTTGTGTGGACAAAATATGAACCAACCCAGTGATTACCTGAAGAGGATTAAACTTTATGCTCCAATTACGCTAATCCAATTCACAACAGCGGCTCTGCAATTACAGATCCTGAAGCAGTCATTTGTTTTGTTATGGTTCTTCTCGTCTCGTCATGGGGACCATAGCCAAGTACTTAAACTCACAGCTCCAGCTAACTATTCATCGTTTCTAATTACTCACTCAGCCAAGCTGCATCTTTCTTTTCCCTGTCCACCAATCGGAGAGCTACTGCAATTGTGTAATGGCGGTTGGGAAGCTCCTATTGCCCTCATGGGATATAGGGACATTGGAGGTCCTATAGATCTTACAAAATGGATTTTCCCTGTTGTGTGGTGCTGGAGATGGTGTCTGGATAAAGAGGAGGCCAGTAAGCCAGTCAGCTGGCAACAGACACAACGCACGCACAGACACACACACACACACACACACACACACACACACACACAGTAGAGTGAACGCTGTGAGGTGACCACCTCCCACCCGCCTGTGTTTTCTGAATCAGCCAGACAAGAACCCAAAGGGTGATCGGACGGACAGGCCAGCCTGTAATACAGACCATTCAGCTGGTTGAAATTGGGGGAACATCAGCAACCGAATGCCTTGGTGGGCGACTGACTGGGCTTTGACAGATGGAATGTGTCTCGTTAACGTGTCATTTAGCTGAGTGACGAGTGACATCCCGCCCCACAATCACAACCGGAATCAGCAGCATGCCATCACCTGACAAATTGACGACATGTTTTAGACAGAAAAAGAGGGACAGGTGAAATATGACCATATTAAACTGGACTCCTGTTACTGCTCAATGGCTGAGCGGCTGCATTGTGTAGCATCACCCACATCTGAAAAGTGTGTGTGGGGGTGTGAGTGTGTGTAGGCAGTACTGATAATTCTGCATATCAAATATGAATATCAGTGTTACAGTAGCCTACAAACAACAAGTTTTTTACACACAGGGCCATCTTATTGTATGGGGCTCTGTGGTAACCTCTCAATTAGTGATGAAACTACTGCATAACATTGCAGTGCTTGCTTTTTTACTACATTTTGGAGAGTGTCTGAAAACACTAATAGCCTGAAGAAGGTTCCCCGCCTCGGGAACAGACTGACACTTTGGTCGATCAATAACCCTGACCACTCCATCATTCATTTGGCACCAGGTATCAACCTACCTGGAACCAGATATCAGTTCGAGATTTGAACATCCCCTAGGTCTGGATTCTTATTATAGTCCTTTAAAATAAATGGCATATATTCACACAATAACACTGTACACATTACAAACTACATCGAGAAATAAGAGTGGGGGTCTTACTTGTGTCGGTGCTCGTCGTGTCCTCCGGGACCATGTATGATGACCTGGCTGTGCTTGCCTTCCTTCCCGGGTTCGATGTGCGGGATCAGCACGTCCTCCAAGCCCAAGTCAAAGCGCTTCTGTTTGGAATTATCCGGGAGAAAGAAGAACGCTCCAAAGCATAACGTGATGAAGGCACTGAGGATGAGGAGGAGGATAAACTTCTCGGAGAGCCGCAGGGTGGCCCTGTGGTGGGGAAACGAGGACGCACCCGGCGAGAGAGTCGGTATCCTGCGGCCCGAGAGAGGCAAGAGAGCCGGTGTGGTCATGTTTTGTATTCTAATTGGAAACTGAGGGGACAAGTGTCAAGGTTATCTTGCATACGCCGCGCTATTATCTCATTCCGGCTAATGTGTGCTCAGATTCCAAATTCGTGTCGGTCTCCTTGATTCCAGGCACGACTTCCCATCAGTTATAATGTTATGTTCTTCATCATCCTGGAAACAAGGGGGAAAGTAACATTAATCAACTGGAAATTAGCCTGCATTCACCTTCTCGCGGATGAGCCGCTGAAAGCTTCTAGAATAGAGAGGTATTTACTTAATTTACCAGTAGCAAGTAAAAACAAAGCTGACAGCTGACATTACTTTATGCTTCTTTTAAGAAATCCAAATGAATCTCTCCAAAAATATATCGCGTTGTATAAGGCAGACAAGGTGCTATGCTGACTCAACAGTCTAGTTAGTTAGTTTGACAGGTAACAACGAGCTCAAGCAAGACAAGTGACGCCACGTAGAACACCTGCTGGCACACGTGATACAGGTTACCACAAACACAGGACGAGATAAGTAGATTGGCCTTAGCAGGAATGCGTCTGATTCACTTGAAACTCTTATTCGAAATAAAAGAAGGAAGACGATATGCTTTCGATTTGAGTGTTGTCGTCCTCCACTTTTGATTACATTAGGGAACCATGCACGAGCTACTTCACTGACTCATGATAGCCTATCGCAAGATCTCTGGCTACCCCCTGCACAAGCCAAGTGCCATTTTGCAGGATCAACCATTCATACGGTTTATCGGGCTAGTTACAGCCTAACTAACAGCAAACTGTAGCTGTCCATTACCTTAACAACATTAATGACCGTCTTTGAGAAGGACGCAATGCGCTAGCTAGCTAATATTTCCACTTACCGTGAAAATCATTCCGACATTGCCGACTGATCCATGGACCTTAATAGTAGATTCAGACGTCAAGTTTAACAAAAAGACAACGAGATTGCACTCGCTATGAGGTTAACTGTGTGTTCGCTGGATTTCCTGGCTATCGGGTAGATGTCTAGATTGTTGGACACGAGTGGCTTCCCCTTCAAAAACATCGAAAAACAAACAACAAACTGAAAAATGTAAATCCAAACGACGATCGCATTGCCAACAGGCTAACTGTGTTCCCACGACGTTCAGTTGCGATAATCAATAACGATATTCTCTTACCCGAGTGAATAATAAAGTTTCCGTTACATTATGCTGGCGGCATAAAACATCAGTTGGGTTGAATATCTCAATGTATTGAGAGCCTCTTTCCAACAGGCCTGTGTCGCTGATAACCGTGGTGTCTCCAAAGAATGGCTGGATAACCCGCCGATTCGATTAGCCAGTGTATTTACAGTCGAATCGGCTGCGCGACAAAAAATATATCTGCGTTAATATGCCCGTGCATAAATGCTACTACTAGGTTTCCTCACTAATACCGATTCACCGGCCTGCATTGCTAGATACTGCGCCTTTTCCAGTAAAGGCATCTCACGTTAGCTTGCTGTTTTGTAGCAGACCGTTTCTCTGCGCATCATCTCACATGTGCTTGTGGGTAATTCGGCGGCTCACGTTAAGAATTCAATATGACTCTTTCACAAATCAGTTTTTGAATAATAGAACTATGTCCATCATTTCAGGTCTGTCCGCGAAGGGATCTTCAGCTAGTTTCCACCTCCCTTATTTCATTATGTGCGCCGCTAGTCCCTTATGTCCAGGATGTTGTTACTGCAACGACTGCTCCTCCCCTCGGTCCTCCACCATCCCATCAACTGCCGTTTGGTAAACTTAGGGAGCGTCTACCAATTATGAACTAATATGAATAATGTGAAATGGCTGCATGAACTAAATATTGAATGGTCGACACGTAGCCTAGGTGAAATACAATTTCATTTGGATCATAGATAAAAGTCAACACTGTAAAATGTAATAAATAAATAAATAAATAATATATATTAATCCATCTTAAATAAAATCCATTATTACCCTTTTCATTAATCTTTTGTGAAAAAAAAAACAATGTCTTCTCTGAGAAAGCCCCCATTACAAAACCTGTAGCATAGAACATCTTACAATACACCACATGTTGGATGTCATTGTCTGTGTGAAGATCTAGAGATGTAATAGGCTACTGTTGAGAGCAAATTGCAAACCTACTCTGAGAGAGAGATAGAGAGAAACTGCGAGCCAATTCTGAAATGGAGATAGTGTGTGTTTGTGAGTCAATTGGGTCCTTCAACTTCAATTGCCCTGCTCCACTCGCCTGCCTCAGCTCCTCCCCTGCGATTAACATGACAAACTCCATCACTCTCAGGAGACTGAAATCAGCAGGGCGTCTGTCAACGATGATGAGACTGTGGCATCTTTGCAGAATTCTTTTCAGACTGGCGTGTGTGTATGATCAACCCCTGCAGGGGGAGAGAGAGAGAGAGAGAGAGAGAGAGAGAGAGAGAGAGAGAGAGAGAGAGAGAGAGAGAGAAAGAGATAGCAGCCAGGGTGAGGGATTTGATATTCACACATGGTTCCACCCCACCAAGCAACAAAAAAAGACCCTCTGCGGTGGCTGTTTTGATTTTACATTTGCAGGAGTGGGGAGTCGGGCAGCGTGCGTTGGGTGGGGGCACTCCGCATACGTCTGCATCAGCTCCAATGGAAAGAGGAGCCCCTCTAAAACATCAGCATCTGGCAGTCAGACACGGCACGGATCACTGGTCTGGAGAAGAGGGGGATCATGGCAAACTCTGAGAGGCTCCGGATAACAAAATCTGGTTGGAGGAGGTGAAAAAGAAATCTCTCAAGCTACCCACAGCCTCAACATGCTCAGTTACAAGCCAAAATAAGAAGAGATAAGAAGCCAAAACAAAATTCATGGTGAAAACGAAGACTGAAGAATAAAAGGAGAGGAAGTGTGTGTGTGTGTGTGTGTGTGTGTGTGTGTGTGTGGCGGGGAGGGGACTGGGGGTTTGGTGAAGAGATGAGGCCTTGGCAGACACACAGAGGATGAACCATTGCGACGCACACCGGTAGGCCCACATAATGGCCCAGCATGTGTCTTTGTCAAAAGCCACATTGCCACTGCAGCATGGTAAATTATGACACTTTAAAACTCTGTGAGCAAATAAATGCATGTGATGCCATTTCACCCATGAGAACACCGCAGGTGCACTCAAGGGCAAGCCGATTGGCTCTGCGACAGAGATATGGCCGTCAATCACACGGGTCGTCGAAGGCAACAGTGAGGGGAAAAGAGATTCCGGCTCTGACATTCCAGTTAATGGGGCGTCATCTTTCCCTCCATCACGGTGCCAGGAAAAAGTAGATCACGAGGGGATGCGGGGGGGGGGGGGGACATGACAGACAGGTGGGGAGAATACAGGTCATCATGACAGGCACTGGAAGAGTGTAGGGGTAGTGCAGCATGCATGTGTGTGTGTGTGTGTGTGTGTGGTGTGTGAGTGTAAATGTGAATGTGTGTGCATCAGTTTGTGGGAGGGTTTGTGTGTGTGTGTGTGTGTGTGTGTGTGTGTGTGAGTGTAAATGTGAATGTGTGTGCATCAGTTTGTGGGAGGGTTTGTGTGTGTGTGTGTGTGTGTGTGTGTGTGGGATGGAGTGGATGTTGTCTGGAACTGAGAAGCAGTGATCCTGGACAGTCTCTCTGTGCTGGTTGGAACACATCCAACTCATACCACACATCTCTTCATCTGTTCGTCTCTTTCTCTCTCTCGCTCTCTCTTTCTGCTTTTAAAATGTTTTTTTTTTTTTTCAAATGTACTGTTAGTTACAATCTAACCGACCAAAACCTTTAATTGGACAGATCCAGGGACCCTACAGAGTAGTGCACCAAAGGGAAGACACAGCAGCTTTTCCCAAAACAGGACAAAATAAAGCCCTTGTGCGCCTTCACTCCATTCACTCTCATATGATCCTCTTTGTGTTCATCATAGTAACTACTCTTCTTACCTATTGCCCTCTCTAAAGCATCCGTCTCTGCAGTCGTGAGCAGTAAGTTGAGTGGTTCAATCACCTCTCTTGTGGCTGATTGGCCACATTGTCACGACAACACGTGAGTAATCACATGGCTTTTTTCACAAAAAATTCTGAAGTGAGCCTCAGGTAGACTCTCAATGCTTAACGCTATTGATCATATAACTTTGTGCTGATTCCAGTCATGGTATGTTGATAAACCAACATTATTATTATCGTTAAGGTGGTCCAATATTATATTCTTTCATAGGGCCCAACAGTTTTGTGAAGACTCCAGACTCCAGTGGAGGGCTTGGAGGGTTGGGGCTACTATTCCACAGTGGACTCTATTTGGAGCACCATAATTGTGTTAGCGTGTGGCGGCGCGGTCTGGCCCCTGACCGTAATCAGGTTAAGAAGTGTACTGAGAGCCCTGGTCTGCCTGTGTGTCTGTGTCACTATCTGGTGCTCACACAGCATTCGACACTAAAAAGGCTTAAGCATTGCTCGATCAATGGCGAAGTCAATGCACAATGTATCTAAAGGGAATTGAGCACTGAAGTAAACTGAAGTAAAAGAATCGATGTGAGGAGAATCCTCAAAAGGATTAATGAAGTCCTTCAATGGCAAGTTGCATGAGCATGACACATGAATGTAAGTGTTGCATTCATAGTCTGTCTAGTGCATGTTGAATGGTGTTTGAACATTCTTCTTATTGCTCAGTTTCGCTGCCTTTTGGATATGACTAGATAAAGTCAGAGTCTATCAAAGGAGCCTGTCAGGCCTTGTCACAACAACGTTGGGGTGGCAATGTGATGTGATGAGTGGCTGACAGGTGAGTTCTCACCTTGTACCAAATTGATAGGGAGGGATGATCCTAGTTTAAAGCAGAGAGACAGAGAGAGATGTTAGAAGAAAAGAGGAGAAAGCATTCATG
Organism: Alosa sapidissima; assembly: GCF_018492685.1. Classification (NCBI taxonomy): domain Eukaryota; kingdom Metazoa; phylum Chordata; class Actinopteri; order Clupeiformes; family Clupeidae; genus Alosa; species Alosa sapidissima. The sequence goes on along the minus strand of NC_055958.1, from coordinate 28,350,559 downwards.
ACAGAATGTTAAATAAAAAGAAAGGTCAAAAGAACATGACCCCATATACTGGTTCTCTGAGTGACCTAACTAATCTTTCCCACAATCCTCTGCAGTAAAGGATTCTGGATGAATGTATTGACAATCCACAGTGTTCCATTCCAGACTGGAGAGGTTGTGTATCGGACTGGCAACATGCTTGTTCCTGCTCATACCACACACACACACGCACACAGACACACACAGACACACACACAGACACACACACATCACCTTCTCATCTCCCCAAAATGCCAACTCTACCCTGGAAACAGGTGAGGTTGCATGTCAGCCTGACCCCCCCCACACACACACACATACAGACACACACACCCCACTCTCTGACCACATCTCCATCCCCAAAAATGCCAACTCTATCCTGGGCATATGAGCCTGTGTTGAACAGATGGCTGCTGCGTCTAATGACCCTCCCCACCCTGTGCGACCCGTTGGGGGATTGACAAATACCAAACGCATAGGGATGGGGCCTCTCAGCCAGCCAGCCTCTCAGCCACTTCGTCCTCTAGCTGACAATCCAGTCGCGTCTGATAGATGGTCTTGTTGTTAGCATTTACAAATACCATGAATGTCGTTTATCAAATGTGTCCATCTAGAGTGGTGAGAAGCTTAATGATAAGACACATTTCGGCCAAAAAATATAACACGCTTCTTTGGGATTCTTGAGCATGTCCCTCGTACCAAAAATGTTTACAGAGATAGTTATCAAGCGAGTCCCGACACTTCTATTTGAGATGACACCCTATCTGACAAGATGAATTGGCAGTACGGGGGCTTTAAATGTATATTATGCGCCTGACGTGTCCTTCTCTCCCCAGAAGTAGTGAGCTATGCGGGCCTTTGATAGAAATGATTAAATTGTGTCCTTGAACATTGCAAAACTTAATGCAAAAGTTGGCTCTCGAACACCACAGTGTTCTTTGTGGGAGGGTGAGAGAGTGTTCCTTGTAAAATTGTCAGAACGGATGGCTGCCTGCGTCCCCTTCTCAGTCTGGAGCTGTTAACTGTGCCCAGCCTTCCCACTTCCATATGGGAATTTATATTTCTTCTCCAGGATGGGTGGGCATGACATTTTGCAGCCTGTATGAAATGTTAACCAAACAAATTTCAGTATGAAATGAAAACTTTTCGTCCGTAGACATGACCCGAGTAGCACTTGATGCAATCTCTACGCCTCTCTTATCTACTATTCGGGGGACCAGGGGCTGGGGCATATGGGCTGGATTTAGCTATACCTAAAGTTCTTAATGACCACTACTTTTTCAAAGGTAATAGTGACAAACAACTGAACAGATACTCATTATGTTTCATGGCAGAGCTCTACATCATAAGCAACACGCAACACAAATGCAACACGTTCCCTTAAGTGTACTAAAACAGATTACTGTTTTTTTATTTAGTTCTCCATCCAGATCATAAAACATTCTTTTGAGAAGTTTAGGCCATCAATTCAAGGACACTTGCGTCCCTGTATACATCATTTAATCTAAATTCTCAAGCTGACCACTCATATGGTGCGTTGCATGAGTTGTGACTTACTACTGCCCCCATGAGTCTAAGAGAGGAAGTTAATTGTGTTACATGCTATTTTTTATTGCCTCGTCTTTCTGGAGCTGTGAATAAGACAGTGACTGACATTAACCCTACATCTTGCTGTTTATTTCCTCACCTTATAAACATCAGCTGCAAAACAAACAGATTCAGATTCATTTTTGCATACAGAGGTGCGGACATCCACCCTCATCCATAATGTAACCATGGTGACAAAGCCATATTGCATTATCCTATACAAACACTACATACCTGCCTCTCTGATAATGTCTGGTACGGGGCAGACTGCAAGAACCAACCAGGGAAATTGCTCCAGGTGCCAAAAAAACAAGCCAACTCATTTGTTCTGAAACAGCTAACAAGAGCTATGGGGCTCATTGATAATGCAAGAGTACAAATACAACAGGGGCTATTGGAAACCAAAGAAGTTGTTTTTATTTGAAGTTGCATAACAACATTAAAACAATTCTAACAAATCCAAACCATAAAGGTTATTCCTTTTTTCTAAATATCCACTTCTCCAAATCCCATCACTGGACAGCAAATAAGCTCCTGGGCCTAGTAGCACAAAGGACATTCATATATTGTTGCCCAGCATCTAAAAAGCAGCTGCCATGTCAGACAATGGAGCAAGCAAATGAGAAATGTCCTTGTTAGAACATTTTAGAAACTCGTTGACCTTGGCCTTTGCTATAGTGAAGTAATGGCATATAAAGAGAACATGGTCCAGGAACTGAACTGAACAAAAAAAAAAAAAAAAACACATCCAATCAAACAAGGCACTGTTGGCGTGATGTGGTGACGTGAGGCAGTTCTTTGGTACTTCTAAACATGCAAAAGAACACATTTATACAACACAAAGATCACATTAACATTAACTTATGTATCATTTTAAAAGTTCTGTATGCTTACTGGTGTAAATAACAAGAGGACAAACGAAAGTGACTTCATAATATTCAATAATTGCTGGTGATTAAGAGATAAAGAGTACAATCCCTTGATAAGACATAACGGTGCCATAAAGAGTAGCCCTATAAAACACATTATGACACTAATCAGGAATATGCTGGCTAAGCAACAGACACGTAAAGGTGGCTGAGGTGGTAGTGGCAGTGCTCAGAATAATAAGCATCATCAAGCACCATTTCATCTTCTGATCGTTGCACTCGCCACCCCTGATGTGCGAGGCAGGCCTCGGGCAACGGCATTTCCACAAAGTCAAAGTCACTTCAACTGAACGAGGCTTGTTATCCACATAGCCTAAATCTATAGAATATATATACGGCAAGAGAGGATTCCTTTTGTTGAGCTTTCCGAGACCTGCCTGGCATGATTCCCATTATCTACGTCTCAGCACTCCAGAGGGGATATGAGAATATGCTATGATACACAGACTAAAAAAAACAGTGTTTCCTTTTTCCTTCAACGTGGTGAAACAGAGCTTAAACCCCTAGTGGTACAGAGATGGTAATAAATTAAAAGGGGAGATCAAACCTCCCTACAAAAAAAAATGATGTGGCCCCAGAAGGCTTCGACTGCATGGAAGAAAGCGAAAAAAGATCCTGGGCCATTTCAGCTTTTGCTGCATATCTAAATTGAATCAAACTGTGCAAGGCTTTCACAAGAAGAAATTCATTGTAGTGTCTTTGTAACCACGGAGACTCACAGATGTGAGAAAGAAACTGATATACAGTAAGTGTGTGTGTGTGTGTGTGTGTGTGTGTGTGTGTGTGTGCGCGTTTCAGACGTAATGAAACACTATGAACGTTGATCTAAAAAACAAGGAGGTAGAATCGTAGAGATAGAGACTAAAGATGTGGAGCAAATCCTTCAAGGGGATGGGGGCTTGAGGAGAGAAGGAGAGGGGTTGGGGTGGGAGTGGAGCAGATTCTTCAGAGCTCCACGGTCCTGAGCTGGGAGCTGGGCACCGTGCCCACTGCACGCACCAGGCACTCGGACGCCTCCACCAGGCTGCCACAGCAGGACCAGTGGGGCTTACCAGGGTGCCCCTTATGACCATGGCCACAGCCCTGGAACCCTCCTGCATGACACACACACACACACACACACACACACACACACACACACACACACAGAAACACACACACACAAAAACATAAGTCAGGCAGCCATATTAGCTATTCGTCTGTGTATGCAAACTGTCTGTGTTCTGCGTTTCATGAACTCTTGTGTGCTATTTAAGAATGTCAACACACCTGGAGGGTATTCCATCAACCTCGCTAATGAAGACGGGGCTTAACAGAAATGGCCTGGCTTGAACTACAGTAGCGTAGACTTTCACTTGGGGCTGAAGCTATTCCATTAACTAGAGGCATTTTGGCCTCGTTTATTCAAGCGCGGTTTAGGTCAGCTTCATCTCTGCTCGTGCACGAGGTAGAAAAGTAGACCAAAACAGTAGATTGACGAAAAGAGGATATATGTCGTAAAATTAAGACAATACTAGACGATTTCTGTTCGATTTGCAAGCGCCATTTACAGGATTTTCATTAAAAGTCATCAAATTTAACATCGAGAGAAAAAAAATAGATAGTTGCCTACAGAAATTGGAGAATAATGAAAGCATACATTTAAAACAACAATGCTAATGGTTTGAAATAATTGCGAGTTTGATTGTCTTCACTCTTGAACAAAACAAGTAAACTATCTATACGTTCTCAGATTAAAAGGATTCACTCCAAATTATTGTCTATAGGTGTAGGTGGTCATAAAATAAATGAGTATCAACGTAATATAGCCCATTATCTCCCATAAGTCCCAAAGTGTTTGAAATATATTTATCTGAAATGCAATGGCTTTCAATTTGTCATTTAGGCCTAATATTTAATTGGTGTAGCACACAGTTGATTTGACATTCATGAACAATCATCGACACATGAAGCAGTTTTAATTATTAGCTGCCTATAGGCCTACAGGCTACAGAATTATCCTTTGGCTTGCATCAGATATAATATAGCCCACTGGCAAAGCATAATTTACGGTCACTGAACAGCCTACCAAATGTGCATGACCCTTTATCAACAGTAGGACATGTCTTTCATTAAAGAGTATAACTAAAAATGCCATTTTCAAGGTGATAAGCTATGTAGCCTAAATACTTCGTATGGGAAGCGAACCTGTGAACACGCAAGAATATAATTCCTTTCCCATGCTGTCTCGCTGCGCATTACACCATTACAAAACGTAAATGACACAGAGTAGCGAGATTCCTAGAACCACACCCATGTCAAGTGAAAACATTTTAAGTCGCATAATCTTCATAAATTCGCTGGAGCTAGTGAATGTGTAAATCCATGCATGGTGACACTGTCGGAAAAAAAATTCTACTTTTTTTTTTGTGGCCTTTTTTATGCCTTTATTGCAGCTGGGTTTAGTGGAGAATGCTGGGATTCACGTTAACCTCACTAACGGAACAGAACTCTCACTTAAATTAGCTAGACTTATCAAAATAAGCCATGTTTGGCCTTTAGCGAGGTTGGGGGAATACCCCCCTGGTTCTGCCTATTTTGTCTCACTTACTAATCCATAATAACTTGTAAATCTGCAGCTTTCAGTAAGAATTAAGAACAGACAGTGTCTCATTTTCTGTGTGTGTTTGGCTGTGTCTGTGTGTTTGGCTGTGTGTGCAAGTGTGTGTAAGTGTGTGTAAGTAATTATCACGTATTCACAATATTACCACAAGTTTCACGAGTTCACTCTAAAAGCAGTGTGACAGGAGAACACCTGTGCACATCCCATACCTGGCATGGTCCCCGGACAGGCACACCTAGCCTCTTTAGCGCCCCCACTGGAGCAGAACGAGCAGCAGTGAAACATGCCGCGGTGGCGCCGGAACTTTCTCTTCACGGTTAGCACAAAAGGAGAGCCCTGAGACAAACGACCAAACAAAAATGACGACGACAACAACAACATCAAAATAACAACAACAAAAGGGGTCATCATCATGTGCTCCCATTAATCACTGGGCTGTAAAGCCCCCGTAGCCCTGTTAGTGTATTACAGATCGACTGCCAGTGGGGGCATGGCGGCTGATGACCGTCATCATTAATATCCCACTGTCCTAATGGAAGCGCTAATTGCCATGTCATTTCCTCCACGGCTCGGCCAGCGATGAGAGGGGCAGGGTCATCATTAAAGCTGGCAGCCTTAATTGCCCCCATCGTCATGCCGACGGCTGCCTCTCTCTCTCAGCAGGGTCGCCGCCAGCCTGTCACTCTGGCTAGCGTTCGCTTTAGAACCACTTTGGGATCAGACAGAGAACCTTGGGCCACACTGTCAGAGCTGAAGGCATTGTGCTCTCTTTTAAAAAAATAAAACAAAACGCTGCTATTTAAGTGTTCAGCACAGTGCCATCGATCTTTCTGCACCTTGGTGATTGCGGTGTGCAAAAGACGGCTGGGTGCTAAGGACTTGGCGGTGCAGTCCCCCGGGCCGGGCCAAGAGTGAGTTATCTTGGCACCACTGCGCTCAGTCATGGTGACAATTTGAGTGATCGGGGAAGAAAAGCCGGCTGAGTTGTTGCCTCGGTAACAAATGTGTTGCTCGAGTCGGGTACAAAGGACACAAGAGGCAGTGCTCAACCCATGGGGAAAATATCATACATCACCATTTAATGCACATTAAAATGCTAAACATGAACTAAATGACAACAACTGCATTACCAAGACATTGAAATACACTGTAAATACGTAGCAAGTGCTGGGCACATGGATATATTGCAGCAATTAAGTCTATGATTATGAATGTGTTATTTTGATCACCAACCTCCGGTGGTGTAGTGATGGATTTTAGCAGTGGGTTACCTTCACGTGCTGCGCCTTCACACACACCCACACGGAGTAGGGTCCCGGCACAGCAGGCATGTAGGAGACGCAGTACGAGCCGTTGTTGTTGTCCACGATAGACGCCTCCGCGGTGCTACGGGAGGGAGCGGAGATTTCAAAGGGCATCATTTGCTGACCTGCACTCCCACACGCATGCCAGTAATTGCACAAGACACAGAGTTGGCACGTGGTATGAGAGCGTGACTGTGTTTGCTGGGAGAGCAACGTTCTGACACAATCACTTATTTCAAAACAATTGAGCAACTTTAGCTATGAAGACTATTAACTGCAATAATGTGCTCACAGTCTCTGCGGTCAATAAAATCATATGTGTATCTATGTTGGTTCACACAAATCTTACATATTACAAATGGTAAATTACATACACAAAACATAAGTATACAAACCTTCCTAAAAGAAAAGGGGTTTAATGATAAATTCTTGGATCTGGGTGTAGGAAAAATTACTTTTCTGGGAGACCAAATTGGCTCAGAAGCATTTGGTGCTAATATGTGAACAGTCTCACCCACCAGTCCTTCTTCTCCTTGTGCACAATGCTGACCAGCACAGCGTCGCCTCCTTTGCCCATCTGTTCGCCGGATGCGTCGCGGCAGACCAGTGTGAACTCGGACCTCTGACCCTCCCGGCCCAGCTGCACACCTGCCACCAAAAGGTCAAAGGTCACTTCCAGCTCTCCTGCTTTCTCTCTCTCTCTCTACCTGTGCAATGCAGTTTCTCTCAGTCAGTCCATTAAGTGTGAAAGAAAGAAGCTATGAACAAAATAAAGAAAGAGAAAAAGGACAAGTCTGTAGCGCTAACCAGTAGGACACGGCTGCCCTCAAGTAATAGTGAAAAATAGTATAAAATAAATGAAAGGAGAAGATAGGACGAGAGAGGGGACTGATAGAATAGAAAAAATGTAAACAAGTGGGAGGCAGAGGCCGTTTCCTAAACCTGATGTCTGGTCAGCGCAGATCATTCAGGGCACGCAGATCATTCAAGCACGGACAGCCTTCTGAATTCTGCACCGCTCAACGGCCGCACACACGGCCACCTAATGCGGCCAAATGACTCTGGCGGAATAGCTAATAACAATGATGAGCTTCAACAGGACCCAAAATTGACACCAATTGCGACGACAACCTCCCCTCGGCCAACTCATCAGAGGGGAATGGCATAAAAGCCCATTACCGCCTGGGTACTGATAGCGGCTCGCTCTGTGACAAAGTGATGTCGCTTTTTTCCACTTCCAAACTGCCTGAGCTGAGCTGAGCTGCACTGTGCTTTCAGAGAGAGCACTTTGGCGATGCCCATCACAGCCAAAGCCTGTGGGCTTTATGGGCAGAACACTATGGGCACCTCTTCTAAAAGTCTCTGCCTAGGCATAACACTGTTGTTGATAAGTCACTGATACACACAGGTTTATCTTTTATACGTTGCATGCACACACGCACGCATGAGCAAGTCATTACATCTCCAGCCTCCATGATGCTTTTATCCAACATAACTTTCTGGCCAAATCCCTTGGGGAGATAAGCTCCAAATGCTGTTGACATTATGACTGCAGTGGTGCTAGGCAGTGGCTCAGGTGCTGACAGAGAGATACGACACCCTGCAACCTTCCTTAACCACTAATCCGTATTACAGCTAGCTATCGCAAACACTTGGAAGAGAAGAGAAGCCACACAAGCAGAAGACGACAACACATGAAACCAAACAAACATAGATACATGACACATTCTCTCTCACACACAGACAGACATGAGGAATACACTCAAAGAGATAAACAGCAGCACAAACACACACACACACACACTTTCACACACAAAACAAAGAGAGAAGAAACAAAAAAAACACACGCAATGCCTCAGAAACAGTATACAATGAATAGTATACTTGAATTTCCCCTTGGGGATCATCCATCCATCCATCCATCTATTTATCTCTACAAATAGACGTTCAGTGTTAGGTTTACACAAGTAGTGTAACAAACTCCTCTTAACCAGTCCCTCTGTTTGTTTTACACTTACTGCTTAGACCAGCTGCTTCTCAAATGCACATACTGTACATGATGCTAGAGAATGAGACTAAGACAGAAAGACATAAAGTCAGAGAGAGAGAGAGAGAGAGAGAGAGAGAGAGAGAGAGAGAGAGAGAAAGGGAGAGAGAAATGTAATGGACAAAATAACAGAGAGCAGACAGAGAACCACACACAAAAGAAAAGCACAGACACAAAACGACAGAAGAAAAACAAATGTGACAGGTAGAGAGAAAGCAAACATAGACACAGAGGGAGAGGGAAGAATAATAGGCTAGAGGTGGCTTCAGGGCTTCCTCTGGGCATGCCCCTACAGGGCGGCAGAAATGAGACGACCCCTCTGGTTGCCTCGACTGCCTTGCATTCCAGCTCCCTGACAAGCACTCGCGCCACCACTTGAAACGTCTCCATGGAGACGAGGAATGTTACCTACTAGTTACCCTGCCAGTCAATGGCTGCAAGGCTCCTGTATTTACGCTTGTGGGTGAGCATGTTTGTGTGTTTTTGAGCAAATTGGGTGTGGTAGCGTTTAGATGAAGTGTATGTGTGGGTGTGCGTGTGTGTGTGTGTGTGTGTGTGTCTGTGTGTGTGTGTGTGTATGTGGGGGTACACATACAACTGCTCTCTGGTATCTTTTCTATTTCCTGCGGTCCATCAGTTGAATGTCCTGCAAGTTACACTGTGGGAAATGGGTTCTGGAACAGGGCCAGAATTCCAGCACCACTCCGGCATCCCATACCACGGTCCACTGAGCCCAGAATCTAATCCATTCATGTCGGCCCGGGACCAAGATCCGCTTTAAAAGTACTGAGCTGTTAGTTTGGGTCGCAGAGAGAGACCCGGGGCCATTACACAACACAAAGAGACAGGCGTCACGCCAGGTTTGCTGGTCGGTAATAACACACACAGACACACAAACACACACACACACACACTAAGTTCCTTGAGAGAATATTTTCAGTGCCTATCTGCTGGGGTATGTGGGTTCTCTACAAAAGAGCTAGCATTTGTTCAGTCCACACTACCCCTGTTATTCAGAAAGCATGTATTGCAAGTTAGTCTTTGTGGGCCCACTGTGCCAATGCATGTGCCAGTCAGTGCCTGTCTAAACATTCATCAGTAACCAAATATTCAAATATTTTTTTTCTTTTAAAAAAAATTAACAATACAGTACAGCCACAGTAATTACACAAATGTGTAAACAGTGAAAAGACCAGGGCCTGTGCATGTCTGGAACAATGCGTTTAGGGTGTGGCACTGTGGCCCATGGGTTTACAACTAAAGAGTTCACAACTAAAGAGATCAGGGTTAGGTGAAGATAACCTCTTAACCTTAGAAAGTTATTATAGCACACAGTTGAGTACCTTGAGAAAATTAGGGAAAATTTAAAGAGATTTGCTTATTGTTCTAGTTTGCAAATTCCGTGTCAGATTTCACTAAACTAGAGCAATGCTAAAGATGCTACGCTAAAGGCCTGTGTTGTGACTCTCACCTTCCCCCTGTATGGTGCATTTGCTGGGGTCCACCGCCTTGGCGTGGATGACCCCCACCACCGGGTACCCGTCCACCTCCCCAGCGGCCTCAAAGGGCACGAAGCAGATGCTGCTCCCATCGTCAGGGGCGACGGTGGCGGGGCTGGGGTTGTAGCCAGTCTCGACGACTTGCGTGAGCCGGCGCAGTGTGACGGCCTTGGCAGCGAGGATCTCTGTGTCGGTGCCGCACGTGAGCAGGCGCTCGGCGAAGTCGGCGGCGCCGCGTGCGTCCGTCATGGCCTGCCTCAGCTGCGCCCCCTGCAGGTGGAGCTGGTTGCGGCGCTGCAGGCGCAGCTCCTCCAGCCGCCGCAAGAGCCCGCGGCAATGCGCCTCCACCGCGCAGGCGTAGCCGCGGGCGAAAGCCCGCACCTCGGCGGCCAGTGCGTCTGCGCGCACCCCCAGCTCCTCCTGCGAGAGCTCCACTCGCTGGAGCGACTGCTCTAGCGTGGCCAGGCGTGGCCGCAGGCTGCCGGCCATCAGCTCGCGGAGACGGTCGCCGTGCCGGTGCACTACCTCACGCGCCGGGCTGCAGCGGTGTTCGCGGTGGAAGGTGGCGGCGCACTCCAGGCACACGGGCGCATCACATGGCTCACAGAAGAGTCGTAGCTCCTGGCCTGGGTGCAGGGCGCACAGCACGGGCCGAGACAGACGGCCCTGGGCCTTCAGCTCCTCCAGGCTCTGGATGGAGTGAGACGACGTCCTCTTCTGTCTCCTACGGGGGTAAAGGGACATGATAATACATACAAAGAGGAACACCAGCAACCATATCAGTGTTTCCCATACATTGACTTATTTGTGGCGGCCCACCACAACATCAACATTGACCACCACACAATGATTTTCCAGGTTGTACTAAATTGTGCTTAAATCTGGTTAGCATCATAACCACACTGTGCTAATTTGTGCTAATTTAAAGTACTGTTGTATTCAAGTTAATTCCGCAAACCAACCACCACAAATGGAATTCAATTCTGTGGGAAACACTGCAATATCTATAATGAGGGAAATACATGGACGAGTTGGATTGATAATCTAAAGAAGCTGTGTAGCCTACACACTGCTGGCAATTCACTTGTCACCTGTCGCTTGTCACTTTTGTCTTGCAATGTTTTGCATCACCAATGGCTAGTTCCCTGTAATCGCGGAGTTATAATAACATTCAATGGTCTCTTGTCGCTGTCTGAATGGGTCATAAGAGAATACAAGTTAGACATAGAAAAAGTCAAGGAGGAACGGTGTTAGTCATCTGCGGTGTATTAAAGCCGGTTAGTCCTAAATCAGTGTTTTTCAACTTTTTCAGACCAAGGACCACTTAACCAATAAAAAAAAAAAAACAAAAAAAAAAAATCATAAAAAAAAAAAATCACTGACCACCTAGCTAAAAAAAAGAAAAACAGTTGATCTGCTTCAACAGTATCTTACACAATAGGCCTACTCACTGAACCACCTTGCTTATTGTCTCTGCACCTTGCTTATTGTGTAAGAGGAATCATATGATATGCAGAACTGTTTGGATTTATGCAGATCTGTTTGGAACTGTTTATTATATTTTACATCTGCTTGCGGACCACACTTTTGAGAAACACTGTCCTAAATGCATCTTCTGTCTCCTATACATAGTCAAATGGACAGAACAGATACAAAGACAGACAACAATAGCTACAAGTAGGCCAGCCAGTTTCTCTGACCCTTTGGTCCTGGACTGCGAGCACCGAAAAGGCTTGAGCGCAAGTGACACCCTTCTTAATAGCTACAGTATATGTGGGCCACTGACTGACATGCAAGAGCTGTTTTTCTGTATGTTCTTCTAAGTATATATACTCTTTTGATCCCGTGAGGGAAATTTGGTCTCTGCATTTATCCCAATCCGTGAATTAGTGAAACACACTCAGCACACACACAGTGAAGCACAATCCCGGCGCAGTGAGCTGCCTGCAACAACAGCAGCGCATAACCACACTGTGCTAATTTGTGCTAATTTAAAGTACTGTTGTATTCAAGTTAATTCCGCAAACCAACCACCACAAATGGAATTCAATTCTGTGGGAAACACTGCAATATCTATAATGAGGGAAATACATGGACGAGTTGGATTGATAATCTAAAGAAGCTGTGTAGCCTACACACTGCTGGCAATTCACTTGTCACCTGTCGCTTGTCACTTTTGTCTTGCAATGTTTTGCATCACCAATGGCTAGTTCCCTGTAATCGCTGAGTTATAATAACATTCAAGTGAGGGGTTAGGTACCTTGCTCAAGGGCACTTCAGCCGTGCCTACTGGTCGGGGTTCGAACCGGTGTTGCACCAAATTCTGTGACCTGTCGAATTTTGTGACTCTAGAGGGCGCTGTTTTATTGGAGTCACAAAATTCGACAGGTCACAGAATTTGGTGCAACACCGGCAACCCTCCGGTTACAAGTCCGAAGTGCTAACCAGTAGGCCACGGCTGCCCACCCTTCTGGTCAGTGTATCAGGTGAGGTGGATGTGAGGTGGATGTGAGGTAGGCTAACATTATAAGCAAGATGTGGTCAGTTGTGTCTGAAAGGGTATGGGCCCAAGGAAAGTTTGTAACATTGCAACATTTTAACTTTGTAAGTGATACAAATGGTTGGATACTCCTGTGAGACTACAACACACACGGAATAGTGTGGGCCAAATGGTAGTTAGTTAGTGTGTGTGTGTGTGTTTTGGGGGAGGGGTAGCTGTGTGGATGGATAGGCCACAGCTGCCTGCACAGTAATAATTAAAGTTCAGTAGTCTGGAAATAAAGCGACTTCAGGACATTTTAAGTTACAATTGTCTCAATCAAAAAGTTTCTCTTTAAAGAGTTAGAGTGAATAACTAATAAACAACAGCTGAGGCTGCAGAACGATAAGGAAGTCAAGTGAACAACTCACCTATGGGCTTGACTGCAGAATTCGCAGAGGTTGACACAGCAGACCTCGCAGCGCTTCCCGGCGTCTCCCTCGCTGCAGAGGTCGCACACAACGCAGTTTTCGTTCAAGAGAGTCTCCATGAACACCTCGTCCAGAGCGAGGTGGTCTGTGGTCAGTCCATCTGCCCCGGACGTCGGTAGGTCCACCTCGGAGTCACACTCAGGACACAAGACGGTGAAGGGAACATGGTCTCGAATAAACTCATGTTCGGGTAAAAGCGCTTTGCCATTGATTGTGGTTACGGAGAACGGCTCCAGTTGGCGAATGCAATCAGCGCAAAACGTATGCAGGCATGGTAAAATTTTAGGTTCTCGATATAACCTTTTGCAAACCCGGCAAACAGCTCGCGAATTGTTGACACTCTCCCCATTATTTTGGGATCTGGGAGAAGTTCCATTTTCTTTCAGTGCTGACTTTGTTTCTATATCTTTAACCGAATTCTCACTGGAAACCGACATATTATCAAGTCAATTACACGAAACTAGTGTTCTTATATAGGCTACGACCAGTGACCAAACAACTGATCAAACCTGCAACAAAAATGAACAACTGTAGGAAGTGACTAAAATGTAGACCCTAATCGCCTTTAGTTGTTGACAATCCGTCTTCAAAACGGAAATATTTTGTCTGGCGAAGCAATGAAGACGTCAACCCCCACCACAGGGTAACTTTTACGTCTCAAACTTCATTCTTCACTTTTCTCCTCAGCTGATACTTGACACTAGGTACCTTGGTCCACTGTGAGCCAATCACCGCGTGGAAGATCCGTGACAGGCGTGGCTTAGGCAGCCTTCCAAGGACCAAGTCAGGGATAAGAGAGGCCCATCGACAGGGTCCTGCGAGTCTCAACCATCAGAAAACCGTATGCCCCCATCTACCGGTAGGAAAGACTTAGTGCCCTCCCTTCAAACAGTATTTCACACATTTGTGGATAAGACATGACATGGTTTTATTTTCACGAGTCTAATGTTAAATTAGCACTTCTGCCATGACATGAATGGCAAAACCCATCTCTATTAATTTGTGGGCATATTTATCCAGACTACCATCAATATTAAACATTTATTATTAATTATCATATAACAAAACATTTATTAACATGGCATATTTATTAAAAGAAATTAAAAAATGTCCTTTTCTTTTGGGGAAAAAAAGCTGCCAAACAAATGGACAAGAATGAGAAGCCCCAACGTGTGACTATTAAAAAGCTGGTCTTGGGCCACAGACAGGTGTTTTTAGCGTTGGTGTGTTTTCTGGCCACCTCAGGGCAGCAACAGGCAGAGAGACAGCAGAGCTGGGACAAGAGACAAGGACAGCAGCCTGGGTGATGCGGTGTTGAATGTGAAGTCAGTCTTCACTGACACGCCAGACTCCCCTGGAGTAATATAAAAGACAGAATGTTTGCCCATACAGGCCCACATTAAAGCAACACCAAAGAGTTTTTTGTACCTTAAAATAATGTTTTGAAAATCGTTTCAGTGGTTCATCAACTCGTAACAGGGTAAACAGCACTTCTGCATTTGCTTCACGACCCTCTATCGGCTATAACCACACTATGCAAGTTTGCCAGATCGGGTAGCGGATCTGTAGTCCGAAGGAATGATGCATAAGAAACTACAAATTTGACTTGCTTCTGATGTCGCAATACATCATACTTTCATAAAATCATGCAACATACTCTACCTTGTCTGTGGACATCATTATTATTTGCAAAGCCGGTGCTGGATAAAAACAAATAGCGTGCGTGTGACAGAGGAAAGGTGCTTTGGTGTTGCTTTAAGTTGTCAAACAGTAGCCTAGTTCACATAAAACAGTTGGCCATAACTGAACATACTGTAGTCTGTTTGACAAACTTCATTCGCCAACATTGGCAATGAAGGGGGATGTCCTGTTACACAATGGAGATGTGCCAAGTCTACTTTTAGGATACTGGCCTCAAGACTGTGGGTTTCTGTCTCCTACTCCAATGACGGCTCATTAACTTGTTTTACCTGTGGAACTTCTGCAGTAAGCTATGGCAATCAATGGACTGTGACAGTGTTCTGGAGAAGGGATTCTGGAGAGAGTTTCTGAATTCTCTCTCTCTTTCTCTCGCTCTCTGTGCGTTTGTTTGTATAATGTGTACGCTGTGCTGTTGTGTGTATTTATCTACCTGTCAGTGTTGCCATGGAGACAGTCCTGATGAGGGGGTTACTGATAACGAGGGTGTAGGTGTCGTCCCTGTTGGCTGGCTCCAGCAGGTTGCTCTCCACCCGGAAGATTCCGGCAGAGTTGTTGAAAAACTTGGTGCTGCCATTCAAAGCATGGCCGGCGTGGTCCTCCCAGGCGACATTGGGTTTGGGGAACCACCTTTGGGCCTCTGCAGTCAAGCTGGACCCCGTCCTTTTAAATTCAGGAGCAGAAAATGCTGGGAGGACACACAAACAATAAGGAACTGAAGCATTCTGGTTAAAAAAAATGATTGAGTCATTTAGTTTATGCAATGGATTTGATAAAATATCACAGTGTCTGCCCTGTTGCTTTCATATCTTTCAGTAGCAATGATTCCCAAACTCTCAAAAAGACATTGTTCACCATTACCAATGATGCTGACAGAGCACTCTGTTTAGATTCTGTTTAATTATGTTATGGTAATGGTCAATTTCTTCATAACATTATCCTCAGCCACACTGTGATAAGTATTTGCACTGTCTCTAGAACTTAAGACAGCACTTCTATTGAACACAACATACACCTGACCTCAGAAATTGATTAGGTAAGTCTGAATACCAGAAATATTAACTTAAATTACTGGACATTTCACAGGGCATGCATGGTCCTGAACTCATTAATTGAAAGTGAAAGTTGTGCCTCTCTATACAAAGGTGTGATGTGTCTTTGGCCTTGCAAAATTGCAAGTCATGAGTGCTAAGCTCAGAAATTCCCTTAATGCCCTATTGTGGTGAAATCTATCAGTTTGAAAGTCAACAAAGGGCACACACATCCAAGCAAGTGTATAGGTGTTGGACTGAACAAAAAACTTGAATATATGTAATATAGTTTTTGCTGGGCAAAGGTATACTAACTCATCAAGGTTACATCTAGATGTTACTTAAGTTCACAATACATTTTATTTGGTCAAGAAATACCTCATCAGATGAAATCAGGTTGACACTGCTTAACCAAACTAAAGCCACACAAACATTACTCAGAGATATCAGTCATGTGTGTTTATCAAACAGAACTGCAGTATCTGAAGAGCTTACTGCAATACAGTAAGTGAATGGAACACGTGTTAGTTCTTACCTCCATCACCAAGAACAACTAGCCTGGCCGCAGGGGAGTGAGTGCAACGGTCATCTGATAACTTTGTCAACCAATCGGATGCTTTTATGCACAGGTACGTATAGCTAGCCTGGCGAGCCAGACCCACATTCAAATGTAGGGTCTGGGCACTCACCGTTCGCAGTGCTCAGTCCGAGGGGCGGGATAATCAGTTGTCTTTCAAATTCCCTCTGCACGCAATAGGACGCAATAGGATATCTGTTTTCAAGTAGCAGGGAATCCAAGCCAAACCGTTGCAACTCTGCCATCAATCATTATGTTAAGCCCACCAAATGACTCTATACACGATTTCAATGTCCTGATTAAGTTTCGATTTCTGGAGCTCACAAGCCAATGGAGAGTTGCTAGACCTGGCAGCAAATGTAATTTGCTGCCGCTAGGGCGCGTCTAGATTTCTAGGCTAAAGAACAACAATTTAACAGTTAGACATTACATCTAATCTATTCAGCAGTCCAATGTCACTTGTTGCAGCTTTTGTCATGTAGTTCTGATCGCTTTTGGGTAGCACAGCATTATCTATCCAAAAAGATGTCTCAGATACAGACAAACCTTACTCAAAACATATCAACATAAATTACCGTGAGCAGCTCTAATTTATAGCCTTTAGAATGTAACATTTAGTGCATTATATTGATAAAAAAATAATTACTTGCACCTTAGTGTGTATGTATTATAGAGGTAAAGCAATATAACAACAACATTATATTATAACATTATGCAAGTGTATACCTGCCACCCAAAGGTGAATGTTGATAGACCCCCGACCACTAGGGGCACTCACACTGCACTGGTACATGCCCTGGTCCTGCCCTCTCACCCTTTGCAGAAGAAGTGAGGCATTCCCACTGGCCACGACATTTCGGAAGAGTTGGGTTCTGCCCTTAAATTCGGCGTTCTGGTCCACCAGGTCCGGAGCCTGGTTCTGGTAGCGGTACACCACTCCAGTGATGCCTACTTTTTCCCAGGTGACAGACACATCACCCTTGCTGTCTTGCTTGGGGCTGAAGCTGCAGTCCAAGACCACGTCCTGCCCCAGGTTCCCGACCGTGGACCGGGTAGTGGTTCTCAGAAAGCCCTGACCACCTGCTAGATATACAATTTGTGTTCATTTATATCCTATTGTGTCCTGTGGGCTATGGAACATCCCTGATTTACACTAAGCGATGTTACTATTTTGAGAAATCACTCACCTCCAAATGCTATGGCCAAGAGAAGAATAATTAATCCACTCATCAGAAATATGAGGACAATCATGCTATGAGAATCAGAAAAGAAAAAAGAAAAGTTTGAAGAAACAGATCAACTACAGAAACCTATTGGCAATTTAGTAAAATATTTCTGCCACATAGTAATTTGTTGTTGGGGAAAAAAAAGGTCTACAACTCTAGGAGCACTCAATGCTTAAAGTGATTTTTATTAGTGCAAACCGACTAACGTTTCGACGCCCATGCGTCTTCTTCAGAGTCAAACGCATGGGCGTCGAAACGTTAGTCGGTTTGCACTAATAAAAATCACGTTAAGCATTGAGTGCTCCAGTCCTGCTCCTTGGCTCTTGTTAGACCTTGGATCTCCCTTTTTGACTTCTGCGTCCTGTTCCGTGAGCACCAACCAGGCTGAAGCTCAAGTGACCCCCTTCTACAGGTCTACAACTCTACTCTACAACTACAAGTTCAATGGACAGTCAGCACATTTATTTCTGGTGGCGCATCAGTGACAGCAGCGGTTATATTCTGCTCCTTTTATGTTCACTCCGACACTAAATATCTTGTCTATGTCCAACAGAGCAACTCTTTATTAAATTTCGACACATGCCTTAATCCCTCAGCATTTTAGTGTACTCATTCACCAGATGTAACACCCAACCGGTCCATGTAAACAGGTACACTAAAACAATGCAGGTGATGGTCCATCGGAAATGTTTATGCTGAAAAGTAAGTGTGTGGCATTATAGGTAGTTTCAAAAGTATTGAAGCAGATCTGGGTGCAGAGTACATGGGCTAGAATCTAGCTTAAGACCAGCTCAAGACCAATCAGTTGCTCTCCAGATCTGCTGTAGGCCTACCTTCCAAAGATGATCTGTCCAATGGATGCCATACTGCCCTCTTCCTCTAGACGAGGTCTCCCTGACCAATCCTAAAGATGAGAACACTGTCTCTGCTCCACACCAGAAATTGACGGCATCCCAAAGCTCTGCATCCTAGTGAAGTGACAAGCTGCATCTGTGTGTTAGGTTGAGTACTCGTTTCACCTGTGTAGCATTCCTGTAGTTCACCTCATGCCAGGCTGGGAGGAGCGCACTCTTCCCTCCTTTGGTAAATATTGTCCATGAGAGGTGTACATTAACACAGCTGATTGCCCGCAGGCTTAAGTGATGGGTCAGGCCTGAAGGCCCAGACAAATAATTCTAGGGTAGGAGCAGGCTTCAGCCAGTCTATTTTTTTGTTTTTAAGAGTACTGGGCTAAACTTAGAAGTAATCAGAAAAGGAGAAAAGGCCGCACTTTGTATACAACATTTTCTTTATTCAGTCAAAGACGCATTTCCGCGTAGTACACTAACAGTGGTTATGTTTCTAGGGCATATGTCAAATGGTACATAAAATCTCACTTCTCCATAAAGATAAATAGTTAAGATGAGAAGAAAAGATAAATACATGGCCACACTCTTGAGAAACACAGCCATGAGGAAATAGAGGCACAGTGGTGTGCCAGCTGAGAAATGGAAGGTTAAATCTGGTCATGTGATCCTGTGGTAGGAGAGTTATCAGTCAAATTAAAACTACCCAATGTCCAGGGAGGAACTGAACACTTGTCATGTTATGTATAAATATAGAGAGAAATTAGGACTATCATATCTTAGCAACTGGCTCATCTCTCTCTGAGACAGATTCAGACCAGTTTTATTCTGTGAGAACGGGATGATTTAATTTGCACTACAATGCCACATTTTGGACACGATGTTCCACAGACAATGGTCACTCTACTGACCATAGCTGTTGGTGCATTTATGCTCTTGGTGATCTTCATCTTCAGGTACATTTTTGATCTGGAGTTCACATGTTCCTGTTCTCCTGGAGGGATCCACACCTTGGGCATATTGTACACTTTTTCAGAAAGGTACTGGCTTGATTAAATTCATTCTGGACTCTCTATCCGACCACATAAAGACCTCGGGAAACTTTGGTTTGGCTTTAGGGACCCTCTACTCACTACCACGTAAGTGTAATGTTGTTTGGAACTGTAGAAGAGGTATAAAAAATAACGTTTTGTAGCAGCGAAATGACATGCCCGGGTCACTTCCAGGCTAACGAGTTTTGACTAAAAACGGTAAAATCGAACTTTCTCAAAACACATCCAAATGAAATTTTGCAAATTTTGGTGGGACAGAAATACCTTTACAGAGCAAGCAGCTCTGGCCATATCGGCTCTGGCTCACATGACGTGAACATTGCTTTAAATGCATTATTGCAAACTTTGAGACGATCCATACTCTACGCATTAACTGAATCTTATCAATCTTGAAACCCGAACTGCAATGTTCCAAACAGAGTGACTATAGGGTGCAATGCCTAATCTCCCTGCCTTCGGCATAACTGCTAAGAACAGTGCGCCTTTTAGGCTACTGTTGTTAAACACCTGAATGGAATGTTGCGTTTTTAAGCGTCAGAACTGCTTATCATGTCGTGACAAAGTTTACACCAATCATCATCTTCTAATGTATCCTTATGTTGAGATGTCCATTCTCTTTGCCCTAAACATAGGCTATCATTTGTGCGCAAAGGATGTTTCAATTAAGACAGTACACAAGCTATTTTTATTGTTGTAATATTGAATGATTTCATGAATAAAGCATTGAAAAATTGTTTGAGTGGTGTCTGTGATCTTTCATGCCGCTAAGTGAATATACATTTTGGCTACCCCCGGAGCTAACTAAGGCTAAGTGTTCAGCGCACACTTAGGACGTCAGGGTGGGGGAGGGAGCAGAGATGGATATCCTGGTCACAACCTAACTTAATGTGTATTTCAGGCATGATTTATGCAGGCCAGATACTTGTTTATTTTATGCCACTGTGCGGATTGATTTCCAGCAAACACAGCGAAGAGAAGATTGTGGGGTCGCGTGCTGAAGCATTTTTTTAGTGACTTAGTCATAATTTTAGCAGTTTGGATGGCAAACAAAAATTAGTCAACCTTCAAACATTTCCCAACGTGTTTTGGTCCTTGTAAACCACCTTTAGGCTACAATGATACCACCATTATGTGAAAACATAAAGACAAGCCCGTCCACGTTGTGTAGTGGTTGGTGTTACCATCTTAGCTTACAGTATGTTATGGTATGACTAGCAAACCCATCAAAAACAGCTGATCGTTACAGCAGTCAGATGGTCCCCCTGCTTGCCCCTTGTGTTAAGACAGTTATATTAGTTCAGGTTGATACCAGGCTCTCACACACACACACACACAGAGAGAGAGAGACACACACACATTGAATTTTAGGGGATACAAAAGAACATTTATTGCACGCATATGATGTATTTGTATTTGATCCAACAGGCGTGCTGATCGGAAACCAAATCATAACTCTCGAGTCTGCTGTTGCCATTTCCCCAAAGGGAAGGACCGCCTGCCGGGTTTGCTTGCAGTACGCCCTGCACCCCAGACTAACACCAGAGCCCGTCTACGGAGAGCCTGGCCACTCCGTATTAACCCTCTAGGCGCCACAGGCGACTATAGTCGACAAGATGCGGTACTGAATAAAACGGCCGATTTAGTCAAATAGGGTGTCATATTTCGTTCAACTTCCACTCCACTAGATGGCAGACATGTCATACGTCATCCCCGAGTCGAAAAAAGGGCACGCTTTAAACAAAACTTTCTAGCTACAGCGCATTGAATCAGTGTGTGAAATACCGGAGCTAGTGTGCGTGTGAGCCACTTTGTCAGAGCGATATTGTCAACGTCAGCGAGTATTTGCATTAGATTATCGTCTAATGGCATCAAAAAAGTTTACCTGAAATGAAGTGTTGGGTCTTCTATTCCGCGGACCCTGATTCTGAAGGGGAATATCTGCCTTCAGAAAATGACGGTGATTCGTTTAGTGAGGCTTCAGATGCGTCCCTGCCTTGCAATGATGCAGCTGGACAAAGTGAGAGTTTACTCCATAGTTTAGCTTACACCAAGCACAAACGTTGAATCGTTTGCCCAATGTCACTGGTGGGAATAATGATTCACGGGTTCGGAGTGTTCATCGGGAAGTTAGCAGGGTGTTAGTGGTGTGGCGAACGAGGCTGGAGGTAGCATAATGGAGGTAGCATAATGTCCATAGCGCTAGCTTCTGTCTTATGAACGTGTGCCTCTCCACAATCGCGGCGACAGTAACGTGGTGAAGCCTTTGTCTAATGCCACTGGGTATGTTAGACGAGGTCGAAGTGCTCATAGGACAGTTAGGGGGGAACGTAGTGGCAGTGTGGGGAGTCGCAATGAGAATGACAGTAGGCCTAGTCCGAGCTGCGCAAATTCTCTCCACTCGGCGCGCGCGAGGCAGATCTGGCCATGCTGCTCGCATGGTGGAGGTGGTGACACGCTCTCTCCCTCTCCCTCTCCCACACACACACGCATTAGGTCAGGCATAGTCTATCACAAGATGATGGGAATGCCGGCCCTGTATGGATAGGGATAGGGAGTCATTATCTCTACAGCAAAAGGCCTGCTACATAAAAAAAAAATGTCAGCCATTTAGTAATGATTTACACGGTTGATTTGCTATATACTTCCCTGATCATTTAGGACATACAGTACTTTTTGTGTGTTCATGTCCTTGTGATGTGTGTGTCTTTGTCAGCTAAGAAAAAAAACAAAAAAACATCAACAAAAACAACAAAAAGAAAAAAAATACTAACATTGTCTCTTGTCTTGTCTCGTCATCTCACTCCTGATCTGTGCCTTGCCGTGGCAAATGAGCTTTTGAATGTGGCCTTTAGGAGTTAGAACCCAGTTGTAATATACCACAAGATGGTCTGACTACGCCACTCCCATTTATTGGACTGGGATGAGAGACCCAACTAGTACAGTAGACTAAAGATGTACCCCACGCTAGTACTATTCAAGTGAATGAAACAATTGGAGGCTGATGTAGCAAAAACAATGTAGACATAATTTATTTATGGTCTGCAGAGTTATTAAAATAGGTGCTTCGTACAGGAACAACATTAATGGTAGCAACACATCATGGACACATACCTGAGTTCTCGTAGACAAGCCTTCGTAGGAGATATTTACACTAAATATTGGGCCGGACCACAGTACTCAATGTTGACAGGAAATCCACCTTTAGTTCATCATGAGCACAAGGCTCCAAAAGGATTCAGCACACCAAAGACAGCAACAAAGGCTACACTGCATTAACCATAAAGTGCTTTGTTAGGACACACAAATTCTAATCACACCACACAGTGGTCACCTTAATACCTTGAGCACTGAGCTCCGCCCACTAGCTACGAGAACCCAAGCAATGGCCACTTAAATATGAGAACAAGTAAAGTGCGTGAGTGCTACTATGATGATCAGCTAACGCTATCCAAATTGCACATGCCCACTAGCACCTTCCCCTGTCCCCCCCGTAATATTGCACACTGCCCAAACACAACAATTTATCTCAATGGTAAAAGATTAATGACCGGAAGAGCTCGACATTAACCCTATAAGTTCATAGGCATGGTATCAATGAATGGTAAAAACATACATAAGTTTCATACATGAGAAAACAGTGGCTGGATGTCCAAACAAAGTAAACAAGACGAGAGACGGGGTTCATTCACAAAAGGCTTCTAATAACCTCGTGTGAACAGACACACACAGACGCCGGAGCACACAGACGCCGGAGCGCACAGAAGCCAGTGCACACGTATGACGGGGCGCACGGGACCTGGTATAACAACGGGTTTGGCTAGGCCATCCGCCCAAGCACACGGCAGCAATTACAGTATACAAACACCCTGTAACACCAGCACAGTCTGGCCGCAAGAGTGAGAGAGTTCCCAGCGGAATATAGGATACAGGGTCCTATTGAACCTCTCGCACTGTCCGTTGCCCGCGGGGTGGTATGGGCTTGTGCGAGACTTTTCGACCCCATACAGCTGGCACAGACGTTTAAGAAGTTCTCCCTCGAATTGTTTACCTTGATCAGTGTGAATGCGCTGCGGGACACCATAATTATAAAACCACTTTTCTGTCAGTACTTTTACCACCGTTCCTGCCTTTTGGTCTGGTGTAGGGAAAGCCTGTGTATATTTAGAAAACACATCTGTGATCACTAAAAGGTTTTCAGCTCCATCACTGGACCGCTCAAGTATGGTAAAGTCTAATGCAAGGATTTCCAAGGGCCTGGAAGCCATTAGGCGTCCCATGAAAGTCCTGATTTTTGGTTGCACGGCTTTGGCCGTTACACACCGGTCACAGTTTTTACACCATTGCTCGATGTCTCGGCGCATAAATGGCCAATAACCACGCTGTCGGATCAGGCTGGTAGTACGCTCCACCCCTTGATGCCCATGGTTATTATGAAGACTCGTTAGTACCTCTGTCTGGAGAACTTGTGGTACCAGAAGCTGCAAGAATGGCTCCCGTCCACCAGGCTCATGGGTGGTTCGATACAACACCCCGTCTGTCTCCTGGATCCGGGCCCACTGTCGGACTAGCTCCACGATAGCAGGTGGTTCCTGTGCTCGCTCTGTCCCTGTAGGGGGTACGCCTGTCTGCCAGTAGCGTTTAAAGGCACTAATCACTGGGTCTAAACTCTGCAGGCTTTGCAAGTCTGCCCTTTCCCGACTGGGAACAGCCTCAACGGCCGAGGAGGTAGTCAACCAGGACCCGCCAAGCTCTGCAGAGTGGCTTTGGATCTCCACTGGAACAGTAATTCCAGCTGCTACCTCATCCATAGAGCAAGGGGGTGGAGCCTCTGGCAATCTTGATAGGGCGTCTGCATTTTTGTTTGTGGACCCTGGCCTATACACAATTTTAAAGTTGAACAAAGCCAACTGTGACACCCAACGCTGTTCTACAGCTCCAAGCTTTGCCGTTTGAAGATAACAGAGAGGGTTATTATCTGTGTATATGGTAAAAAGAGCCCCAAGGAGATATTCTCGAAATTTTTCAGTTACTGCCCATTTCAGGGCAAGTAACTCCAATTTCATTGCACTATAGTTGGACATGTTCTTTTCTGTAGGTCGCAGACCACTGCTTGCATAAGCTATTGGGCAGCGTTGCCCCCCCTGATCCTGGGACAACACCGCCCCCAAACCCAAACCACTGGCGTCGACCTCCAACACAAAGGGCTTGGAGAAATCAGCATATCCCAAGACCGGTGCGCTGACTAACTTGTCCTTCAGTGTTTTAAATGCTTGTTCACAGCTCCAATCCCAATGGCTCTGCAAAGTGCCGCCGGCTCGAGATGGTGTTCTTTTACGGCCCGGCTGCAACTTCGACACTAGTTTATGGAGGGGTGCCGCATATTTCGCGAATCCCTCAACGAAACGACGATAGTAAGAGGCAAAACCTAAGAACGATCTAAGTTGCCCAACTGTGGTGGGGGTCTTCCAATCTTGGACAGCTCTAATTTTATCTGGGTCTGTAGCGACACCCTTAGCCGAAATTACGTGGCCCAGATACTTGACTTCCGACTGGAAAAGATGGCACTTACTAAGCTTTAGCTTCAGCCCGTGTTGCTGTAGTCGGTCCAAAACCAGCTCCAACCGCCGCAGATGCTCCTGGAAAGAGGTAGAAAAGACGACCACATCGTCTAGGTAGAGTAACAACGAATGGAAACTTTGGTCACCTAAAATCCTCTCCATTAAACGTTGGAAAGTCCCCGGCGCATTGCACAACCCAAATGGCATTCGATTAAATTCGAAGAGGCCAAATGGGGTGCAAAATGCAGTTTTTGCCTTGTCACATTCAGCCATGGGTACCTGATTGTAACCGCTGGCGAGATCTAAAGTGGAAAATAGTGTAGCTCCAGAGAGTGCATCCAGCGACTCTCGAGAGAGAATTCTCGGTAATGGGAAAGCATCGCGACGGGTTTTAGCGTTAAGTTGACGATAGTCCACACAGAGGCGTATGGCGCCATCCTTTTTCTGTACAACCACGATAGGTGAGGAGTACAGGCTACACATAGAATAAGAATGAGTCGTTGCAAGGCCAAAGTCTAACAGTTAATTAGATAATCAGGCTAACAAATACCTACTTTGGCTAGGCCATCCGCCCAAGCACACGGCAGCAATTACAGTATACAAACACCCTGTAACACCAGCACAGTCTGGCCGCAAGAGTGAGAGAGTTCCCAGCGGATATCGAGATTCGTTCTAGTTACACGCCCATTCGGCGTTAAACCCAGAGACACTTCCGTGATTCAATTACTGGTAACTGCACACAAACCCTTCAACATACGGAACGCCAGCACACTGGCCACCAACACTCATCTGTAATCGCAGTTCCACTCCGCTCCGTTTCCCTGGCTAAGCAGCTGACTGAAAACACAAGAACCCGCCCCTATGGACACCTCAGCCTTTAAGCCCTTGCTACTCGCTCCTGGGTCCTAAAGTCCCACTGGCTACATGAACTAAACAGGTCTTGTCTACTTGTGTTTGTGTGTCATCTGAATAATATATATGTGCCCCATACATGGAATCAGAGTGCCTACTGTATGTAGTAAATGGAAAATCTCTACAGCAAAAGGCCAGTCTACTGCTACATGCATTTGGTTTGTTTCTGCCATTTATTAGTAATGATTTACACAGTTTGTTCACTACTTACTATTTACCTGAGCATTCAGTATTGTGCAATATAGCATACAGAAGGTGAGGGACATTTTGGGGGGAAAGAAGTGGTGCATTTTATCATTCAAACATGCGACTTTTCATGAAAATTTTATAATCCAAGATGGCCGCCACCATATGACGTCATTATATGCAAATTAGATATAAACATTTAATCTCTACATAAACTTTGGGTCATCCTTCATATTTCTCTAATTTACAGAAAGTCTCTATCTCTTATCACTTTTAAGATATAGCCTTTTGAAATGAAGATGTCAAAATTGATCGTTTCGGAAAAAAACCTCTGGCGCCTAAAGGGTTAAGTCCCGTTGTACCGAATTTTGGTTGCAGTTCCACCAGAGTTCCACTGGGGGCGATCGCCATGAGTGCAAAATGAATGGGAGTCAATGGAGCTAGACGGTCTTTTTCACCTGATTATCCTTGACAATTCTCAGATTTGATTGTAGTTTGTATAACTTCAAAATGGGTTATAGGTCAAAAGTTGAATGAAAAAGTACTTATGTCCTTTCGATTTCTTACAGGTTGGGTCGTTGTTAAAAAGCCTACCATAACACGCTAGCATTGTGCTAATGAATGACGTCAGACACGTTTGAAAGGCTTTTTAGTACAATTAAGCGAGGGGATTAGCTCAAATGGTAGAGCGCTCGCTTAGCATGCAAGAGGTAGTGGGATCGATGCCTGCATCCTACAAGAAACTATTATCTGGCAACATCTTATCATATGAGCAATTTTTTATCAAACCACTGCCTTCCAGTCCCTTTTAGGGAGTTCAACTCATTGATTAGGGCTATCCCCACAGGGATGACCCAATCTCCAAATATGCAGATGTACAAAGTGAGTGTTCCTTTTGTGGTGATGTAGATGAAACTTTAGTTCATTTATTCTTTGAATGTAAAAAACTGAATTGTTTCTTATTGACCTTAATAAGTACCTTTTTGATCATTTAGATATAATTACTCCCTTAGTATGAAAGATATTTTTTTCTATTATGAAAACCATGAAAAGAAATCCCTTGAATATGTAGTTAATTTCTTTATTTTGCAAGCAAAATTTTTCATTCACAAGCAAAAATAGCAAAAATCACAGCCTTCTTTCCCTTTATTTTCTTTAGAAATGGATACGCTTGTGGTAGTTAGAAACAACTCAAAAAATGATTGTCTGTTCCTGAGGAATTGTGGTGGAAAAAAGCCACTACCAGAACCTCCAATTAAACACTCTGAATCAATGTAATCCATGGAGAACAGTCTGAGATGAGAAGTAGCCGCTAAAGGCCTTTATTTCACAAATCCTCCAGTATACAGCTCCGAACACGCAGAGACTAAGTACAACCAGGCAGGAGATGTGAATGGATGGATATCCTCTGCAGCGGAATCCAGGAACCAGGCCTCAGGTGAGAAGATGCGCAAATTCTGAAGTCCACTCCCTTGGGAGCCAACTTTTATACCCGCTAAAGCTGGTGTTAGAACACCACCTTCTCAGTAATTTTGGCCAATCTTTGACCAGGTGTCTGCCCCATATGCAAATGGGAGACACCTCTTTAGCCAATCAGCGTTTACCCAGTTATTCATATTGGTGGATAAGTTTACCGTATTGTCCATAAACATAATGTGCACCATTTATTTGGTACCAGACGAGTCTATTAGATTACATACAGCAGGCCTGTTTCCTGTCTTGGCTCATGCACGACCTCATCCCTTGGTGCCTGACTGGCCATACATTCGTCTCCAGAAATTCACCACAAAATCCCAAGCTAAACAGTGGCTAGTTTTCATCAAAATCCCTGTCTTTTTTTTTTTTTTTTTTTTAGAAATGGAGATATAGCGTCTTTTATGAAATATGTGCTGTTTGAGCCTGTCACTTACATTTCTGGGTCAAAGGACTTGTGTAAGATAAATATTAGAGGTGTAAAGATTAACCGATACATATCGGTATCCGTTTTTAACGTGTAAGATACGGCTACATCGATACGTGAAACCCCATATCGGAATAAAACTGAAATGAACCGGTCGTTATACATGGGTTTCCCGTTTACCAACAAAACTAGATGCACGCGCAGCCGTGAGGCAGAAGACGCTTGGTGGCCGTCCACAACGTTATAAACTTAACCTAAATAGTCGGCTGCTGTAAGCTACAATCTGATTTTTTTGTATACCCCTGTTGTCTCAATGATAATAACATCTCATTTCAGACTATATTTCAAAGTTTGACGTTCATTTGGATTATTAATATATTATATATTAACATTGTATTTTGTCATTTTTGGCGAAGACATGCATTCCGTTAGGGATATTGAACATATTTAACATTCTCTAACCATCGTGATTTCGAATTGGTGTAGTTTTCAGCACAAAAACTCATTTTATTCTTTTGCTCTTTTGCATTGCTCTATGCTGTTCTATGGTGGTTTCTGCCTCTTGGTTGCGCACGCATGTTTTCGTGAGGTTCCATAGAAATCCATGTATACAGCTCTGGTTGCAACAAATCACTCATTATCATAAACTGTTTGTGAGTGTTAAAAGGTTTCTCATTTTTACAAATGTCATGTTTAACGTCGAGAAGACATAAGTATGCCTACATCGCCTTCTCCGATAGCCGTCACCGTGTAGCCTACGATTAGGCTACTTATTGAGACATTGGCTAAAAATGACAACTTCTTGGTTATTTTAATCTCGTGATCAGACTGTGTCTATTGTTAAATGTTTAACTGATGACTAATGCCCAAAGGAAAAAAAGACCAGACACACATAGATTTTGTTTATCAATTCAAGAGTTGTTTTCTCTTTCATAAAAAAGCGAATCAGACATCTCAATATTACAGTAAAAATATACAATTTCTATTAAACATCTAACATCTTTGGTTATATTGGGTGTGTTCGAAACTGAAGACAGCTGCCTGCTACATTAGTACAGCGGGTAACCATGAAAATTGTGCACTTTCTGAAAGAAACATGAAACTTCTACCATAGTTAGGTTATACCATGAGGTTTATTTTCAGATTGGGAGGGAAGTCAAATTTGACCTCTGAGGCCCGGGAGAGGTCAAATCCAAGATGGCCGCCAATAATATTCAAAAGTGCCTCACGTTGGAACCAAACAGAGTAGAAAAACACTTAAAGTGTCATTTCCCACTAACTTTTGGGTGCCCATTCTGTATCTGATAACTTTGAAACCACCAGAGTTCAAGAAAATGCATTTATGTAAAGGTCAAGGTAAACAAAACATCAAAATATTCATTTTTTATGTATCCCAATTAATTTCTTTGTTGTCGCCGTATTATTCAGTTATTAGTTGTTATTTCATGAGATTTGTGGCTAATTTAATTTCTTCACAGCACAGAATTATCCACAGGTGACCCCCCTAGACCATTTTCACAGACCACCTGCAATACCACCGCTGGTTGAAAAAACCCTGCTTTAGAGAGTTGTTGCTACAGGCCACAGTACGCACAATGTAGAGAGCACTTCAACCGACATATTCTAACAGGTAAACAGATTGACTATGAACAAACAATATTATTACATAATTACATAATATTATTCATGTTGCAAATTAATTTAACCATAGCCAGGAAGGAGTTTTCCTTGGTAGTTAGCTTTTGAGGTAAAAATCATGGACATTGATCAAAATAATTATCCTAGCTAAACTAGAAGATAGTCTGGAACATTTATGTGAGCTGAAGCTAGTTTAATGATTGAACAGAGTATATTGTAGATATGTCATCTTGGTAATGTGAAATTTGTTATGGCTGAAATAGGTAGGTTGAGACCTTTTTTAATGGGAAGTAAGTGTGTGTCCGATGCATCCTAGGTGGTGGGGACAAAGCTCACATAGCTCCATTGCTAGGTTCATGCTACTAGCATTGTCATGGATGGTGCATAAAACATTGAGGTCCCATTTCTCGATTGTCTCTCTCAGACTCTGGGCAATATTTACAGCAGTGTGTCACTCAGGCATCACGGTGGTTCACATCACTCTTGACTTTAACTCCCAGCTGTCAGTGATGTAGTGAGCTGTTATGGTTATGTAAGGATCGTACATGATGTCAACCCGTAGTGAGGGAAACACTGAGGTCTTTCATCTCCTCCATAATCGTTGCTCTGACAGTGTTGTATTGGTGCGTGATATTGCTCCAAACTGTGCGGTGACGAGACGAGGGATTGTGTAGCCTGGCTCAAAATACCTGATGATGTCCTTAAAGCCTTCCCCAGAGAGTGGATATAGGGCGGACATCCTTAACAACGAAGTTGACCAGCAAATCTGTGATTTTTCGCCCTTCGTCATTAGGCGCTTTGAAAAATCGATGGTTGTCTGCCTTCCTGATGATGATGCAGTGCTAGCATGGCAATGGTCGCTGTTGGCAGTGGGCAGGCTTGGAATTTCACCATTTTAGGCGCAAGGCCACTTGGCCTTCAGTTAGGCATATTTGGTGCGGGGCACAAAGGCCACATGTCAGGGCACCAAGGCCAAAGTTAACTATACAGTAGCCTATAAAAATGTTCAAAGTTGTATTTAGCCTATTCACAGCAGTAGACCTGCATCACTGTATGAAACATTACAAAAACATGAAACATGACATATTACATAGAACTGTAAATCATCTGATCATCTAATATCTACAGATATCTAGGCTATATTTAACATTTATTTTAGATTTGACCCATTGTGAAATCATGTATTAAACAATTTAAGCACAGCTCAGCTTTAAGAAGTACTCAATTAGCCTAGATGCATGCTTAGCATTTTGATCATTAAGGCTACTTTCTTTTAGTCAGTTTTCCTCTGATTTTAATATTTGCCTATATCTAGGCGATATTTGTAACATTTATTCTGTATTTGGCCAGTTATGAAATCATGTAGAACAATTGAAACACATTGTAAAACTTAAAGCCCAAATTTGGAGACATCCATGCTGCAAATTCAAAACTGGATTACTCTTTACACCTTTGTGTTCGGTAAGGTCTGCTGTTTATTCTGATATATGGTTTGTCATGTGTTGAACAAAGGGTTCGTGAAGTATTCCACCGAGATGAATGGGTAGGGAGATGGGCGCTTATGAAACTTATATGAACCTTAAGTAGAATTTATGATTAAATTGAATCATATTTTTTACTTTTCTCGCGAACTGTTCACCACAGCAATTAGCGGCTATTGGGATGGGTTGACATGGACCTTTAAGACCAACATACAAAAAAGATTGTCTTCCTAGGCCCTACGGTTCTCGAGATATTCACTGAAAACTGTGAACTGTGTGTGCCACCTACAGGCCACTTGGTGTACAGTAACATAAATCAACTTATTGTATGGCCCCCCATGAACAGAATTCCAAAAAACTTGGCATGCATTCAGAGGGTGTCATAATGATCCTACACTTCCAATTTCGTGCAGTTTTGACCATGTCAAGTCAGAGATACCTGCGATTACAACATCTCATTTTTGCTTTTTAATTTTTAACTAGGTGGCGCTATACAGTAGCCTACCCTCCAGAATTATTGGCACCTCTGCTAGTTGACTAAAAACCGGTATAAAAAACAATCTGTTGGTGATTTATTGTAATCTCACAATGACATAAAATAGGAAAGATCCAACCTTGAAGGGAAGCAAATTTATTTTGAGAAAAAAGAAAATCTAATAAAGAAATAAATATTTTTAACTAAAACACGTTGCTCACAATTATTGGCTAGAAGTATAATGTAATAGTGTTATTTGATGTTATTTTCCGTGATATTTTAGAGGAGGCTGAGCTTCCCCTGTAGCCTTAGAGCAATCGCCTCTTTTGCATTATCGTTTCATTGTCATCCCATTATTTTTGCCATACAAGACATATAATCATGAAATCATTTAAGAATCACTTTCCCTACTAAAAGTTCACAAGAGGTCAAAATAAGATACTGGGCACAAATCTAGCGATTTTAGAAAAGTGTATAGTGTGTGTATTTCATGAGAAGGTCCATATTTCATGCATCCACAGCTAGTGTGACAATAAATCCAGTTTTGACAGAAATAGCACCTTTGGTATTGTTCAACAAAGCAGGACAAATCACAAAAATTTGGAAACTCGCCCTGGAAGACCAGTTATCGATACCCTTACCAAACCTATCTCCAAATATATTGATTACTTTCTCAAACCATTCTACCTTCACTTCCAGCATACAGGACATAGAGTGGATGTAGAGTCACTTTTCACCTCACCTCTGTTTACACTATGGATGTAGAGTCACTTTACACCTCAATTGTACATGAAGAAGGGTTAGAAGCACTAGAGTATTTTTTGAGGTTGAGACCACAAACAGAACCCCAACCCCCCCCCCCGTACATTTTCTCCTATTTAACAAGATGGACTCTAAATCATAACATCTTCATCTTTCAAGATCGCCTAGTCAGACAAGCAAAAGGGTGTGCAATGGGAGCTTGCTAGTCCTCTTATGCAGGGTTATATATGGGTAAATGGGAACAAGACTTTGTATTTAATCCCACCAAACATTGCTTCTGCAATAAGATAATCTATTGTGGCAGGTACATAGATGATGTAATTTTACTGTGGGCCGGATCTGAATCTGAACTTTTGTCTTTCCATGAATATTTTAATAGCACACATGAAAACATCAAATTGTCTCTGAAATTTGACAAACAAAGGATCTGTTTTCTGGATCTGGAAATATCTAAAGATGGGGAGGGGTTTTTTACTTTCCCCTAGAAAGCCTACCTACCGTAACACCATTTTACATGCCAAAAGTTTTCATCCTTAGACGCCTTAAGGATAACATACCCTATGGCCAATTCCAGAGGCTTAGAAGAATTTGTGATGAAATTAATGATTTTGATACAAAGGCTACAGAGATGGAAAAAAAATGTTCAGAGAGGTTACAAGATGACAGTCCTCCAAAGTGATAAGAATAAAGCAAGGAATCTAGAATGACCGTCCCTTTTAGAAAGTGGGAGTTCTAGACAAGGCTCTGAAAGGGGTTTTTCCACTAAATTTAGTACAAAAGCACACCTCATTAGTCTATTAGCCTAGAAATCAGACGCACCGGCTAGTCTAGCAACTCTCTGTTGGCTTGTGAGCTCGAAAAATTAAACTTCTATCAGGCCAATCAAATCGTGTATAGAGTCGTTAGGCAGGCTTAACATAATGATTGATGGCAGAGTTGCAACGGTTTGGCTTGAATTCCCTGCTACTTGAAAACAAATAAGATGGATGTTGCTGTTGGCGAACAGTGTGACACTAGTTAAGCTATTATTAAGTTGGCAAAAGTTTGAACTAGCCAACTAGCTCCACTGGTGGGAAACGCATGGGACTCATAGCGCTGTCCTATTGCGTGCAGAGGGAATTTGAAAGACAATTGATTATCCCGCCCCTCGGACTGAGCACTGCGAACGGTGAGTGCCCAGACCCTACATTTTAATGTGGGTCTGGCTCGTCAGGCTAGGAGTCTATTACAATGCAATGTTGTTTTGAGAAATGTTTTTTTGGAACCCCCCATATTTAGCTTTAAACATTCACCTATTTTGAGTGATAAACTTGTTCAGAGCTACTGTACTTGCCAGCACCTTCAAAAGAAATACTTGACTGTCAGTTAGACCCTGTGGAAGTTTCAAATGTGGTTAATGTACTGTAATCACTGCCATAATGTGGTCATTTGCAAAAAATTTCAGACAAAACATATTAAATAAATAATTTTATGAACTGTAAAACATATTTTGTTATTTACAAGTTAGAATGTCCTTTATGCAATGTGTTTTACGTTGGCAGGACTAAAAGCCGACTACAGGATAGAGTCTCAGAACATAAGTATGCCATAAAAACCAAAAATGACAATTACCCAATGGCTCGTCATTTTAAGGACAATAATAGTGTCCCTTCAATCCTAAGGGCAATTGGCATTGATCACATACAATCTATACATCAAAACTATATGGGGAGGCAATAGATTAAAACAACTGAATCAACGAGAGAGTTTTTGGATTTTCATGTCATCCTCCTTGTGTGACAGACAGTGAAGCTCACCTAGCAGGAGTGATGCACTAGGCATGCTTACCAATCAGAAGTGGCCTTAACTTAAAGTGAAATTTGGAATACTAAACTGAAGCTCTGAACCGACTTTCAAAAATGATATCGCAAATCAAATCGCAATTTGATTATAAATGCTGAAGTCAAAAACTCATCCCAAAGAGAAAACTCAAAAGTCTGGCAGAGTTCCATGCAATGGTTTATTCCATGACATGAATATCAAAATAATAGATGTGACGAGATTAACCATTTGGACAGAGTTGCAAGCTGCACAATAAAAATTGTAACCTTTACGATTAGTTCAAATTGTGATTTTGATTTAAAAATCAAGTAATCGTGCAGCCCTAGTTGCCCCCAAGGCCCCTCTTAAGGAGGCCAGGAAACAGTCCGACAGTGTCCTGAACCATTCACTCACTTAGCCCCTGAGGCTTATTGATATGAGCCTACGACACAGTGGAGAGCACAGTCCTGTCAGGAGCCACAAAGCGCTTTCAGATATAACCTCCGGAGTACATGCGGAGGTTTGTCAAACGGAGGTCCTACCCTTCGGATGATTCAGATATGATGCTAACCTGCGGACCTAATACTGACCTTACACGGACGTATGTGTGAACGACATACACGCACATTACAGAATCTCCGTGTGGTTGTCGAGTGAGGGGTGGGGGCTTGTAGAGTTCACAAGATGCGAGATATGACGCAGAATATATGCGGCCGCTGCCTGTCACAGCTGCTTTTTGTTTACAACGTGTAGCCTATGCATTATGTAGGCTAAAGAAGACAAATCTATTGTGCGTAGGCTAATACTTGAAGTAGGCTAGTCAAGTAAGCAAACAGTATTTGTATGTGTGCTTCGAATAAACACATTTATCTGTTTTCAACGTTATGTACCAGAATTACTTGGCTAGCCTATAGAACCCCACATCTGGTTTGCGTTGGAGAGAGAGCATGCACAAACTTTATGGTAGGCTACCAGCCAATTCAGTAGGCTAACTCAAGACTGCAAGGCTATCATACAACGTTTTTAAGCAATAAACAAAATACTAACATAACAGTGAAGTTGTTCGTTTTTTCATGGTTTATTTTTTCCAAAAGCATCCTCTCCCCATGTGTCTATTGCTTTTACGTAAGGAGCTTGTAACAAAGTTGGCTTTTCTTCGTTTTCATTTTCTCTAGGCATATATGCTCAACAAATATCAGCGAGCTCAGCGAGGTATCAATGAACAGAAAACCGTGTTGGCTAACAATTTATTAAATACTCCTGTTATCGTCGCTGTAGGCTACTGCCTTTTTAGCGCCTTCTGCTTATGGTGATTCAGTCTTTTGAATTTGTTTGGCCTTGCCATGCAATTGTAAGCTACAACGTCTCTTGCCATTCCCTTAATGTGTTCTATCAAAATGTTGTATGCCCTCATGGACAGTATCTCCGTGATGTCTGCATCTTTCCAGGTCGGAGATTTTCTGGACAGCATAATGCCACTCCATCATAACACTGCATTTAAGTCAGATCTAACCACATGGACGCACGAAAGAAACGTCACCAACACGCCCTCTCACTAGGTGTGAATCTTAACCGCATGTTCTATGCTTCATTCAGACACAGCACATTTACATAATGTCCGGAGGAAACACTAGGGGGGGAGTAGTATAAACACCGGGTGAATTCGGACTTCCACATGACCGGTTATGTCGTTCAGATATACGGCCCCACCGTTTAACATCGGCAGAACCTCCGGTCTTACACGTATGTCTGAAAGCGCTTACAGTCTCTGAATCATCAGGGCTGGAACACAATAGCAGGGTAGTGGCCTCCTGATGGCACAGAGGACCCTCAGTGTTGAGTCTCCAAGCTGTTAACAGAGAGTCCCTGATGTCAGCTGGGATGCTGAAGATCCCCAACGTGTGAGCACGGCCTTGTTTGCCAGCGGCTTCACTCCTCCAACACACCCGGGCTCTCAGGCCACTGTTGGGGAGCTGCAATGGTGACCTTTCTGGCCGATGACCACCGAGGCAGAGACACTCTTGGCTGCTGTAGCCGTCCCTCAGTTAGACAGGAACGGTGGAGACCTGTTTGGTCCCAGGAAAGAAGTGTAGACTCATCCACCTGTGGCCAACTCCATCAATCGGTGTCCGCCTGACACAGCACCTTTAACATACAAAACATATGACATCACTACGTCTTGCCCAAAATACTCTATTCCTATTTTCCAGAATGATATAAAAGAGTTTGCAATGCTACTGTAATACATTTATAAACATATTTGAATTTACCTGATGAAGGTGTAAGACCGAAACGTTGTATTTGCTAAATAAATAATTGCTTGCAAAATGGGCAATGTGCGGGATTCTTTCTAAGCTCCTAAACATATCTGTTGCAATGAGCAAAACAGTAGTAAACATACCTCCACATTAGTAGTGAGATCACTAGTGTGAGGAGGGCCAATGTTACCCAAACCATCAAATGTTTTCTGCCAATGGATTCTGAAAATAAATAATATCATTAAGTAAACACCTCTGTCTTTTACATATTGTGATGACATGTGCTGCTCTGTCAGGGTTATTTTAGAATATATTGACACAACCATTTCAGCACTGGTGTGTGGCAGGCTTTAGATTTCCCCCATGATATTCTAGAACATCATACAAGGGCATTCTCAAACTCAGATATGGTCTCTTCACTAACCTAACATGTCTCTCTCTGAGATGCTGTTGGTTTTCCAGCTCACTGGATTACTGGAGTTGCAGGTGTAGATCACATTCAGATGTTCACTCCTCTCCACAACCCAAACTGGACCAGACTCCTTTCCCCCTTTGCTATCTGTCCAGCTGACCTCAGTCTTTTCCTTATCCGCCCCTGTACAGTTTAGGGTGCAGCTAGTGGAGTTGCAGTGTGGAATAATAATGGGCTTCTGGACAAGATCTGCAAAAATGTAAAATAATTTTAATGTAACTGAGTCTGCCTCACTCACAGTGAACTTCTAATATTAAAGCAACACAATACAAGAGTTGCTACTTATTCATTGTCATCCATTTTCAACATCTTTAGGCTATTGTCATTTTTCAGTGTTGGAACACAGCTCTAAAGGTATAGCCAGTCCGTCAAAGTGGCCACTA
The DNA here is from genome assembly GCF_018492685.1 of Alosa sapidissima. Taxonomy (NCBI): domain Eukaryota; kingdom Metazoa; phylum Chordata; class Actinopteri; order Clupeiformes; family Clupeidae; genus Alosa; species Alosa sapidissima. Next base: position 28,313,349 of record NC_055958.1, on the reverse strand, counting down.
GGTGGCATTACTTGCACAGTATAAGTTATAGTGCAATACTAGGTATTCCAGGCACACAGTAACAATGACAGACATCATTGTCTCCACTACTAAGTCAGTGGAACATCAAAATGAGTTTGAAGTCATCTCTAGGTTAAAGAAATAACATTGTGTTGCTTTAAAAACAAACAAACAAACAAACAACTCCCAAATCTTACTCACCAAAAACAACAACCTGGTAGACAAGTGCTGTGTCAAGGCCGTCTGCATTAAACTTGTATGAGCCCATAGCATTCAGCTGAAGGTCTGATATGGTTAGAGAAAATGTTTTATCGTCCAGCACCATGTTGTCATGAAGGCACCCTGGTGGCTCCCCTTGATACAAATGAGCAATGACTGTGTTGTTGTGTATCCACTGAACATTGTCTAAATGTATGTCTGGTTTGTCTACAGGCAGAGTGATGGATTGTCCTCTCCCTCCATGCACATCAGCATCTGTAGAACAGGATTAGAGTGAATTTAACTGCAGGTCTAACAACCTTCATGGACCGCTCTGTGTCTCAATAACACAGGAGATAGAACACAAGGGAAATCAATTTAACATGAGATAAACATGTTGATCAATTCTAGGACCAATATGCAAACAAAAGTAATAGTAAAACACCACATCAAAGATAACAACCCGAAGTAGCCAAGAGCCACAGTCTAGATGTGAGTAATTGGGTGAGTAAGAGATGTTGTAAGAAATGCTGTATCTCCCTCCACACTCTAGTGTTACACTGACATGTTTTCTACCTTGTGCTCATCTTTCCAATAACATACCTACACACACACACACACATTACACACACACACACATACACACACAGGCGATAAAAGGGGTAAGGGAGTGGGGGATGAAAATGTGAAAGGAAGATGGAGAAAGGGAGGGAGGGATGACTGAGGAGGAGTGGGTCTTACTTCCAGTGCTGATGAGGAGTCTAGTCAAGACCAGCAGGAACAGGAGGGTCATCTTGGGTGTCTCTGCTCGATCTGTCACAGCTGGGACAGCACCTGCATGACCACACAGACAGGAGAAGTTGGCAACTGTAAACATTAAATTTCTCCTACACACAGAGAAGTATGTGAGGCAAACATAGAGGCACACACACCTACACACACACACACACCCTCCCCATGCTCACAACTCTCAGAAAAATACAACAGGTGGACCACAAAGCAGAAACACATACCATAAGGTCATAACAATTCAGAATAAATAGCAAAAAAAGAAATTACAGAGATCACACAACAGGAAGACAAGATGCTCGTCAATGAAATCCTATGAGTTAGTCAGAGAGTTTGACCTGTAAGGTGTAAACGACTGAATGAAATCTAGGGCCCTATCATGACAGTCAAAAGCACATCGTCACTTGTCAAAAGCTTCTTCAAATTTAGTAGGATGTCCAGTCCACATTGGGAGGGTTTTCGTTATCAAACGTCGGGCGCATGGTGCAACAAGGTGTTCCTAGGTTTTTTAATCAGTCATGGGTGTGTTTGGAGCGTATAACATCATTTAAACCAATGAGAATGACATCTGCCTTTCCCTTTACCGGCGCAAAGCGCGATGTCAAATAAATGCATCGGTATTTTGACATTCAACGGTGCATTTGAAGGAGGCTGCTTGGGAGACCGTATGGAATTGTCATTCCACTAAACCATGCTTTACTAAAACCTAGCATAGCCTTCACGCATTTGAACTCTATTATTTGAACTCATTGGCAAAATGAAACTAACTTCACCATGGTGTCAGTCAACGACAAGACAGTTATATGCAGTTACTTTCACTATTGACTGACAATGGGTTACCATCGAAAACATAGGCTGGAAAAAGCAACACTTACCCTAATATTGCTCAAATGACTAAATAAAAAAACATTTATCCTGCAGAGGAGTTGCTTATCTTGTGACAGTGCGTCTTCAGCTGTGCTCCATACGTGTCTCTCGCCTCTCCCCTATCACTTTTAACCGTCATTACCAATTTGCAAATGATGGTGAATAACTACTCATCATGAGATGTACAGTATTTCGTAATATCTTTATTCTAATTATGTTTCCCATTGTAATCGTGTTGCATGGATGTGCGCTGGTGTGCCTTCATGAATGATAGCAGTGGCGTAACAAACCAATGGTGGGTAGTGTGGTCACAATACCAAAATTATGACTTCGATACGATACCTGCCATAAATATCACGATGCTCGATACTGAAACGTTACTACGGCGAAATCCTAAGATATCTGGAAAAGAAAGGACTCATACCTCCTCCAAGTGTATTTAGTAATTTGTGTTGAATTCGGTGCACTTTTGTAGTGTGCAGGTCAATTCTGGGTTCTAAACTTCCTACATAATTATTATTTTTATAGTCAGTAAAATAGTAGGCCTACTTTGTGTGATTAAGTCCTTTATTTTTTGTTATAGTTCATTTACATTGTGTTGTGTTTTGCCAATAAAGTAGCTTTAAATAGCCAAACTAGGCTAGATCAAGGTCAGTGTTGAAATTACTGCATGCAAATCACTGAATGCTATGCAGAGGGGCCTAATCTTTAGGCCATCTGATGTACAGTATAGGCTTCCCTAGGCCTTCCCGTGTTCATGGGATTTCTTTGACAGTTGCAAAGTTGCGAAGTTCCAACCTCTCAGGTCTTCGTCAGATAGGCCTACACCATTACCTGTTGCAATATGTCTGTGTGCATTCCTACATTAGCCTACGTCTATTTCTTTGATAACATGATTTGCTACCACGTAACAATAACCCGCTATTATTATTAGGACTCAACACGCTTTGATGCTGTGGGCTTTAATTAGCGCATTTCGGGTAGCCTATCCTACATCTGGACAATACTTATTGAACAAATTGCAGTCTACATGCCATGACAAATATTACCAGTAGTAGGCTACTGACCGAACATGAAATAGATTGTTTACAAGTTATGGTAATGTTATTCTGGCGTGAACATTGCGCTTTCATCACGTTAGCACCCTATGATTACAGATCGTTATGTCTCGTCAAAATTCATTGATGAAGGAAGGTTCGCTTTATCCCAGAGAACCATACTCGTTTCACTTAGGCTAGACTAAAACAGAAGAGAAGAACTTGCCACTAACCATGTAGTCGTGTTTTCTATAGCATATTCGTTAACCTGTCGTTCTTTAAACAAAAATGTTGGGATATGTCTGCGAGGTGTTTAGCCAAGTTCCATGCGTAGCCTACTGCTTTTAAATGACTTTGAAACATATTTCACAAACGGGCCTCTGTGTACCTGATGGCTTGCCTTCACTATTCGTGATGTATCCGAAATAGTTGCAGATTTCACTTCACCTTTTGTTTTATCCACAAGGCCGAGGACTGTCGGCAAAGAACTACTGTATGCTGACGTTGGCTGCGCACTCACTCACTCAGAGCTGCCTGCTTGACACGCCCACTTGCCTAAATGCGTGCAAGGAGCAGTGAGAGCAGCAGTTCACGCAGACACAGAACGTTAATTTTAATGAAGTATCGATTCTAAAAACGTCGGAAATCGCATCGTTTTTTGCGTGAAGGCATCGTGATACCCTTTTAGTATCGATACACCGTGCAACACTAATGGTGGGTCCAGGTGCAAGTGCGCTCAGCGGGCCCCATACTTACATTCTTTGGCCCAGGATGAATTATCTCTGATACATGCAATACACATTAAGGGTGACTTCAATTGTTTATGCAAAGGGCCTGAGGCACCAAAGTAGTTTAGTAGTTACAGATTACAATTTCAAATAAAAAACACACGACTACATAGGATCCATTAAATGTGAAAACATTAAAAATAATTTTATTAACAGCCTGCAGGCCAGGGTAATCTAATATTACTGCATTAACATCAACTCGTATGGAATTATGGGAACACTCAATGCGCCTTTTCAACCCTCTGCTGAAACTGCAAGCGTAGATTGCTTGCTTATAAACTCGCACTGCACAGAAACAAAACTTAATGTAGCCTAACTTATTTAACCATGCAGAAACCAAATAAAATCATTCATATGCATACAATCCTCAATATGCGTGAATTAGGCCACTAGAAAAAGGACATCTTACGAGCCTATCGTTGTGCAAAATCGTCAACGATGTTCCCAATATTTAATGCTCTGGCTCTCGTATTTTCAATTGACAGGATAGCTAACCCACCCCTAAGTTTGAGTTTGGAAAAAGATCGCTCAGCTGTTGCAACAGTCAAAGGCAATGTCAGAAACAACATGAGAGCAGTACACCCTTTCCCCTTGCTCTTTACGCTCCTGCCGCTTCTTGCAGCCGCTCTTGTGTTTGAAGGGCATTTTGGTCGGAACGATGACTGAAATGTGCAGCCACCATCCATTCAAAAATCACAACAAATCACTTAGCCTACCCAGAAATCCTTGCTGCATCTCAGTAGAAAGAAAGATACTCTGGCGAAACAGTATGACGACAAGATGGTAATTTGATTTAGCCGTTTTTATTTGATAGTTTGATTCTTAATGGTGAAATTCTAAAAAAAAAAAAGGAGGCAGGGCGGGGGTAGCGACGGGGCCCGGGAGGTCACGGGCCCTGGTGCGACTGCACTTGCTGCTATAGTTACGCCACTGGTAACACTTCAGAATGAATGATATAAAATAAATGAGACAGAAACAGAGATATGAGTTTCAATCAACAAGAAGATAAGACTCTGCATAACTCAACTCACAAGGTGGACCACAAAGCACAAACATACCATAATCTCATGTAACACTTCACTTTCAATAAATCAGTCCACAACAGTCCACAAAACGATATAGCTCCCAAGGCTCTACAGGTCGACGTTACCCTCTTGGTCACTAGCTGGAGCACCGCAAGCTCCCGAACTAGCAGCTATGACTCCATCACACTCTCGACTGGCAGCTGACGCTCTGGAAGTTCTTCAGTAGCTGACGGTGTAAATCCGGCCGCTGTGGTCGTGTTCCAAGGTCGTCAGACAGCGCTGGCAGCTCTCGTCGGCTGTGAGGGCTGGTCCCGCTGGTCGCCTGCATAGGTCCCGCGCCGGGCCAGAAGGTCCTTCAACCCCCGCAGTGGCGAGCTCAGCGAGCTGGCTAGTCCTTAAAAGGACCATTGGAACATCTGCTGAGCTTCGCCGCCATTTTGCTGGTCTGGTCTGGTCTTCCGCCTTCTTCTCCATCTTGATCTGGCGTAGATCTTCGCCGCCCGGGAGGGGCAAATCCCACTTCTGACACCAATGTAGCGATCCCACCTTCAGACAAGATTCACCTTTGGCCAGGGCAGCCATATATTGGGACAAGAAGTCTCAGACACAATCAGACATACAGATAACTACATAGGGCAACACAGGGGTAGTCTCAGCCGTACATGTAACACACAATAAGGGTTTACCACACACATCAACACGAGGATAAACACATGAGGTACAACCAAAGAGACTAACACGCTAACAAATACACAACATGGTAAACGTAACTAAAACTATTATAACCGACATTACACATTCTAGCATTCACTCGCACTGCATTCTGGGAGACACTCATTCAACGTTAGACATGTACATCCACCGACGCTACAATACCATAATCTCATAGAACACTTCAGAATAAATGACAAAAAATAAATGACAGAGATGGGAGTTTTCATATGACCTCATGCCGACAGAGCTTCAGGTGTCTCATAAACCACATCCTCCTTTCCCCGCAAGACCTCTTCCCTCACCAGTGAGATTGCAAAATGACAAACTAGACATGTTATGTGTGATGAGAGAGAGAGAATCCTTCAACAGGTGAATTGTGCAATGCCATCTTCACCACACATTCATCTTTTGCACAGTTATACAGAATTTACACACATAAGAACACACACAAACACATACACATAGACTTGAAATTGTTGTATGTGCAAATAAAATCACACACACATACACATTTTTTAATTAATTAATTTATTGTGCTTATATAGCGCCAAAACATTACACATGTATCATGGCGCTTTACAGAATGTAGGCAATCAGAGAAAAAGAAAAGAGGGAGAAAAGAAAAGGAAGAAAGAAAGAAGGCCCATGGGTAACAGGGGCGAGGAAAAACTCCCTAGAATTGGAGATACATATAGGAAGAAACCTATACAACACATACACACAGAAATGGGAAAAAAGTTTACCCCCCTACACACGCGCACACACACACACACACAATAAAAACAATGGACTGATATGACCTCTATTTCACACAGATGTGAGTTGCACTATCAGATAATCAAAGGAAAGCCCTGCCAGAAGGAAGTCATTGAATTTAAACAAGAACTTTTCACACAGACATTGTCAACCAGTAACTCTACATCTCAGACACTTACAGATTTGATGTACTGCGGAATGAGGAACGGAAGGTTTGATGCTGTCACCGGCCTGTGTGATCTTCCGTGCATGTGTTACTGTCTCCGTGGTCGGCTCAGCCAAGAGTGTGCTGATTGTGCTGTGTGTGTCCCTCCTCATGCATCAGGCCTCAAAGACACTCCACCCCCTCCTCTCTCCTTCTCATTCAAACACCCATTCAACATGAATCCTGTCTGAACCAGCTTTTTGGTCTTGTTTCCTGTCCACCCCCCCCCCCCCCCCCCATGTCTGTGAGGTTATCACTAAATTGTATCTTTCTGAGCTTGTCATGTACAATGCTTTATATGCATGTCACAACCCCCCCAACCACACACACACACACACCCACATGATCTTGTGTCTTACTGGCACAGGAAGTGATGTGGAAGGGTAATAACCTTCCCTGGCCGTTCTGAATGCAGATGTGGTACATGATGCAGGTCTTTGCAACAGTCAAGCTACATTTTCTAAGAAGCTTGCCCAACACTGACCGCACCCCCAGGATCTTGTGTCTTACCAGCACAGGAAGCAATTTGGAACCACAAGGGTAATAACCTTCCTGGCCGTTCTGAATGCAGATGTGGTACATGATGCAGGTCTTTGCAACAGTCTCTCACTCTCTCCATGAAGAATTTTTTATTTGTACTGACAATACTCGGTGACCTCGAGAAACAGAGATCTATATGAACAATTGCTAGATTTCACCTTTAAGCTTCATTTAGGCTACATTCAAGCTACATTTTCTAAGAAGCTTGCCCAACACTGACCGCACCCCCAGGATCTTGTGTCTTACCAGCACAGGAAGCAATTTGGAACCACAAGGGTAATAACCTTCCTGGCCGTTCTGAATTCAGATGAACATGTGGTACATGGGCCGTGATACAGGTCTTTGCATAGATTTAGAGTTTTGAGAATGTTCCCGTGTTCCCATAGATCTTTTCCTGCCTTGTTCAGATGTAGCCATCCTTGTTCACCCCTTCATGCTCCTCTCCCTCCACCTCCCTCTCTCCCTCCACTCTCCCTCCACCTCCCACTCTCCCTCTACCTCCCTCTCTCCCTCCACCTCCCACTCTCCCTCTCTCTCCCTCCACCTACCTCTCTCCCTCCACCTCCCACTCTCTCCCTCTCTCTCCCTCCACCTCCCTCTCTCTCCCTCCACCTTCCTCTCTCCCTCCACCTTCCTCCTCCTTTCTCTCCCTCCACCTCCCACTCTCCCTCTCCCTCCACCTCCCTCCTTTCTCTCCCTCCACCTCCCTTCTCTTCCTCTCACTCTGTCCCACAACTTACAACTCTCAACTCTCAGAGGAACACAACACAACTCACAACAGGTGGACCACAAAGCAAAGACATACCTCACAATAAGTCGCATAACACTACAGAATAAATGACAATAGATAGAACAATTTCAGAGTTCAACCCTTTACATCTTGGTGGGAAGGAAGTGCCTCTGGTTCCAACTGCTCGCTACCTGGGCTGACCAGAGTCCTGCACGGGTTCGGGTACCCGCGGGTACCCGATGGGTGACCCGCACATTTTGATGAAACGGGTGAAAAATATTCTACTGTGTCGGATGCGGGTCGGGTCGGGTCGGACACGGGGGTGACACGGGTCTAAGTCGGAATTGGCCTTTCATAAACATCACGTGCATACGTAACAATATTTTCTACATAGTAACACATTCTAAATAATATGCCTGCAATTCAAGTTGATAAAAGCATTTGAAATGCACGTTTCGTATGTGCCTTCCCAAAACAGGCTCCTATACTTTCACTTTTAAAAATCACATGCGCGGGATCTGCCTGCAGTCTTTCAGAACAAAGTGGCTGCACATTGATTAAAAACGCCTAAAGATGACTCTTTTGACATGTTATGGTGGAGAGCGCATGCTCGCTTAATTCCCAATATTGCCTAGATTGTGAGATTGACATCCCTGCAAGCGAGCGAGATTTCTCCTATAGTGTCACACATCTTATGCATATTTCCATAAAGTTTCACAGGCTAATGCATAATCCGGTGTAGGTTATGACCGAATCATTCTTTCATTTAATGTAGGCTAGCCTACTACTGCTGTTAATAAGTTGTGTGTGCAAGGCCGTGTTTGAATTCTAAATTAGGCATTTGCGTGGCGATAGCCTTGTAGACGCATCTGCTTGAAAAGTGGTCAAATGTTATCACTCGGGTGTTGAAAAGTAGCGCAGGCTACCACAATACATCATGTAGGATATGCCTGTCAACTTCAGCTGAAGTTGGATCTGCAATGTTAATGGTTGTGTTATTAGTTGCTTAAACGTGTCTGTTAAACTCGGGTACGGGTCGGGTGTCAGTTTTATTTAATGCGGGTCGGGTCGGGTACGGATTTTAACTAGCTCTGGTGTCGGAAAACGGGTCGGATGCGGTTTTAAACATGACGGGTACGGGTGGGTGCGGATTTAAAAAATTGGACCCGTGCAGGACTCTGGGGCTGACTTCAAAAGCATCTGTGTCTGTTGAGGGGTCTGGCCCAATGAAGTATGACAATTGATGATCTGCTGATTTACTTTGCCCTCAAAGAGCAGGAGGAGTTTGAGAGAATGCAATGCAGAGCGCTTCAGATAATCTCCAGACAGGGCACTCAGCCACTCTCCCACCATCACTGAAAGAACAGACAGAGGAAGCAGTAATCACTTTGTTTATTACATTACATTACATTACATTTGGCTGACGCTTTTTAGCCAAAGCGACTAACAACATAGTAAACAGTTTAAGTTTTAGAGCAGTTCTCAACAATTTTAGGACAATTTAAAAACATTAGAGTGAATAAGTGCATCAGTGAGTGCTGTTTTTAACAGTTACTTGTCAGTTTGAGACGGCTGGTGAGTGCTAGGATCAGTAAGACTTGTTGTAAGTGTTGCTATGAGAGGAGATGTTCTCTAAAGAGCTGGGTCTTCAGGAGTTTTCTGAAAATGGAGAAGGATGTCTCTGCTCTTGTAGGAGCTGGCAGTGTGTTCCACCAACGAGGAACAACAGATGAGAAAAGTTTGGATTGGCTTGAGCGTACCGGTGGTAGAGCTAGACGTCGTGCCCCTGCCAGGACCAAGCGCCTCCAGCAGTCCTTCCTACACACTGCAGTCATACTCTACATTGATAGAGAAGCCATTACAGTCTGACCTTCACCATCTCTATAAGCCTGAAATGTGAATTATAATGAATTTATAAACCTTGGTTAATAGACGGTAAATTAAAAAATTCTATCAAAATCCCAGAGGTGCTTAAACAGCAGTCGAGGGCCAGCGTAGCCATGAGTAGGCTACACCAGCTCACACCTCTGATACCATTTCATTTTGATAACACACTAGCCTACTCCAAATGTAAAGACCTACACACTAAGAATAAACCACATGGATTTAGAGAAAAGGAATCTCAGAAGAAAGTACCAAACATTTGGCTTAACACAGTCGGTTAAAAACCACACACTACGGGCTAAGCTAAAAGAGGAAGTTTGGTCTGTTAAACCACCTCAGCATACTCGTACAACGGTTTGTAAATTACAGCCATTTCAGTTCAGAATGCTACAGTCATTGAACGGTATACAGTCATTAAAGCTGAGTAAGTCACACTGTGTACTCTTCACATGAATGTAATAACACCATGATTTACCATGCAACAGGGCAGAATATGCAGAGTTGAGAAAATCACATGGATGTTCCACTTGATTTCTCACAAAAGGCACTTGTCCAGGTGTCCATCATAGCCAGTCAAGGCATACCTAGTTGGACTAAACCAATGGGTTACTCGGGGGGGGGGGGGGGGCATAACAGAATAGATAGAACATACTCTCTGCTACACAGGCAAATGGGGCAAAACATTCGGGATGTTGGGTAGTCTACAGCATGCAACACATACTGTATGTCTCTAGACAATGTACACTGCTCTGGAATACTGCCTCATGTTATTAACGTGGCAGTCAGTGATGGAGCAGGAAGTCACAGTTGATTATGTTTATGTTTAGCAGACGCTATTGTCCAAAATAACATATATTACATTTTAACCAAGGGCCAAAATATATAATTAGGCTTGGTTATCCAATGGCTGCTATGGCAAGGCTACAACCAACAGAGAGCTGTGGCATGAGAGGGCACAGCATTCAGCACACGTTGTGGTGGTCTGTGTCCAGCCAATGTGCATTGCTGTGGAGTACTGCCTCATGTCACTAATTAGGCTTGGTTATCCATCGGCTGCAGTGCCAAGGTTACAACCACTGCTCACCACTGGTAAATACTGTATAAGGTTTATAATCTTCAAACACGTTGTGAGTAATAAATCCACTGACCAATGTTGGAATTAGATATAGATGGATAGATTTAATCTTTCAATCAAATGCTGGAAGGATAAAAGAAAACCATGTCAAAATAAAAGAATATACAATAAAATGATACATACTGGATAACTTACAAGTGTACACATTTAAACAATCTTACATTTTAAACATGTATATAGCACTCTTTAAGAAATAAAACCCCTACGTGTCACACAAACATATAGTCTAAATCATTCTTCATTAATGTGATGACAGCAGCATTTGCATCATGTAACCACTGACCCTTCCTCACAAAGAGTTTGGGCATCGTTGCATTATCGTTTAATTGTCATCCCATTATATTTGCCCTAGAATACACACAATCATGAAATCATTTAGGAATCACTCTCCCTATTAAGAGTTTACAAGAGGTAAAAGTCACATGGGCACAAATCTAGCGATTTTAGAAAAGTGTATAGTGTGTGTATTTCATGAGAAGATCTATCTTTCATGCATCCACAGCTAGTGTGACAATAAATCCAGTTCTGACAGAAATAGCACCTTTGGTATTGTTCAACAAAGCAGGACAAATCACAGGACAAAATATTTTTGTGGCTGCTCGGATGTCACACCACTGCAGTACTTCAAAAACGTGGGTCAAGTCTTTGATACGTAACAGTACCGGTACTTAAATATTGGGTAATGGCCCTCAATGGATCTGGCTCTTTTATGCCATTGCGTTCATCTCACATACAGCATCTGAAAAGGTAGATGAAGAAAGCTTGTCATGAAGAATTACATATATTGTTTACATTCATACAGCACAGCATAGAGCACCTCAAATTGATGATGTTGTTTAAAATTGGATTGAATAATATAGCCTACTACTTTGATAACTGTTAGTTATAAATTCAACATGTTTACCCTAGTCTAAAACATCTCATTTCCATTATAAATTATATTAGATTAATATTGTACTCTACTAAAGAAATAAATTCTTTGTATTTCACAAAACGTAATGTTTTCTAATTTATTTTGTTTACCGGTATTTTCAATTCGTGACATTTGAATTCCTTGTTGTTGCAGTGCCTGTTGTTGTAATGGCTGTTGTGATGGCAGGAACCTCCTGTTTTCATCCTCTCCATTCGCTTCATCTGCTGATCCTGGCTCTTTTCCACCCGGCACTTGTCCACCCTGCTCTTCTCCATCCGGCACTTCTGGATTTAAAACTCCATGTTATTTTAGGTTTGCATGAAACAGTTAACAACTTAACTGAATGCATCGTTCAAATGAAAGAATTTGTTAGAATTCTCACTGATAAATACTGTCACATAATTGACAGAGGAAAGTTTACTCATTTATTAACTTCTTTCTACCATCAGTGTTTGAACGGACACGGACACCATATCATGTATACTTCTCTTTTTGATGTACACTGCGATTCCAATAGCTGCAGCTATGAGGACAGCCCCGCCCATAGATCCCAGGATAATGTACAGGTTAGCATCTGTACTTTCTGCAAAGTAAACGATCAACATGTTCTCAATATAAAATACCAGGATTATCAACATTTAACACGTTACTCCCTTGACACCCCTCCATTGAAGATATAACATTGAGTTTATGTTGTCAAGAGCAGGGAATCATTGTTCTAGAGATTTTTACTTTTGAAAACATAAAAAGACGCTTGTTGTTGAGTGAGCTGACCTGGAGGGAACAGCTCTCTCTCTCTGACGCTGCTTGTATTCCAGCTCACTGGATTGCTGAAGTTGCAGGTGTAGACCCTGTCGAGTCCCTTAGTCTTCTCCACCTTTAGCACAGATCCTCTCTCGTTTCTCCCTCGGTTATCAGTCCAGCTGTACTCAGTGTGATCAATACCTGCTCCTTGACAGGTCAAGTTGCAGCTCCTCTGGTCACAGTTTGTGCTGATGTTTGGCCCAGAAACAGATTCTGAGGAGGCATATGAATGACACTTAATTTAAAGGCTATTCATCTGGTTTGAGTTTTTATTCACACCAGTCACAATTACACAGATTTATTTTCACAGATAACATTTTACTTTACATACTGATGACAATACATACTGTATGACACCTGTTTAACATTCAAATTCATTATCATAGCAATAGACTATTATTTATCTATTTACATCATATGCTTATACAGTTTGCCTATCAATACCCAAGCATTTTAAAGTGTGACAACTTAGTTATTGTAAGTCGAAAAATACAGGATCCTTGCGATGGATGAAATGTTCAGTTTTTAAATGTAAGCATTACGAGTGAATTTAGATTCACACAGACATTTCAATAAATCAAAAAAAAAGAAATAAAAACTCTTACCTAGTACAATCAGTTGAAAAGACGTGGCTGTTTCTATACCATTGATCTGAAGCGCATATTGACCATTACATGTAGGCTGCAGGTCAGAGAGGGTCAGAGCCCATGTGTCCATGTTGAGTTCAGTCTTATTTAATGTAGGATAATATGTTGGCGTCATGTCTCCCTTATCCCATTCTGCAACTTTGTCTTTGTTCCATGTCCACACGACTGACTTAACAAGCATATTTGGGACCTGTCCAATGAGTTCAATAGAACCACTCATCAAAGTGTATTTTTGGATGACATCTAAAAGGATGAATATTAAAACAGCATCAGGGTTTAGAGCAGTAGTGAGCTGCTAAGAGGGTGAGGGAGAGGGAGCTGACTGTAGACCCTTTCGATTTGTTCCTAGAGGTTCCAGTTGAAGCATCCAAAACCAATGCAGATACTTTGAAACTAAAATGAATCAGACTTCATTATAATGCTCTACAAAATTTTGACTTTTTGTTTTCAATTTTTAGCTAAGTTACCATTAGCTCAATGTTGTTTTCTATGCCAGCGGAAATGCCTTAAGAGTGCATGTTTGTGCGCTATGCAGTTGAAAGGGTCTAAATTTCCCATGGACTATAGTTTAATAAGTAGGGAAGAGTTAACACGTTTTAAAACCTGGTTATGTCACAATTTGTCACAAAACACTGGCCCCATCTTTTTCCCTATTCATGTCCTTATCCCTGTCCCTGCTGATCTGCCTGTCATACCAATAAGAAAATCCACACAATCTATTCTTATTTTGCATTTGGGGCGGTATTTCTTCTAAAACCACTGAGGTATGCAAAAGCTTTGCCACTTTGAACTGCATTTGAGGTGGGCAAATCATTTCATGTGGTCAGTTGTCAGTAATATGTTTCTAAACAGTAAAACACTAAGAACTCACCTGAGTGGGTGACGGACAGTAACTGAAGCAGCAGTACGGACAGAGTAAAACTCATTTCCCGATATACCTGCCAGGTGACACAAGGTTAGTTATGTAATGATTCCTAATTGTATCTTTTTCCCTCTCATTAAAGGGACACCAGGCAACATTTTCGTGTTAATTAATCATCTTCGTAAGTCGATATATGGTTAAATGACACATTACAGGGCGAATGAAGACTCTCTCGCCCGCCCCTGCTGCCTGTAGGAAGAATATCCCGCTTGCAAGTTCAGTGTATTGTACCTGCCGACCTTCAGTCTCACAAAGTCTCAGACATCTTGAGAAGCAGGATAATTTTACATCCTGCATCGCCAGCACAGAGGCACAGCACAGAGTGACGTGTGTATAATGACTGAGCCGGCGAAGAAGCAGCGAAAACCCTTGATAAGGTGCAAAGAAAAGGAAAAGAGCTTCAGACCGAGCGAGGGCTCGCACACGTATCCTAGGGGGAGTTTCATCAAAAGCATCAGGCTTGCCTGGTGTCCCTTTACATTTAGTTCCTGCTTATGTATTTCGAAACAATCTGAGAATGCATTACTGAAAATGACAGAAATCATATGTACTGTTGTTAATGCATATGTAAGGGATAATAGACAACAGAATTCGGATAGCAAAAGTTAATAAACGTTGGAGGAGGTAGCCTAATGCGGCCACGACGCAAAGTTGAGTGGCCTTTACGCCTCAAAGTGCATTAACTTAATGACCCGAATGTCTGTTATCGCGCATATTGAAAATTACAAACTATACTCATTCACCTACCTGAGAAGGATAACACTGATGGAAATGAAAGGCTGTGTGCAAAGGCTTTCATTTCATTAGGAATCTCCTGAGTTGTCAGTAGAGAGTAGACTTGTCAGTGCCAACATACAATCCATTGATTATTCCACAGGAATATAGAATATAGAAATTGTGATGTTTCTTAAAAGTCCATATGTTGTGTCGTAGCAAATGGGAAAGGAAAAGAGTACGGAGTTGGTTTGAATAAAAAATGTAGTCTAACCGGTCTGTGAGGAATGCTAAGGGGGAGTGTCTGCTATTAGTGTAAACCACACTCTTTAACTGTGTAATCTGGTATTGTTGAAGAAAACTATATCTATGGTTTGTGTGTTTATTATGTTTTTTATGAGTATGTTTTATTATATTTTTTGTGTGTTTTTAAAACAATAACTAGTTACAGACAGTTAAGTGTTTCAGAGAGCTTCATCTTGCAATGGTATTGAACTCCCTGCTTACCAAGTTTCTGTAAATTTCCTGTAGGCACAATATCAAAGTGGCACTATACAAATAGAATGAAGCTACAGAATGAAAATAGTGGAACAAATGTGTAATAAATGATAGCTTCAGCGAAAGTTCTACTAGGAAGACTCGTAGTGTAGCTTTACTCCTCCCATGCTTACATGGAGCCAATCATAGCTTTGCCTACTTTTCGGGAAAGCCCTGCAATCTGATCATTCACTCATTCAATCAGCGCTAGCCTATGGGAATTCAGTGGGCTCTTTAAATATGTTCCACCTAACACTGCTTTTGCTTCTCAGTACGCCGACTTTGACGTCCCCTCCACCTCCCCTCCAGCCACCTCTGCCAGCAGTCCACGTCCATCGGGCACGGTCTGCCTACCACATCATCGTCCTTCAGCCACCGCCACCAGTTGGTCCCCGTCTCGTCGTGGGGAGGTAGGCTCCCCGCCCCTGCCTTCATCCATCGGCAGGAGACGAGATCCGCTCATCGCTGGACGGATCCGAGACGGGGCCTACGCCAAAGACCGTTACCTATTCAGGACTCTACCATGCTTGCATCCATGCCGTTCCTTTACTAATTAAATTGTCAACTGATTCTATTCTGTCTACTGAGTCTTTCTGGTAGTAGTATGTATCTCCTGACATAAACAGAAAGAACTGGGTGGGTGATGATTGGATGGGGAGTGTGTAGGGGTGGACACAGATGAAATGCAGAGGGGAAAAATGAATACCCAGGATTGTTTTCATATTGAGAGTGTCGACCAGTGTAGCCAGTTCTTCCTGTTTATAGCAGTGTTGGGAGAGCTTTGGTCTCCAATCTTGGCGAAAATGAACTGCTGATTGCTTATTACTTTCACACCCAAAGTTGCTTAGCACCTGTAACTCAACCATGAAAAGAATTCACAGAAAGATATTGAGATGGAGATTAAATGCCATTTGATGTGAAGAAGAAACCACACAAATCTACTAACGGTTAACAAGATTTGAACCAAAGATGATCCGCTCTAGAATTTTTGGTCTGTAAGCCTGAACACCAATTAGGAGAAAGGTATGTCGTAACAGAGGCGGTTCCATGTTGGTGTAGCCGAGGAAAACCAACTGCACAAACTGACTTTGGCTCAGACTCCCGCGGGATTTTAAAGTCATGTGATATGGTGACACGGTGGTAAGTTCCTCTCCGGCTGTCAGAAGTCAGACAGGATTTCTAACCAGTATGCACTGCGTCTATCCCAGTATGCATTGTGTTCAACCCAGCATGCATCACATCAAGTCAGATGTGCAGATCTGCATCAAGTAGAACAAGCCTATTAGCTCTGGCGAAACTACCGTCACTAGCACAGTGCATCATGCATCAAGTATTCGTGACAGGATGTTGACCAATAATCCAGGCTAGACCAAGAGTGGGACAGCCCAATAAACACACAGGAGAACTGAATGCTCACAGTGAGTCTAGCAGCACTCCATTAGGGATCTCTTATCAGCTATGTTATCACTCTCTCTCTGTCTCTCTCTCTCTCCTTCTCTCTCTCCCTTCAAACCTCCATCTGAGGATGATACTGGTTTAAATCTGATGGTTAAAAGCAAAACTGTCCAAAAGTTGTGTGTGAAGTTCATATAGATAAAAGGGAAGAGGTAAAACAAAGGTGAAGACAACAGGCCTAGCCTGTGATTCCATCAGAATACTGTCCCAACCTCACAGACATGTAGGTTGCAACTTGCATATGACCAACAGGCATTCATGTTAGGATGTTAGAGATGTGTGTCACTGTAATGGTGCCCAAGCCCGGCGATACACACGACCAACTTTTCAATTTTCTGAACAAGTTAATGATAGTTTTCACTTCAAGTGTTTCAATTACAAAATAGTATTTTGTATTTGAAATACGTATTTTAAATACATGTATTAGAAATACTGCCCATCCCTGGCAACATGGTAGAAAGATGAAAATGACTTGATTTTACTTAAATTCCTTTTACATTCTCCAAGGTATTAACATTAACATTTTTCATAACTCCATGTAGGATGTTTCTGTACATACATGTAAGCACTGTGGCAGTAGTAATGAAATATTTAGAAAATGTAGGCTACTCTTGTACTCTTGATACTCAAGTACTTTTAAAAACAAGTACTTCAGTACTTTTACTTAAGTAGACATCTGACTGTTGTACTTTTACTTGTACTTGAGTAAAATTGAGCAAAGGGTATCTGTACTTTTACTCAAGTAATGAAGCTGTGTACTCTGTCCGCCTCTGCCTATGACTGACCAAAAGATGTACCCCATTAATGACCAAATAAACATTACATTACAACACATTAAAAAGGACAAATACTTACTTCTGAATACTTTTTTTTTTTTTTTAAAAAGCAAGTACTTCTGTACTTCAACTTATGTTAAATTCTGACTTAGCAACTTTCACTTGTTTTGGAGTAATATTTGGCATGGGGTATCTACAGTATACTTTCACTTAAGTAAAGGAATTGTGTACTTCGTCCACCTCTGGCGCAGACGCAGTGTGAGTCAGTGTGGACTGGGAGTGTTAACATCTTTAGGATTATTATCATGAACAGTGCGTCTTCGTTAGCCTCCATGTTAATGCCCCCAGAATGTAGCGCTGTAGCTGCTTGGCTACCTTAGCTGCTGGCTGCAGCAACTCGAGCTAGGTAAAACCGATTGTTTTTGGGGGGTTTTCATAACCCCCCCCCCAAAACAAAGTAACTTTAACTTCAAGTACATTTTAAATTAACTACTTTTTACCTTTACTTGAGTACATTTTCATTTGGGTAATTTTAGTTTAGTTTTCGGGGTTTTTTTTTCGTACCGACAGTAGCCTACTTGGTGACCTCGGGAAACGGAGATCTATGTGAAAAATCACGCTCATCCTTGCTCGCTTTGCAGTGAACAGTAATCCAGCACAACTGAAAAGCTGCTCACAGGCAGTTAAGGCAGGCAGGCCCATGTTGAGTTTCAGAGAGAAACTGTATTTGGAAAGGAGTTTAGCAGATCCCAGGGCGTTGGACTGGGGGAAAAGTGGGACTGATTACTAGGGCCCCAATGGATTTACCTGAATATTTTCATTTCCAAATTAAATGTCAAAATGAATGTCAGCCTAAATGTAAAGTTTGACTGACTGAATTTTGTATACAGAAAATAGTGAAGACTGTCTAAGCAGGGGTGTCAAACATAAGGCCCAGGGGCCAGATCAGGCCCACCAGCAGGTTTCCTACGGCCCCCCAGATGTTTTTTGGTAAGAAGGGAAAACGAGAAAAAAAGATATTCACATCCAGTTGTCTTCAACAATGTGTAATAAGCAATATCTTTATGAATTGAATTGAATTGAATTGAATTGATTAAACCTAGCACTACAAACCATCCTCAGGAAGAAAGAACCGGAAAAACTAACATGGAAGTATTGCATTTCAAGAGAGAAAGAGCAGTAGCCTATATGACAGTAGTACATTATTTGTACTTGATTGCTCATAAGTGATATCATCAAATAACACTCTGATACCCATGCAGAAAAATGATAAGGACCATGACAATGACGGTCCCCCACGAGGTCTCATTGCAACAAATCTAGCCCACTCCCTAATATGAGTTTGACACCCCTGGTCTAAGGTCACTCTCACTCTCCCTTGCTAAAGCCCAAAATGGTTTAGTCCGCCTGCACAACGATTCATAAGGAATCTTATTTTGTGTGAATGTAGTTGAGCATCGCTAGTAGTGGCCTGCGGCTGCTAATTGTTGTGAAAAATGATAGAAAACAACTACTAATAAACTTCTTTCTAAAAGTGAGCACAAACGTTAAAAAAGGAAATCCCATGGTGTTAAACTGCTTGAATATCTCCGCAATCATTAGTGCTAAAAACAAACTGACAACCCATTGAAAGAGCGGAAAATACACTTTCCTAGGTTACACATGTAGGCTAATCTGAGGTAGCCTATCTTCCCATATCTTTCAGAAAGACTTGGCGCCAGCTTGATTCATGTCCTATTAGTCGGGGAGCCAAAATCTCAAAAATGGGTTGAACCTGACATAGTCTGCCATACTTATTATTTGTGCTTTTTCTGTTAACTTTGACCCTACGAACCAATAATTGGAGGGTCTGATCTGCCGGAAATATAGGAAATATAATACAGCAATAAATAATACAAGAAATATAATACTGCAAAATGACTTACTGTATTTTCCGGACTATAAGTCACACTTTTTTTCATAGTTTGGCTGGCCCTGCGACTCAGGTGCAACATATATATATTTATATATATGTTTTTTTCCTCTTCATGACACATTTTTTGACTGGTGCGACTTATACTCCGGTGCGACTTATAGTGCGGAAAATACGGTACATTATTTGATTTGATGCTCACATAGAGATGGGAAAAAAATAGAGGGCTTTCTTTTGTACCATAATACAATGGATACTGGGCCAAATTATATGTCAGAACATCATGATAGACAGTATCTCCCAAGCTGGTAAGATGATCTTCATCAAACTTATTATACTTACTCATTATAAGAGCTTGATGAACTGATCAAAGGTCAAGGTCAAATGAGGTCATACTCGAAATATAGTGTTGGCATGATATCTCCCAACCAGATTGAAGGATCTTCATGAAACCTAACGCATTTAATAAAGCCTACATGCACAGAGTGGGTACTAAAGACCATGGAGCAAAGGTAAAGGTCAAATTCGTACAAAGTTATATGAGGCTATAGCAGGCAGAGTCAAATCAATTGACGCATTACGTTGTTCGTGGCATTAGTGTTTACACAACGTTTGCAAAGTTTTCTCAAGACAAGAGAATTATTAAAGAAAACTTTATTTTCTGTATAGCAAGATTATTATCAATGTCAATAGGTTTAGCCTTTTACTCCAAGGCCCTCTTTTAAACCAGGGGAAATGAAAACAATTCCATGTCTATGAGCCAGAGGCCCATTTTGGTCCAATTGGTGCCAACTGAGGGCTCCAAACTTTATTATTATTTTCTGATGACGATATGTGTCTATAACACAAAAATGCATCATGGATATCAGTGGGACTGACAGCTGAAGCTTAGTAGAGCACTAGGTAGATCGCCATACATCCAATTGACCTATACCCAATGTACTACGCATGAGCACTAAAGTCATGAGGAGGGTGGGAAATGTCAAAACCCATGTTAGTTCACATTTGAGGGTATATACTTTCAGACAATATTTGGTTAAGTGGTTGAATCAGTTCTCCCTAAATGGCACAGCCCAAAACATATTAGCTATACTGTACATCCAATTTACCTATACCCAATGTATTATACATGAGGAGAATGGGACATGTCATGGTAGATCACATCCTGAGG
The DNA here is from genome assembly GCF_018492685.1 of Alosa sapidissima. Classification (NCBI taxonomy): domain Eukaryota; kingdom Metazoa; phylum Chordata; class Actinopteri; order Clupeiformes; family Clupeidae; genus Alosa; species Alosa sapidissima. The sequence continues at coordinate 28,292,830 of NC_055958.1, read as the reverse complement.
GTATAAGCTTTCAGAAAATATATGGTTTATATGGTTGAATCTGTTTTACCTTCATGGTACAGACCTAAAATATATTAGGTGTACACTTTTTCACCTAAATCCATAAAATCCCATTAATTTCGGTGGGGAATTTACGTAAGAGGCAATAGAAATCTTCAGCTGTCATCTTCAGACTACATGATTTTGAATTAAAATGAGAACTTCTGGGTAAGTCCCAGGTTTAAAAGTAATAGTTTTTTATTTTAAAGGACATTTGTAGGAGTTATTAAGTGTTGCAATTACAAGCTGCATCTATTACATAAATAAAAAAACTTAAAACAGCAACAGTGTACTTCAGTAACATAAGTTTATTCTCTAATGAGTACTCTCTAAATGGACTTGTTGATTGTCAGCCATAAACTTTTATGACAGGAAACGAATTAGACCATAACCTTTGACCTTGAGTACCTATCAGTTCATTTAGGCTTGATGAATAACTGTGTTAAGTTTAATGAAGATCCATCGATTGGCTTTGGAGATACCAAACACTGTACATTTGTGTGACCCCATGCGACCTTGATCTTTCACCCCAAGACCTTGTGTACCCAATCAGTTCATTGATCCCTTATAGTGAGTAAGTATACAGGTTTGATGTGGATCTTTCCACCGGCATTGGAGATATTGGGTGATATCCAGATGTGCTAGCATAAGATTTTGGACAGTAATCATCGGTCCATAAAATGATGATTCAAATGATACCAAATACTTTCACTCTTTTTACTGCAACCACTACAGCCCATTTGTGGTGCAGAAATTGTACTGAGTATGCAATGTGAGAAAACATTCTGGTATCTGCCTCCTCATGTTTCTCACAGTAAAGTTGGTTGGTTGTTCCAAACTCATTCAAATTACTTAGATCGTGTGTGTGTGTGTGTGTGTGTGTGTGTGTGTGTGTGTGTGTGTATGTATGTGTGTAAGTGTGCCATGATGCTAAATATCCAGCATGTTTTTCAGAATTTTGAGAGTAGTCTAAAATTCTACTGAAGTTCTGAGCCTCTTTTCATTTTTCTGTGGAACGAGTATACTATTTGGTGAAAAGAATTGTATGCTGACTGATGTAATAACTTGGGGGAATAGTTGATTGCCAATGAAGTAAAGATAAAAATACTGGAAAAAATTCTTTTTTTTTTTTTGCATTAAATTGAGCCAAAATCATGTAGAAATGTACCCTGGAAATCCAGAGTTCTCGCGAGAGCACAATGGAACGGATGAAGACAGCGCTGCAACATTAGGACAGTACACATTTTTCGTAGAGATGCACCGATAGATCGGCTGGTGACCGGAATCGGCCGATTTTCACGTGATCGGCCATGACCGGCGACCGGCCGGTCAGTCTGAGACATGCCGATTTTATGCCGGTCAAATACACTCGTGCGCCGCATTTGTAACAACACCCAGCTGAGTTTTCAAAGTTTGAAGAAGCTAGCAACCAGGCCAACACTCAGGGCTGGATGTAGAGCTACAAAGAAAGCGCTAATAGGCTAGTGAGTTTTTCTATGCAGCAAACGCTGTGCTTTACCATTGGCCTACTGCGTGGAATTTACTAAGCTGTCACTTCATTAGGCTACGTAAACATCGCTCATCACCGCCCGTCACTGCCGCTATTTGCGTGCCCACAGCTGAACCACAAGCCTGCTGAACGGAGATAAACGACTGCGATATTAAAAATAATCAAAGATGTCAACAAGCAGCGACATACAGTAGCCCTAGTAGTTCTACTCCACTGAAAAAAAAAATACTCTAACTATTTACTGCACGTAGACTGCGGCTATGCCTTAAAATACCCTAGTCTAGCAGATTGAGAAGTGGATGTCGTGAAAGTGAACAAATAGCCTATTAGAAAGGCAAACAAACGTTAAAGTTGCTTTTGACATAGTAGCCTACAATGAAGAAAACTGATACTCTGAATACTGAATCAGTCGGTCTCTGAAAGTTTCTATAGCCTAATTGATGCATTTAACCGGAATTTGGATTTAATTTTTTCACCGCAAAACAGACGTGCACTGTTTTCATATGGTGGAGCACCTAATCGCTATTAGCACTTCTCCCCTGTGTTTGCGTGATAGCCTAGGCTGCTACCACTTTTCCCTCGCCCTCCCATAAATTCATCAATGCATATTAAAATATGTTACATGGTAGTATGTTCAAATGTATCATGAAAATTGTTCTTAAATCTTTAGTTGGATATTGGATGTGAGAAGCATAAAATGGGTGTTCCATAACTTAATCCATAATTTGATAGCCTACTGCATCTGAAGTTAGACTTGAAAAAGAATCTGTCTGCTCACCGGTTCCATTTTTTTTTAACAGCCATTTCATCATTGATAAGTTGATTACACGTCTATATTAACATGTTCTATCAAAGAAAAGATAGAAAATAACTATTTGTGTGTGTGCTGTAAAATGGTTAGAAGAAATGAAATCGGAATCGGCTAAAATCGGTATCGGCAGGTCAAACTCTATGAAAAATCGGAAATCGGTATCGGCCCAGAAAATTGCAATCGGTGCATCTCTAATTTTTCGTAGTGTTATCCGATTGCGTCGAAGTCCGAAATCATTCAGAGTAAACATGGTCTAGTGTTATCCAATTGCGTGCAGTGAGATTTTTAAATGCATGCTTGTTGCCGCCCCTCGAGTTGGGCCATTACATTGTTCTTTGCCAGACCCTTAATCTTTCTAGATTATCAGGGTCTGGATTTTCCAGGCTAGTAGAAATGTGTTTTAACAGTTATTTTGTCATTGGATGTTGTCGCCACATGTGTTCTGTGCATCTGGAATGCATTTATTGACAGCTTACCCAACCCACTGAGGACTTGAGAAAATTTCATTTTCCAAAATTTTCTATTAAAAAATGAATGGTATATACACTAAAATGGCCACAATGTTTTACTGCAATGTTTCCGGCAGAGCAGACCCTCCAATTATTGGTCCTTAGGGTCAAAGTTAGCAGAAAAAACACAAATAACAGAGAGTGGCAGAGCATATTTCTGCTACACAGGCAAATGGGGTGAAACATTGGATGTTGGGTAGCCTACAGCACATGTTCTGTCTCTAGCCACTGTACACTGCTGTGGAATACTGCCTCATGTTATTAAAGGTGCAGTTAGCGATGGCGCAGGAAGTCGCATTTGTTGATGTTTAAATTCATTAGCAGATGCTTTTGTCAACAACATACAATACATTATATTTTAATCAAGGACCCAACAAAACACACTAGAGATGTGTCTCACCCCTCATTTCCATATTCCCAGAGAAATTCCACATAGGGATTTGTTTTTGTTTCAGGGGACAGGCTGTCCCCACTTTCTTTGTATCCAGTTTTCGAAAACCTGGGATGGCTACAGAGACCTTTTTTTTTTAACGATGGATTCACGGATTGGGCAGCTAGCGGATCATGAAGAGATAATTGCTGTCTGTGTCCAGCCAATGTGCATTGCTGTGGAGTACTGCCTCTGCCTCATGTTATTAATTAGGCTTGGTTATCCATCAGCTGTGGTGGGAAGGCTATAACCACTGCTCACCACTGGTAAATACTGTATAAGGTTTAAGGTTTATAATCTTCAAACACTTTGTGAGTAATAAATCCAATGACCAATGTTGGAATTAGATATAGATGGACAGATTTAATCTTTCAATCAAATACTGGAAGGATAAAAGAAAATCATGTCAAAATAAAAGAATATACAATAATAATAATAACTTACAAGTGTACACATTTAAAAAATCTTACATTTTAAATATGTATATGAACTAGCACACTTTAAGAAATAAAGCCCCGTTGTGTCACACAAATGTATATTCTAAATCATTCTTCATTAATGTGATGACATCAGCATTTGCAGCATGTAACTGACCCTTCATACAATACTGATACTGTTAAGGCCCTGCTAGTCATTCCTAGTATCACACTTTTTCTAATGCCTGTTGGGGCTCTGCCCTTTGGTCTGTGCTGCCTTGTTATCAATCTGCAGATCATGGAGTGTGCCCATTGGTGCTGGGAGTAATGGGTGGTCCTATAAGAAGACCTCCTGGGTAATGGACGCCCTCTGACCCTCTTGCGCTCTTGCCTGGTTTCTGGTCACTCCGTGGCTGCTCCGCTGGGGAGAGCCTCAGCCCATCGCTCCTCAGATGTGACCTCACACTGACGTTGCGTTTTACACTTTTGTTTGCATTTGCAGCATGTAATACTGACCCTTCCTCACGAAGAGTTTGGGCATTGTTGCATTGTTGTTTCATTGCACATAATCTTGAAATCATTTAAGAGTCACTCTCCCTACTAAAAGTTTACAAGAGGTCATACTGGGCACAAATCTAGCTATTTTAGAAAAGTGTATAGTGTGTGAATTTCATGAGGTCCATCTTTCATGCATCCACAGCTAGCGTGACAATAAATCCAGTTCTGAACAGAAATAGCACCTTTGGTATTGTTCAACAAAGCAGGACAAATCACAGGACAACATCCCTTTGTTGGTGCTTGTATGTCACACCACTGTTTGAAATACAGTACTTTGAAAACGTGGGTCAAGTCTTTGATACTTAACAGTACCGGTACTTAAATATTGGGTAATGAACCTCAATGGATCTGGCTCTTTTATAGCATTGCATTCACCTCACATACAGTACAGCATCTGAAAAGGTAGATGAAGAAGGCTGGTCATGAGATATTGTTCACCATTGAATATGGATCAGATTGCATATAATACTGTAATTATTCCAATGAAATACTATTGGTAATGCTATGCTAATAAGTGGGGCAAGTAGTGCTTACGAAAGGAGCTTTTTTGAATGCATGTATGTCCGATATATTCTTTATTAATAATAGAGGTCTAAAATGCATTTCACTGTTTGCTTCATCTAAGTCTCTGACTGTTGTTTTGCACCTTTGCTATATTAGTGACAATTTTATCATTACACAGATTTAACTTTTTTGTCTGTACTGTGGATGTACTATGTGGGCTTACTGCATATTTCAGTCAATGTATTCTCTTTAGGATAACAGTCAACACTTAAGGTGGCATTCTCACTGACACAAAAATGTGAGTATTCCAAAGTACTGTGTTAAAAACATACAACGTGGAAACTGATGTTTTATGATACATTATATTTAGTTATACAGCTAGCTCCCTGACATAGCTAAGGCAAGCAGCTACGACCTATTATTATATAAAATATATAAAACATAGAAAATGTAACTATTTTTAACTTTGAGCGGCTTGTGTTTTTAGAAGCTCACCCCAAGATATTCCAGCTGGGAAACAATTGAAATTGAGGGCCAAAGTAACGAGACATGCAAGGGTGAATAATATTGAAACAATATACTCCCTTAATACATTTTGAAAAAAAAAAGAAAATTATGATGTTCACCTCCATCATTTCCCTGTGGTGGTAGCACTACATTTTCATATACAGTCCTCTTCATCTGCTGATGCTGGCTCTGGTCCATCCTGAGCATCTGACAAGATACATTACACGTAAATACACTACTGCATGTTATAATGTTAATATGTAGATGTGAGAAAAAAAACAAAAAAAAAAACAACAACATGGGATGATTACAATTAATCAAAGAAAGACTGCACGTAATCGAGCCTAGAAATCTAGACGCACCCTAGCGGCAGCAAATGTAATTTGCAGCGAGGGTAGTAGTGAAACTTCTATCAGGCTAATCACATCGTGTATAGAGTCGGCGATGGTTCCGCGTGAATTTCCTGCTACTTGAAAACAAAGAAGATGGATGCTACTCCTGGCGAACAGCAGTCTTTGAATCGCGACTCGAGTTAAGCTTTTTTTAAATTGGCAAAAGTTTGATCAACTAGCCAACTAGCTTCGCTGGTGAGAAAATGCATGGGACTCATGAGTTGTAGCGCTATCCTATTACGTGCAGAGGAAATTTAAAAGACGACCGTTTATCCCGCCCCTCGGATTGAGCACTGCCAATGGTAAATTCTCTGACCCTACATCTTTACGTGCAGCTCGTCAGGCTGCACGTAATCCTGATATTGAATCAATAGACTGGCATGATGAGCAAGTAATGACCTTCTCCATTAGGTCTATTTCCCTCAGGTGCTGACAGGAGCTTCTGGGTTTCATGTTGTTTGTCTTCTCCATCTCCTTCTCCATCCTGAGTGTGATCTGACAAAGATGTATCAAACAAGAATTATTAAGCATGGCCAATGCTACTAGATAGATAATACATTATTGCATTAACATGAATAACAAAACAGCAATATCCATAACATTAATGCATTATGTTGCATACATCAGGGGTTTTAAACCTTTTCTGCTTTAAGGCCCACTTATTCATACTTTTAACAGGCCGGGAGCCATTAAAAAAGATCCCGAATTTGGGCTGAATTTTGTGCAGCTAAAGTCTGCAGATGCCGCTTCAGTTTTTTAAGGCTTATGTTAAACCATATGTAAATCGGATTTTTTTTTTGCATAACTAGTAGTTTGTGGTAAAACATCAGGCCTATCACTAGCATTGACATTTTTTCACTTCAGGACTTTTCCATTTTTCACTATCTAGCCTAAGACCATTAGCTCATCAAGCTGAGCACCTCAAATTGATGATGTTTAAAATTGGATTGAATAAAGCCTACTACTTTGATAACTGTTACTTATAAGTTGAACATGGTTACTCTAAAAACATCTAATTTCCATTATAAATTACATTCATATTGCACTGTACTAAAGAAATAGATTCTTTGTATTTCACAAAACGTTATATCATTTATTTTGTTTACTTTTAATTGGTGACATTTGAATTGCTTGTTGTAGTGGCTGTTGTTGTAATGGCTGTTGTGACAGCTGGGCCCTCCTAGTTTCTTCCTCTCCATTTGCTTCATCTGCATCAAACAGTTAAGAACTTAACTGAATGCATCGTTCAAATGAAATAATTTGTTGGAATTCTCACTGATAAATACTGTCACATAACTGACAGGCAACTTTACTAATTTATTCACTTCTTTAACATTCTTTCTAACATCAGTGTTTGAAGGGACACCATATCATGCATACTTCTCTTTTTGTACACTGCAATTCCAGTTGCTGCAGCTATGATTATCAGGACAGCCCCGCCCAAGATAGATCCCACGATAGATCCCAGGATGATATGCAGGTTAGCATCTGTATTTTCTGCAAAGTAAACGATCAACAATAAAATACCAGGATTATTGACATTTAACACAACCCCTCCCTTGAAGATGTAACATTGAGTTTATCTTTTCAAGAACAGGGAATCATTGTTCTAGAGATTTTACTTTTGAAAACATAAAAAGACGCTTGTTGTTGAGTGATCTGACCTGGAGGGAACAGCTCTCTCTCTCTGACGCTGCTTGTTTTCCAGCTCACTGGATTGCTGAAGTTGCAGGTGTAGACCCTGTCGAGTGCCTTAGTCTTCTCCACCTTAAGCACAGATCCTCTCTCGTTTCTCCCTCGGTTATCAGTCCAGCTGTACTCAGTGTGATCAATACCTGCTCCTTGACAGGTCAAGTTGCAGCTCCTCAGGTCACAGTTTGGGCTGATGTTTGGCCCAGAAACAGATTCTGAGGAGGCATACGAACGACACTTCATTTAAAGGCTATTCATCTGGTTTGAGTTTCTATTCGCACCAGAGTCACATGATGACGATACATATAACACGTGTTTAACATTCAAATTCATTATAATAGCAATAGACTATTATTTATCTATTTACTTTATATGCGTATACAGTTTACTTATCAATACCCAAGCATTTTTAAAATTGTGACAACTGAGTTATTGTAATTCAACAATCCTTGTGTTGTATGAAATGTTCAGTATTTTAAATAGGCATTACAGGTGAATTTTGATTCACACAGAATTTTCAATAAACCAAAAAAGGTATAAAAACTCTTACCTAGTACAATCAGTTGAAAAGACGAGGCTGTTTCTATACCATTGATCTGAAGTGCATATTGACCATTACATGTAGGCTGCAGGTCAGAGAGGGTCAGAGCCCATGTGTCCATGTTGAGTTCAGTCTTATCTAATGTAGGATAATATGTTGGCGTCATGTCTCCCTTATCCCAATCTGCAACTTTGTCTTTGTTGCGTGTCCACATGACTGACTCAACAAGCACATTTGGGACCTGTCCAATGAGTTCAATAGAACCACTCCTCAAAGTGTATTTTTGGATGACATCTAAAAGGATGAATGTTGAAACAGCATCAGGTTTAAAGCAGTAGTGAGCTGCTGAGAATGAGAGGGAGAGGGAGCTGATTGTAGACCCTTTCAATCTGTTCCTATACACTGTAGAGTTTCCAGTTGAAGCATCCAAAACCGAAGCAGATACTTTGAAATTAAAATGAATCAGATTTTTATTAATGTTGACTTTTTATTTTCTATTATTGTTTGTCCCCAAGTCACCATTAGCTCAATGTTGTTTTCTGTGTCAGCGGAAATTAGGAGTGCACACGTTTGGGTCTATATTTTACATGGACTATGGTTCAATAAGTATACGTTTTAAGTCAGTTACGTCAGTTGTCAGTAATATGTTTTTAAAAAGGAAAACACTAAGAACTCACCTGAGTGGCTCACAGACAGTAACTGAAGCAGCAGTACGGACAGAGTAAAACTCATTTCCCGATATACCTGCCCAGGTCACACAAGGTTAATTACTGTATGTAATCATTCCTATATCTATTTTACTCTGAGTTCCTGCTTATGTATTCAAAAACAATCTAAGAATGCATTACTGAAATTGACATAAATAACATGTACTGTTTTTTAATGACTACAGGATAATGGACAACACAAAATTCGGATAGCACAACATTGGAGGAAGTAGGCTAATGTGGCCACACAACATAAAGCTGAGTGGCCTTTATTCCTCAAAGTGCATTAACTTAACCACCCGAACGCTGTGAAGTCTATTATCCCGCATATTGAAAATTACAAACTATACTTATTCACCTACCTGAGAAGGATAACACTGATGGATATGAGAACAGCGTGAAAAGGCTTTCAATTGATTAGGAATCTCCTGAGTTGTCGGTAGAGTCAGTGCCAACATAAAATCCATTGATTATTCCACAGGAATATAGAATATAGAAATTGTGATGTTTTTTAAAAGTCCATATGTCGTTTCATGTTGTAGCAAATACGACAGGAAAAGAGTAGGGAGTTGGTTTGAATAAAAAAATGTAGTCTAACTGGTCTGTGAGGTATTAGATAAAAGAATGCCAAGAGGGAGTGTTTGTTATTAGTGTAAACCATATTGGTGTAAACCACACTCTTTATATGTATATCTGTGGTTTGTGTGTTTATTGTGTTTTTTTGTTAGTATGTTTTATTACATTTGTTTGTGTTTTTAAAACAATAGTTAGTTACAGACTGTTAAGTGTTTTAGTGAGCTGCATGATGCAATGGTAACTCCCTGTTTACCAAGTCTCTGTAAATCTCCTGTAGGCACAATATCAAAGTGGCACTATAATAGAATGAAGCTACAGAATGAAAATAGTGGAACAAATGTCCACTAATAAGTATTTATCTCCTGACATAAATAGAAAGAACTGGGTGGGTGATGATTGCATGAAGAGTGTATAGGGGTGGACACAGATGAAATGCAGAGGGGAAAAATGAATAACCAGAATTGTTTTCATACTGAGAGTGTCGACCAGTGTAGCCAGTTCTTCCTGTTTATAGCAGTGTTGGTTGCCAAAGTGACAAAGAGAGAGAGAGAGAGAGAGAGAGAGAGCCACTCTAAACCGCCAATCAAGAGTAAAACTGCATAATGTGTGCTCAACTAAGAATGTTTTGGGGGAGGTTCCAAAGTCCTGGATGAGGTCAGTTGATACTCAGTTAATATTAAAGGAACATGCTCAGTCCACTTTGACTCACACTGCGTCTGCGCGGTCACTGGATCTGTTTTGTCTGTCCCTCTTTTGACCAGCAGGTGGAGCACTGCTGCCACAATTGACCTTTTATACGAAGGCACGTTCTAGGAATTCCCCACAAGCTTGTCAGTGTAACGCCCACAGCAGCCTGTTTGCTCATGTGGATTCCCAGGCCGTAGCATCATTACTGTTTACAGTTATTCTGATGGAATCAGACTTTGTGTTGTCCTCACCTTTGTCTTTCCTCCACCCTTTTACCTTTTATTTTTTGCAGTAATACAGCCTGTTTTAACTCACAATCAGTATGGAAGTGTTTTGTGTACTCTTGTCAGACTTTCATGCTAACCAACTTTGATATCACATGGTGGCACTAGACCACAGTGACACACTGCATATTCATTACTGTGAGTCTTTTAGGCTACGTTTATATGGTGACGATGAAAAGAGAAGACGCAGAAGTGGCGTCTCGTCTTCATTTTTTTATTCGCGTTTAGACGAGCATTCTCAGGGGGAAATCTCTGTTTATATGAAGACGCAAGAGTATGTGATATTCGATTGGATATGCATTCCAGACCGCTGGGTGGTGGTGTGATAGAACCCCGGTACGTCACGCGCAGACATTCTAATTGGACAGTTTAGCCAGAGAGGTAATCAAGGATCTTTGGTTTAGCCGTTTAGACGGAGACGCAACCCGGGTCGTCTTCAAAACTCTACACTCTGGAAGGAGTCTTCAGATTTTTGCGTCTTCAAGCCCCGATGGCGGGGTTGCCGTGTAAACGAAAGGCGCTTATGATAAAATAATTTGTCGTCTTCCTTCGCAATCGTTCTTGTATAAACGGCACCTTAGACTGTCCCTGGAGTTTCCCCCACTGTGAATCAACTTCTCAGGGCGACGCCCGCGGCAGTGTGAGCTCACTCGGGTGTATCGCTGGGCTTGGGCACCATTACAGAGGCTCACATAACTTCAACATCCTAGCATGGTGGTTATACAAGCTTTAACCTTACGTCTGTGAGGTTTGTTATACTTTGCATTCATTTCTGTTCTGAGACGTTAGCTCCATTCCTCTGGCCTGTAGGTGGAGTGCAGGCATAACCACAGGCCTTTGATCTGACGACACGATTCAGACACAATCAGAAGCCCTTTGGCCAACATCCCCTTTTGTTCCTTATCCACTGCGCTATTTCAGGGCTGCGTTTGCTGTTGCAGAAGTTTCACATGTGAAGTTCTAATACTGTGAGTCATACGCCCACATCATGAGTGTTGTCTCATGTGTTTCAGATGCATACGCCCACATCAGAGTGCTGTCTCATGTGTTCGAGATGGCGCCGTTCATGTGTCTCTTCCACCATAAACAAGAGTGCCTGATGCTTCGGCGCTAATCTGAAACCAGCAACACCCAGCAGTCATACCACCTATACCAAATGTACTTGCTGTGTGAGTGGACTAGCGATGCAGCCATGTATGCTAGGAAGGCAGGAAAATGTGGCACCCAGCAACCTGACTGCAGATTGAGCAAATGCAAACTTCTGTTGAAAGAATGACTCACTTCCTCTTTTTCTTTTTTTTATATTTCTTGGTCTTTTTGCCTTTATAGAACAGTGACAGGAAACAAGTGGGAGAGAGAGACACAGAACGGGGGACGGGGGTTGGTGAAATAACCACTGGTTAGATTCAAACTCCCCACAGGCATGTGGACCCATAATATGTGTCATGTGTCCATTTGCACTACAGCTCTCACTCTTCCCCGTATTCTGAAGACACTATCATACGGGTAGTCGTGGTACAGGAGGAATAGATACAGCAGAGACAAAGCAAATCAGGTTGTAAAAACGATGGATTTTTATTTAAACCACAACTGCCAAACAATCCTGGTGCAAAACAGTGTACAAAAACAGGTAATAATAACAAAATACAGTCGAACTAGAAAGAAAGAAAGAAGACACACAAACAGAACACAAACCCGATGGTGGAGTAACACACAACCGGACACACACTCCAGTGATGGACATGAACACACATGACGTGCACCAAAGAAAATATGAGCCCCCTATAGAACAAGAACAGGTACTCACCTAATAGCCAATCAGCATTTAGCAATCAGGCTCACCATATCATCAAGGTTGATAGAACTAGGGGTTCAGGGTTCAGATTAGCTTTAGCCAGTTAGCATCCTAGGTGGCTACTATTATCTTAAAAAATGGCGTCTGGCGCCACATTTTTACAAACAAGACAATGAGATATGGAAACAAAAGTATGTTGTTAGTGTTGGGTCAGATTACTTTGAAATGTAATCCATTACAGAGTACAGACTACACACCAATTTTGTAATCAGTAACGTAATCCATTGGATTACAAAAATAATGTAACGTAATTTTAATACTTTTGGATTACTTCAAAATAAAAAAACTAAAAATTTAAATACATTGAATAAAAAAGACACTCAATCAAGATCATTTTGACAATGTATGGAGAATAGCATGTCTGAAAATGCCAATGCTTGCCAAGAATGCCTTCTATTGCATATGTTATTCTCTCGGGTAGGAGCATGACCCTTTTTGTTCAGACGAATTGATAGAGAAAAAAAGTATATTGAAAATACCCTTTACTCTGTGTGTGTTTGCGAGTGTGTATTGGTGGTGCAAATTGGCCTATTTAATAGGTAAAATACTGGCATTGTGTCTTCTGTGTCCAGATTGGGTCTATCTTAATTTATGACTTCAGGGATGGACAGTATTTCTGATACATGTATTTAAAATACGTTTTTCAAAAAACGGGTTGAATAAAATGACTCTGTATTTTGTATCAAAATACTATGTAAGGGATGGACGACACGGTGGTCTGTTCACAGAAGTTAATGCACGGTCGAGGTTGTAAAACGTCTGGTTGTCAACAGACATGGTGACTATGTATGATAATGAGCTTGATTGGCCGGCCCAACGCTAACAGAAAAACACTGCCTCAAAAGACTATTTTGTACACTTGAAAGTTTTCAATATTTGGATGGCAACCCATCTTTAATGTTGCATATCTCTAAATTTGATCCATGGTGTTTCTTGGATGACATCTGCTGTTGTCAGTGTGCAGGCTATCCCTTAAAGGCAGTTTAAAGGGATAACCAAAGTGCAGTTTCCTACCCAAAGCTAATAAGTTGCTAGGTCGGCAATAGTCCAGAGAAGGCCGCTCAGACAATGGCAGAAGTGTTAGTCATGTTATATTTTTTACAGTCTATGGTTATGAGTTGATGTTCCATCAAAATGTTTTTGGAGACGTAATGTTAAGGTCGAAAAACCCTGTCACTTTAGCTGATGAGCTCTCACCCCTCGCTGCCGTTCGATGCTTTGCTGAATATTGTGTAGCCTACCTGTACTGTAGGTCGGTCGTTGGCACCTTTATTTGCGACAGACATGTAAGTGCCTGCTTTGCAGGTCAGGCACTCAGCTTCATGTTGATATCGACCGAGACAAAAACATGGAAATTTAAGTTTTAATTCGTCAGTGAACTTACACTAAACAAGGAAGTTTGCGGTATACGTTAGACCGGCACATCCGGGAACTTGACTCGTGACAAACGTTCCCGCCCCTTTCGGGGGGAAAACAAACAACCCCTCTCATTAATTCCAACGCAAATTAGGGTCAATAAACGTAATTCGTACAGAAATCGCAGGAGTAAATAATAACAAAAAATACCACAAATCAATATGACCACTCAATACATAACCACTTTGCCGGTCGTTGACCGTGAAAGATACCTACAAAAGCTTAATTCAATTAATATAAAACATGTCCCTTCAGTCTCCCGAGTATGAAGTGGTGCAACAACCCCACTCAGTGACCAGAAGTGTCATACGGTCTTCTCTTCTTATGGCTTGTAGCCATAATTTTCTTCTGTCAGGATTTTTTTGAGGACATGGTAGGCAAAAGAAACTCAGGGAGGGGTTCTTAGCTGTGTGGTTGGTACATGTCTACCGGTTCACTCTGGCTTGTTCTGAGGGAATGTTTTCCCCTCAAAAGGGGCATGGCGCAAACAACCTGCTCTGTGTGACGCGGGTCCGGTTGTAAGTATTGAGGTGACTGACTGACCAATTAAATGTTTGAGATTACTATCGACCAATGACGGTAGCTAAGGTCAGGCTCAACACCCTACACTTTCCACTCAATGCAAAGCGAACTGTAGGGGGAGGGCGTGACTAGTATGTGAATGAAAGACATAGATATATCCATGAATGAAACATGAATGAAAGAGAGAGCAATGCAAATTCGCTGTAAACACGTTTGAGACTAGAATAAACAAAATCCCGGACGACTTTGAAACTCCGGGCATGTCCGGGCAAAAGAGGACGTCTGGTCACTAGTTCTAAATGGATGATTGCTACGACCAAAGCCCAGTCGTTAGTTCTATCTCTCCTGTTGTCAAGCGGGCGAATCCCAAGATTCTGATGAACTTCAGCCTTGAAACATCGCTATTTTACTTAGCCTGCTGTCATCCATCTAGCTAAAAGCCACCTCTGTCATATGCTACAATGTCTGCATGTCTGAACGTCTGCATTTTACAGCTCGGATGCAACGTGACAGTTCATTTAAACTTCACAACGAGTTCGGCGAATTAATATACAAGTGTGATACGGCCAAAAAAATGGATCTACTTCATAGGTGTGCAAATAACATAGGCCTACAGTTAATGGTTGTTCTAAATTACGTAGGACAATGGGAAATTCAACCAAGCAGTGGAATAATGTACATTTATATTTTAATAAGTAATGAAACAACCACTTATAATGAAATCATTTTATTATTTTATTATAAACCAGTTGCAAACTATTACAAAATGCTTTGTTCATCATTTGTAAAGCATTGTTCCTATGTTAATTCTCATAAATAAAGTATTTGTACACACAGTTATAAATGGTTTGTTCATAGTAAATAAGCCTATATCTAAAATATGTTTATGAATTATTGTTAATACTTAATAAATTATGCAATATACACATGCACTAATGATTAGTTAGGGTGAGGATACATATTTTATAAACCACTTCCTAATACTATAATTCATGATTAACTCAGGGGTTAGAAGTGGTTAGTTAATGATATTTTGTGAGCTTACTGTATCTAAAGTGAGGACTTTCTACGCCTATTCTATTCATTTAGCAGACAAGCGACGTACACATGTCAATTAAATTGAAGGCCATTGACATAACAGTGAAAGCCGGGAATCAAACCCCCAACTTTTCAGGCTACTGCATGCCAGTCCAGCTCCTTATCCACTACACTACACCTTGGCCCAGATAGAAACCCCTACAACTATGCAAGAGTTTCTGTTTTCTTCTACTACACACTTATTAAACATCTGTAAACTATTGTTTGAATTGTTGTGGTGGAGTTCATAGTGAAAACTTCTGGCCATTTGGAACATGCATCCACCACCACTAGGAAGTTTGTGCCCATGAAGGGCCCTGCAAAGTCAACATGAATGCGTTGCCATGGAGATGCAGGCCATTCCCACTGGTGAAGTGGGGCATGTGCCGGTTCGTTTTGCACCTGTTGGCCGCCCGGGCATTGCATTGCTACACGCTCAATATCCTGGTCAATTCCGGGCCACCACATACTGTAAAGCTCCTTGCTAGCGCCTTCATTTTCACTAGAATGGAGTTCCAGAATGGAGTTCTTTTAAAACCTTCGTTCTGAAGCTACTCGGTATGATGACTCTTACCCCCCACATGACACAGCCAGCATTCAAGGTAAGTTCACTTCTATGCTGATAGAAAGGAGCTAAGGTGGTTTTGTGGGCTGCTGTCCAGCCAGCTTGCGTGCCTGTGTAAACCTGAGACAATGCCTTGTCACGTCTAGTCTCAGCCTGTACCATTTCTGCTGTGACAGGTGGGCTTTCAATTTGGCCGAGGGTGAACATATCTAATGCGTAGCAGTCGTCCTGTTTGTTTTTGATATCGTCCAGAGGCAAATGGGACAGTCCGTCTGCGTTCGTGTGGTCCCCAGTCCTCCGGAACTCTATCTTGTACTGGTGACCCCGAGAAACAATGCCCAGCGTTGCATACGGGCTGCAGCAGTCACTGGAACGCCTTTTTGGGACTGAAGATGGACATGAGTGGCTGATGGTCAGTAATGAGAGTAAATTCTCTGCCAAACAAATATTGATTAAATCTTTTTACGCCCCACACCAGACTCAGTGCCTCTTTGTCAATCTGGGCGTAGTTTTTCTCTGCTTTGGTTAGGTATCGAGATGCGAAAGCTATTGGCCGTTCACTGCAGTCATCCATAATGTGAGACATCACTGCCCCAATGCCGTACGGTGAAGCATCGCAGGCTAGCCTAACTGGTAGAGAAGGGTTGTAGTGGGTCAGGACTGTGTATGATGTCACAAGGGTCTTTGCTTCTTTGAAGGCATGTTCACAGTCCCTGGTCCACACCTATTTCCGTCCTACCTGGAGCTCGTTCAGGGGATGGAGCACCATTGCCAGGTTGGGCAAGAATCTGTGATAATTGTTCACAAACCCCAGAAAGGATCTCAACTGTGAAACATCTTGAGGTCGGGGGCCTTTAACACTGCCTGGACCTTCTCTTGACACTGGTGTAGCCCATTCGCATCAATGGTGTGTCCACAATACGTGACGCTGGACTTGAGGAATTCACATTTGTCTCTCCGTGCCTGGAGTCCATAGTCTTCCAGCCTCTTCAGGACCTGTTTCAGGTTCTCTAGGTGCTCAGTATCAGTGGCCCCCGTGACAATGATGTCATCGAGGTAGCATTGTGTGCCTGGTACTCCTTGTAACACCTGGTCCATGGCCCGTTTCCATATTGCTGGTGCTGAGGCCACTCCAAACACAAGTCTATTGTAGCGGTACAAACCCTTGATGGTATTGATGGTCATAAATTTTTGTCTTTGAGTCCTCCTCCATTTCAATCTGGAGGTATGCTTCTGCTAAGTCCACCTTTGAAAAACGCTGCCCACCAGACAATTTTGCAAAAATATCCTCAATCCTCGGGTATTGCTCAACCTGGAGCACCGGGTTAATTGTGACTTTAAAGTCGCCACAAAGCCTGACCGTGCCATTTTTCTTAACGACTGGAACCACTGGGGTTGCCCAGTGACTCCAGTCGACTCTGGAAAGTATTCCATCAGCTTCTAGCCGGTCACGTTCCTTCTCTATTACAGGCCGTATGGCATAGGGGACAGGGCGTGTCTTATGAAATGTTGCCTGAGCTCCATCTTTGAGTGTGATTCCCCTTTATATGTCGAAATGTTCCAATCCCCTCTTTGAACACTGCTGCAGCTTCTTTCAATACCTTGTCCAGCTTGACATCAGTTGATTGTGGTGTTTTGGACAACACATCTACACTGAGATGATAAATGATAGCCACCACACCTGTAGCATTGTTCTTCTGACTGCCTTTGCGTAGCTCCTTTCATGGCCAGCTGATTCACATTTTCGGTTTTCACATCACCCTGTAGTTCGAGTGCATCCTTTGCCGCCGTTTCCATCGAAACTGAAATTTCCAAAGCCCTTTTCAATGTGAGATCAGCCTCCGTCAAGTCTTTTCTGAATTCCTTCATGACGAATGCCACAGACTAAACGGTCCCGTAATGCGTCGTTTAAACCAGTCCCAAATTGACAATGTTCTGACAGTCTTTTCAGCTCAGCAACGTATGGCACTACCGTTTCTTCCTTATTTTGATTCCGTTTATGAAACCTATAACGTTCCGCAATTACCAGCGGTTTAGGCGATAAATGTACACGCATTACCTCCACAATCTCGTCATACTTCTTGTCGGTAGGTTTCTCTGGGGCTGTTAAGTTGCGGAGAAGGCTGTACGCTTTCCCACCCATCACACTTAGCAGGACAGGAACATGTTTATCCGCCTCCACTTCATTGGCAACAAAGAATTGTTCAAGTCGTTCGACATAAGTGTTCCAGTCCTCCATGGAGCTATTGAATGCATCGAGCCTGCCAGTATGCCATGTGGCCGTGGCCCACTGGTTAGCACTCTGGACTTGTAACCGGAGGGTTGCCGGTTCGAGCCCCGACCAGTGGGCCGCGGCTGAAGTGCCCTTGAGCAAGGCACCTAACCCCTCACTGCTCCCCGAGCGCCGCCGTTGAAGCAGGCAGCTCACTGCGCCGGGATTAGTGTGTGCTTCACCTCACTGTGTGTTCACTGTGTGCTGTTTGTGTTTCACTAATTCACCGATTGGGTTAAATGCAGAGACCAAATTTTCCTCACGGGATCAAAAAAGTATATATACTTATACTTATACTTATGTTAGCTGGAGGTACTCACACCAGAGCCGTTCTGTAGTTTCCAAACTTTTAGTGTAACTTCCTTCCTGAAGTCACAGAATGTCCGTATTTAGTGATTTAATCACAAACATTGGCATATCGTTTTTATCCTCGTCGCCACTGTTGTGTATGTTACTTTTGTTGTTGTGTATGTTACTTTTTATCAGACGCATGGAGACGCAGCTTGCATGAAACTAGTAGCTTCGTTTACTAAACAGCGCAGAGCGGTGGCAGCAAAACAGGCATAACCAATCAACAAAGGATCTCATAGGCATTACTAATCGCCAACTCTTACAGAACTGACTACTAAGACACCAGTGGGTTACCAGAGCCCGTCTACGGAGAGCCTGGCCACTCCGTATTAAGTCCCATTGTACCGAATTTTGGTTGCAGTTCCACCAGAGTTCCACTGGGGGCGATCGCCATGAGTGCAGAATGAATGGGAGTCAATGGAGCTAGACGGCTAAATTTGTCTCTTTCACCTGATTATCGTTGACAAATCTCAGATTTGATTGTAGTTTGTATAACTTCAACATGGGTTATAGGTCAAAAGTTGAATGAACGAGTACTTATGTCCTTTTGATTTGCCCATAACACGCTAGCATTGTGCTAATGAATGACGTCATTGACACGTTTGAAAGGCTTTTTAGAACAATTAAGTGACTTTAAAATATATAATACTCAACCAAGTGTATTTTATTTGCCTCCCCTTTCGAATACAATATTCAAATTACTTGAAAAAAAATTATAACCCGAGAAAAGTGGATTTTGAGGGGTACAGCTCCATAGACCTCCATGCATTCTGCACTCGTGGACGAGCGCCCTCATGTGGAACCACAGAAGGAACTGCAACCAGTTCAGAAACCGGAAGTTTTCCGAGAGTGGCAGTTCTCCCCTTATTAGACATTCTCTGGGGTTATTTAAAACAGTACAGATAGGGAGCTGGGTAAACGTGCAGGAACCCATAAAGTTGGGGGTTCAAACGGTGTCCACCAATGTGGCCTTGGCCTTTAATTTCATTGACATGTGTAAATCGCTTTGGGTGAAAGTGTCGGCTATATGAATAAATGCAAGTGTAAACTTTAAAACTCATTTGTAAATGTGTTGCAAGGCATAAAACGTCCTCACTTTAGATGAGCTCACAAAATATCATTAACTAACCACTTGTAACTCCTGAGTTAATTATTAATTATAGTATTAGGAAGTGGTTTATAAAATATGTATCCTCACCCTAACTAATCATTAGTGCATGTAACAACTGTTAAATAATGGAAATATTACTTAATCAAAAACATATTATTGCATAATTTATTAAGTATTAACAATAATGTATACACATATTGTGTCCTGGGGAAACTGTAGGATCAGTTGGGAACTACAGAGGCAAATTAAATCATGATTGGTGTGGGGGATTTTTGTGAAAAGTAGCTGTTAAATACATCATGACAACATTATACATTCCAAGCAAGGGGTAAAATGTGTGAAAACTAGAGTTTCAGTTAATGCATACTTACCAGTACTCATAGGGCACACACACACACACACACACACACACACACACACACGCGCCTGCTAAAGGGAACAGCTCTGATTCCCTGATGCTTCTAGTATACTGTAGCAGCTGACTGGGTTGCTGAAGTTGCAGGTGTAGATCTCATCCAGCATTTTACTCATCTCTACCATCAGTACAGGCCCCGAGTGTCTGGTCCCCTTGCTATCTGTCCAGCTGTAATCCGTGTACTCAACAGGGTCCATGCCTTTACATGTGTACAGGATGTTTTCCCTCCTGTGCAGGTTAGCGTGCAGTTTGTGGGCCCATAGTCTTTAGTGATCACTGGCCTAGAGACAGATTCTAAACAAAACTGTATGATCGGCTATATAAAGTTAAAACAGCTCATTACTGCTTAATCTACTGAAGCCAGGATTAAAAAAAAACAAAGAAAAGGATTTTTAAGGAAATATCTGCTAATGAAAGCAATGGCCAGTTTTTTTTTTTTTTTTGGGTGGGTGGGGTCAAAGTCCTGGATAACATGCATCAAGGCTTGACCAAATGAATTCTCACTGTAATCATTACTTAGTCTTCAGCTCTCTTTATTGACCAGAAGGTGGAGCACTGTTGCTATGGGCCTTTTGTCTATTGGCATGCTCTAGGAGTTCCCTTACACTGTGCCAAGTTTATCAGAGCTTGGCCTGGGGCAATGAGCAGAGTTCCCTCGTGTACATTATTGCTGGGGTGGGGCGCCAACACATGGCTCACACAGCTCTCCAACATCAACAACATGTGTGGGGGTGAGCTGCAACCTGTTTCTTGGTGTTTTATGCCCCCAACATTGTCTTCAAGGCAGCGCTGCCTGGAAGGCACTAGGGTTAGGCATGGGTTGGGGTTAGGTAAGGGAAAGAATGAAGTTTAAAAGTGGTGTAGTATTCTTTCTGTGCACTGGCCTATTGGTACCAAACCCTTTAGCTTCTTCTATATGTAAAAGGTTTAGGTGCCTTTAAGTCAGCGGTGGCAGTGCTGCCTGGAAGATGATGTTGGGGGCATAAAACACCATCGAGCTATTTGAAAGCATGCAGGAGACTGCAAAACAAAATGTGTTCTGTTCCATTTACTTCTTGCCATAATATGAATGTGTTATATTATGGCTGTAAATGAACATGTGTTTCAGCTTAAGGAAAGGACTGTCAGATCTGAACTAAAATAGGTACCAACAAATTGTTTTGGGACTGCAGAGTTCCTGTCAGACTGGTTTAATTCCAACTTTTGCAAGACAAGCAAACTCCACAGGAGTGTAAAATGATGAACTGTGATATTTCAACCTTCAGGGTTGTAACAATCTTCAGTATAAACAGTGATAAGAATAATGTTTTGAAATTCTTGATTTCATACGCAGTTAAAAATGACGAGCCATCTGCATTTCTAAAGATGGCAAGTGCACAAATACTGCTTAGCCAAGTCACTGGAGAGGGGGTGGGGGTAAGTCATTTGGGATGGTATGCTGTGTGGTGAGCTAAGCCTGGTAGGGGGAGCTGGTTTCAAATGACTGCCAAGGTTCCATGGCATTCATGTTTAGGGGTGCAACAGTCATGACCTACATCAGCGGCATCCTCCGAAACAAGAGCCAGCACACAGCCGTGGGCTTAGGCCTGCCTTATTAGCATGAGTCACATTTTTTAAACTTATAGTGTGTCGCATCCAAGACACAAAACACCTTTGAACACAACAGACAATGAAAACATGAGAGAGTTGTGGATGGCGGGGGGGGGGGGGGGGGGGCTAAGTCTTCCTGATGAGGAGACAGTGAATGTAGAGGCCATCTTAGTTGTCTGTTTGTGATCATATAGAAGGCCAGAGTGACGGAACAAATAGCAGCTTTTGTCTTCATGCTGCCCCTAACAGCGCTGACACACAGTAATGCCAAAATCCACTCAATGAAATACATTGCTTTTGACCAATGCTATACGGCACTGCATGAAACTGGACCCACCAAATGTCTCATTATTAAGAACTAGGATGTCATAATGTTCCCACCTCACAGATGTGAAGGTTGCAGCGCTCGATGGTGTTTTATGCCCCCAACATCATCTTCCAGGCAGCACTGCCACCGCTGACTTAAAAGGCACCTAAACCTTTTACATATAGAAGAAGCTAAAGGGTTTGGTACCAATAGGCCAGTGCACAGAAAGAATACTACACCACTTTTAAACTTCATTCTTTCCCTTACCTAACCCCAACCCATGCCTAACCCTAGTGCCTTCCAGGCAGCGCTGCCTTGAAGACAATGTTGGGGGCATAAAACACCAAGAAACTTCAAATTCGGCATGTATAGCACTCTTTCAGAGTAATGTTGTGCAATGTGTCTGCTCACACTTCACTAACAAATGCTGCAATGGCCTGACTTGGGATTTTGGGAGGAGAGATGTCAAGGTCCTGGATGAGACAATGACTAATACAAATAACTGTCACACAATAAACAACAAAAAACAAACCAAAAAGACTGTCCATCAGCATAATTACAGAAACCATATCGCACATTAAACATAATAAACAAACAGCTACTCAGCCAGGCTGATCCAGACTCAAAAACTAAAATTGCAGTTTCATTTGGTATGTGAATATAGGCCTCTCAGGTTACTATGTGACCTGACTGTCTGTAATCCAAGAGAGAGGGTCAGGAGCTAACCTATCCATGGCCTGTCTGTAGTTCAAGAGACTGGCTGGCTCAGGACATCTACTGTAGCAGAATTAGACCCCAACATGCAGTTGTAGTTAGGACAAGAAGTTATGAAACTATGATTGTAGTTACTATTTTAAACACTTACATATAATTTACAAATAATTTGGAAAACATTCCTGCAAATAGTGAATTCTTCTTGTCAGAGAGCAAAAGGGCAGGTGCTACAGCAGCAGCGGAGGTCTGTCTGTGCACGTCCCTGTGTATGTGTATTAGTTTTGTTTGATTCTGTGATGCTAGGGGAAATTTGTGTAATTCAGTAGTCTGTTGCAAACACACAACAACAAAAAAACATGCAATACATATAGTGAAAAAAAAAACTTTTATTACATACAGATAGTCTATACTATGAAACATCTCTCTGCCCCATGAAAAGTAAAATAAAACAATCTAAACATCAAATTGGCAGTAATAGGAAAGGAGGACTTAAACAGAGGATGGGGAGACCAGGGCGTACACAAAGGAAGATTCAGACATAGACAAAGATGAAACTAACTTGGCCTGCAAATGTGTACGGACCTGCAAACTTCCTGACTGCTCCTGCCTTTCAAACAAATTAAAGTGCACGGAATTGTGTAGGTGACAAACTTGTAGAAATCAGATGGAGGAAGAGGAGGATGAGGAGAACATAAATGCCAGTCTGGATGAATATGATGATAGTGATGAAGATTAAAAATATATTTTTGAGTCCTCATTAATCTTGTCTTTAAATGTTTGAGCACATTCACCTATACATTCCACTGTAGCCTAAAGTTGAGCCATTTTTGCAGCCAAGACATTATATAAGTATATATACTCTTTTGATCCCGTGAGGGAAATTTGGTCTCTGCATTTATCCCAATCCGTGAATTAGTGAAACACACACAGCACACAGCGTACACACAGTGAGGTAAGGCGCACACTAATCCCGGCACAGTGAGCTGCCTGCATCAACAGCGGCGCTCGGGGAGCAGTGAGGGGTTTTGGTGCCTTGCTCAAGGGCACTTCAGCCGTGCCTACTGGTCGGGGTTCAAACCTGCAACCCTCCGGTTACAGGTCCGAAGCGCTAAACCAGTAGGCCACGGCTGCCCACAGTGTGTACCCACTTCTCTTCTTCTCTCCACAGGGAGAGGGATGAGATAAGTGCAAGCAGACAAAAAAATGCTTAAATAAAAGTTTATAAAGATGTGCTCTGCGCCACTTCTTTTCCTTTTTTTCCAGTTTAAAAACACAATCTGATTGTACAAAACAGACCGCTAAGCAGCAGGTTATAACCAATTGAAATGCTCTCCTGTGACTCAGGCAAGACCTTCTGTCCTTCTGGGAAAATGTGTCTGACAGAAATAAGTTCAGTGGTGAGGGTGTGAAGAGGTAAAAGAGGTCTTGACACCACCACAAACGTGGCTTCATGAGGCTCGGTTCTGACCGCTAAAATATCACGATTGCTGTCACTACGTCACAATACTAACTGGTGTGTCAGGCCAATCAGCACTCAGTATTAACAACACTTCTTATTGCATAAACAAACCACTGTTTCCATCTTCTGTCTGACTATCACAACTAAAACTATCAAGATTGAGATTTTAGTGTCATTTCAGGGTTCATGTTAAACCGCTATAACCTGTCGCCAAATTAAATTGTGTGTTCCTCATCTTCATGTATATGAGTCACTAAAGTCCACCTGCATCTGGATACACTGTAAGATTACCCCCCCCCCCCCCCACACACACTCACAACAATGTACAAATAAAAATGTAAAAATACGACTGGCATAAATAATGACATTGAAAGAACATTTTGTCAACATACAGTCGTCTCATTCATACACCACACATACAATATTAAAACCTACACAAATACAATGATTCATGAAAAAGTGAAATAAGAACACTAAGCTTTTAGGTGATTTGGTGAAGATATATACATATTTTGAATCAAAATATTAGTAAAACTACACAATATTACAGCATGTCAAAGCATTCATATATAACATCATAACATAACGATATCGCTCATTCTTCTGAACTCCGTGTGTGTGTGTGTGTGTGTATGTGTATCATTAGAAGCAGCCAGAGCAAAGCAAAGAGATGATATTGTTTCTCGAGCTGACTATTGGATGATATTGTTTCCTGAGCTCGAGGAACATAGTTCATAGTCTTCATTGGCTAGCATTTCCCTATCACTGAGTAGACTGTCTCAATAACATTAGTAAAAGCATTTATCAGACCTAATTGGGGACTTCATTTTCAAAAATCATCAAACAAAAAAGGGACAAACGTATATATTCTTTGGTGATTTAGATTTATACAGATTTGTCAGAAAAATATTAGTTCTGGGAGTATGCCAAGTCATTTCAGTATCTTTACCACATTCATATCTCAGTTCATAATGTGTAAAGAGTCCTTTGGTCCAGTAAAACTTTGGTCCAGTCATCACTGGGTTGAGTAGCCAAATAAGTACCAAAGTAGAATTTAAAATCCAGAGATTAATCCACAGGGACATGCTTTGGTCCGGTTCCTCCTCCTCAGCTCTCTTTCTGTTCAGAACTCCCAGAAGGCTCAGCTGCAAGACAAGACATAATAAGCTCCAAAAAAATGTCTCCATATTCCTCACATCCTATTTAGAATATACCACAGCTTATAGGTTCAACAATAGCTTAATCTGCATACAGTAGGTTGGAAAACATGACACTTAAAATATGACTACCACTCTTTGTCTGGAGAATGACAGCATACCTGGTCGGCTGGTCCTCAGATGGCTCATGCTCAGCAGTCTTGTCTTGTTGCTCTCCTTCACTTTTTGCTGGATCATAAAAAAAACATACCAGATACCAAATTCCAGTCCATTAACGTGAGAACATGAAACAGAGAGGTCCTACGTAACACTGTGTCATATAAGAAAACTCATCATCTGTCACAGTCACCATGCAACCTGTATTAAAAGCTACTTACTTTTGAACGATTCATGCTCGATTCTTGACATTTTAAGGGACTATTCTACACTGTTAATTGACTTCTGAAATAATTACCCCACAGTTGAATATTTCTCAAGCTATGACTTGCTGAATATTGCATTTATGAAAAATGTAAGCATGTTTTGACCACAATATCTTCACAATGAATCCCATCCGAAGTTTTGAATTTATTTATATAATCCTACTGGTTAAGTACTTCCTTACCAACTAGATTGCATGTCTAAAATGAATAAAAATATCTCATTTATAGAGCTTCAAACATGAAAAATAACTTCATATAACTTCATACTTAATTTTCATGTGTGTATTCCCCATGTATGACTATATCATAGTTGATACTACGATAGCAGTTATGTTATATATTTGTCAAACTAGGCTTTCAGCTCAGATCTGTGCGCGTTCTCTGTGTTGGGATGACGTTGGTCCATCGTGAAACGTGGAGACGCACAAGACCGCCTCTATGTAAAAACAATTACTTCCGCATTCATGAGCGATAGCTTAATCTACACTGCGGTCATTTTTTGTGTCTCACCTATAACATCAAATAAATCAATTGTCATCAGTTGTTGTATGGTATGCATGTCCATAGTGGGATATTTGCACGCACAGCACTATTAAAGCGCATTCGAGATCCAAAATGTTAGTACAGGCGGAGCTCCACCTGTATGATATGACAGAATCCTACACGTGAGATAACTTCGTTTTTAAAACAATTGATTGGTCAGTGTGCGGTAGATTACACGATTTGAGCTATAACTTAGCACATAACCTCCTCCCGACCAGGTTTGGTTGACAGCATAAGGTACCATGGTGATATAGCGACACTAAAACAGATCCACTTTTGTGGCTTTGAGCGGAACATACCTCGCTAACCCACTGTGAAGTCATACAGACTTTTGTGCCTGCCATGTACTTACCTGCCCACAAGATGTCGCCATTCTGCCTTTGTGTGTTTTGTTTACTCGCTCCCCTTTCTTTGGTTAATGGAAACCCTTCTGTGATTGGAGGATTGGATAATTGGGGTTAATGTACCGGCCTATTTAAGATCCTGGTTTTTCCTTTGTCTTTGCTGAGTTTTCCTGAGAGACACAGTGTGAGTACCCGGGTTTCTGTGCTGCTAATTCTTGAGCTCTTGTTTTGATTTTGACTTCTGCCTGCATTTTTGAGAATTTGAAAAGCCTATTTTTGTGCTGAAATACCTTTTGTTGGAACTTTGATTTTTGACTGAAGACTTTTTGTTGTCATTGGACTGCTGGCTGTGAACTTTTGTTTTTGGGACTCTGGGAGCTTTCACTGAACTGAAGAACTACATTTCTTGTATCCTGTGTTTTTGAAAGTAAAGACTTATCAGAACTCATTGCTTCTCTGCATGTCTGTCCAAGGTCGACCACCCAACAAAATTCCTGACACCCACGGATCGAGATTTGTAGTATACCCCACATGTCTATGTTTCAAAGCACCTACTTTGCTATGTTAATATATCTTGATACTCATTTCTGAGGCTTAAATGTGTACTTAAATATAAAATGGCTCTTCACACTAACCAATATTTCTTACATGTGTTGAAAAACCAAACATATTATGGTGTGCCTTGTCTGGCCTTATATCTAAATCTGGATTGGAGAAAATGGGTCACAACATGTCAAAGTGTCTCCTAATGAACATAACAAGAAACAGGTGAGGCAGTGACAAGGCTAACTAGATGTACCGCAGAGCGGTACAAAATATGACCGCCGACCAGTCCAGCACATTTTTTCCACAAAAATAAGTCACGCTGAAAGGCATATATGGTTCTAACTGTCTCTCTGAATTGCATTATGCACACTCAATTCTCACTGGTATCTGCTAGACAACAAGTACCAAAACATGATTATGTTTATGTTTATGTGTGGTGCATGTGCATGCATGCGTACATATGTCTACTGTGTGTGTCATACGTATGATTACTGTGAATGTGTGTGCGTGTGTATCTGTTTATGCACATGTGTACATATGGAATGGGTTAACATGACCCCTGGAGGCAAACATATGCAAAAATGGGTCATCCTAGGCCCTACGGTTCTCAAGATATTCACAGAAAACTCTGGTGTACGGTCACTAAATGTACAGATAAATTAATTTATTGTATGGCCCCCCATGAAAAGTCCATGAAACTTGGCATGCATTTGGAGGGTGTCATAATAATCCTACACTTTCAATTTCGTGCAGTTTTGACCATGTCAGCCAGAGATATTGTGATTAAAACACCTAATTTTTTGCTTTTTAATTTTTAACTAGGTGGCGCTATACATGAAAAGTGGTAATAGGATGGGTTGACATGGCCCCTTAAAGCAACACCAAAGAACTTTTCCTCTGTATAATGTATTGCGACATCAGATGCAAGTCAAACTTTAGTTTCTTATGTCTCATTCCATCGAACTACAGATCCGCTAGCCGATCCGGCAAACTTACATAGTGCGGTTATAGCCGATAGAGGGCTGCGAAGCGAATGCAGAAAGTGCCGTTCACCCTGTTATGAGTTGATGAACCACTGAAACGATTTTGGAAACATTATTTTAAGGTACAAAAAACGTTTTGGTGTTGCTTTAAGACCAACATACAAAAAAAGGTAGTCCTCCTAGGCCCTATGGTTCTCGAGATATTCACAAAAAACTGTGTCCGGCCACCTACAGGCCAGTTGGTGTACAGTAACATAAAATAATTTATTGTGGCCCCCCATGAACAGAATTCCACAAAACTTGGCGTGCATTCAGAGGGTGTCATAATGATCCTACCCTTCCAATTTCGTGCAGTTTTGACCATGCTAGGTCACAGATACCTGCGATTACAACACCTCATTTTTACTTTTTTGTTTTTAACTAGGTGGCGCTATACATGAAATGAGTGCTTATAGAATGGGTTGACATGGCCCCTTAAGATCAACATACAAAAAAAGGTCCTCCTAAACCCTACGGTTCTCGAGATATTCACAGAAAATTGTGTCTGCCCTACCCTCTTTCGGGGGGTCCAGTCCAGCGGGGGGGGGCTACAGATCAAAACGAAAAACGATGGTTCCATGCTATCCTTGTGGGGCTACATGCCCACCAAGTTTCGTGCACCCCGGTCTTTCAGTGTCCCGGGAATCCTTGAAGGAAAATTGGCCATGCGAAAAAAATCTGACTAAACCTATATGACGCGGCGGTCATAATTTCCATATTGAATTTTACGCACATATTTAATTTGCGGGAGTGCAGTGAATCATCGGTTTGTCCCGCACCCGCGAACGCACCTCTCTCATCCCGCCCTCTCCCTCTCAGAGCTTTCAAAAGTTGTCCCGCGCCTCACTCTTTTGCTTCGGGACCCACAGGTCTACCTCAGGAGTGCAGACCTCTACTGCGTGGCGGTCATAATTAGTGAGGGGTGGGGACAGAGACACTATTAACTGAAACACATGGCTATATAAACAAAACATCACATGGTACAAGTTAACAAATGTCCACAGCAACCTTGGAAAAAGACACACACCCATAGGCATGTAAACCATTTTTGATGCCTTCATTAATATAGTTTGAGTAAAGCTGCCAACTCAATAATAACAGTCTTTTCAATGATATAATTGTCTGTAAGGAAGACGTTGTCATACATGTGAGAAATACACATAAAACTTAAATGTGAAATTATTTTTTATCATTTTTAATGTGTCATAAATCATAGATTGTGAATACTTCCGGACATACAGTATTTCTAGCTAAAAAATAAATAAAAACGCACTACAATATGTGTTTCATATATAGAAATGTAAAAGATCTGATGTGGTTCGGCTTGAAGATATAGTGGTCAAAAGTCTCTATTTTTTTCAATTTAATGCCATATTCAACATGCCATAACTTAACAAATAACGTTGCATTTGAAAACATCTACAGTCGTGCAATATTCCCTCAAGCATCTAGCATGAATTGTTCAAACGTAATGACCCAAGGAACT
Organism: Alosa sapidissima; assembly: GCF_018492685.1. Taxonomy (NCBI): domain Eukaryota; kingdom Metazoa; phylum Chordata; class Actinopteri; order Clupeiformes; family Clupeidae; genus Alosa; species Alosa sapidissima. Next base: position 28,263,493 of record NC_055958.1, on the reverse strand, counting down.
TTGCGATTTTAAAAAACAGCATTTTATCAGACTAATGACTGTTTTTTAAGCCTCCATATCTCAGAAAATAAAGTAGATACAAGCCTAAACTTTTGCACAGTAGTTGTTGGGTATTATAGCATTATTGACATAAAGTATGAAGCAAATCCAAGATGGTCAGGTGGGAGGCATCTGTTGATTTGGCATGGAATGACCCCATTAACAGTAAACGCGAACCGTAGATATGCTCTGTGTATTAGCAGTTCTGTCTGATTTGGGTGACATTAAATTGAAAATTTAATTGAAACAATTTGTCTAACCTCTATCAGTCGCTATATTGCTGTGATGTTTGTTTGTGTAAAGCTTCATTACAAACTGACATATTTCAGAATATCTTATAGCAATAGCTAAAAACAATCAATTGTTAAACGGTAGCACGACTTGTTGACAACTGTAACGCAAACAGTTCGGGTTTTTAACACAGACATGACGTCACCCACCAGCTCTAAGTCACTTAGGAAACAAATGGAATGTGCCATAATTAGCACATATAGAGTAATTAATCACATGGGAACTATGACATTTGAATTATGACTACCACTCTCTCTGGGGAATGACTGCATACCTTGTCCGTTAGTTGTCAGGTCCTCAGATGACCCAGCTTCATCCATATTCACAACAGACTGGTCTCCTCCACTCTGGGCTGTTGGTTCTGAAAACATACACAATGCAATTCTCAGCCATCACGAGCACAAGTGAAAATGTGAATAGTTTATCATTCTCAAAATCACTCTGAATGTGATCCCTGATGATATCCACAGTAACTTTCACTAGTGACTGAGAATGGGTTACCATCGAAAACATACTGTAGACTGGAAAAAGCAACACCCCCTAATATTATTCAAATGACTGAGCAAAACAACATTTATCCTGCAGAGGAGTTGCTTATATCTCGTGACAGTGTGTCTTCCGCTGTACTCCATATGTGTTTCTCGCCTCTCCCCTAATCACTTTTAACAGTCATTACCAATTTGCAAATGATGGTGAATAACTAGTTATCGTGAGATGTATTTCGTAATATCTTTATTCTAATTATGTTTCCTATTGTAATCGTGTAATTTCTAATGTTTTGCATGGACTTGTGTTCATGGATGATAGAAGGATGGTGCGCTGTGCACCTGCCAATATGACTGTTGACAATGCACTTTTAAAATAACATATAAACAACTCGCCATAGACTTCTGTCCAGGTTTCTCTTGGTCAGTGGCGTAATGCGTTTTAGGTAGTGTAAGATAACGATTTTTAGACAATGCGCTAGGTCACTCCCTGGGTTGTTAATTACCACAACCCTGGGCACATTGTTTACGTGCAAAGTAAGAAAATAAACTTTGCGCTGGGTGGAAAATGAGTTTTACGCCATGCGCCAGGGTGCAAAATAGGGGCCATTAAGTCATTTCTCTACACCAGGCCTATTCAACTAGCGGCCCACTTAAAATGTTCTGCGGCCCAACAAGTACAGGGCTCTACACTCACATTTTTTTCCAGGAGCACTTGTGCGCCCAAGTTAAAAAATTTAGGAGCACAGACAAAAATTTGGGCGCACAGTCACTTCTGTACTTAACTTACACATAATCTACCATTATACTGCAGCTAACAGTTAAACATGCCAGTGCACCAATTGCAAATATTAAGAATGACTGACAACATTTAGGCTACAGGAAACAGGATTTTAAAGATCAGTGCCTACTTTATTTTTAGTCTGTTCTATTTTCCTACATTTTGTTAATGTAAAATAATATAATACATTGTCATATTTGCATTTAGCCTGTATATCAAGTATCCTGCCAAATGTAGGCTAATTTATTTATTTGTGAATCCATCTGTAGCTAATCCAAATATGCCCATGGTGACCTATCTGACTGCATACTGCCTAATACTACTACTAAAACAGTCCATTTTCTCTTCCACAAACCCAACATAGGCTATCAAGGATATAATCTTTTTTATCCTTTATTTTTTATTTTTAAATATCTGCATTGATGGGGGCAGGAGGCAAACGTTAGGTAGGCAAACTTTCGTTTTGCACTTCAGCTTGTATTCGGTGTAAACAAACAAGCATGCGTGGAAGCCTGGATTGTCAGCGTTCTACCTTTGAATAAAATGGGAGTATTACGGGAGGCTACTTTTGTGCCTGTTCGCTACAGCTATATTTTGCATATTGCAGCCAATACGTCAACTAGGCTAAAAGGCATGTTAGGTTACCTTTCCTTCTCTCACTGCATTCTCAGAATCTCATCCTGTTCCTCCTATATCCGATGAATTCGGTGGATAGAAGAACTAATTTCTTCAATCTTTGCATCTTGGCTGGCTAGTCTAACTTTCCGCTTTTTCTGCGCGCTCTTGGATTTGATAGAAGCAACTACTAGCGAGTCACAACGCGAAACTGCTAACGTTGATGGGAGGTGTAGTTTTTATGCTGCATTCGCGACGTGATTCTATGGTTTGCACAGTAATGTTTCTCGATGTTGCGGTGTATTTTGTAGACAGACATTGACATAGTTAGAAGTCATTCGCACCAGTGCGCCTAAATATTTTTTTGCACTCGCACGCCATCATATTTACTCGCATGTGCGAGTGAAATGGGTGCACTGTAGAGCCCTGAAGTACCAGACCTACATGCTTATTGTGCAACGAATCTATAGCTGTGATGAAAGAGTAATGTCAAGAGACACTTCTCTTCAAATCACGGCTCCTTTTCTACAAACTTTCCAGAGGGCTCGGAGGAACGGAGGAAACGGGTAAAAGGACTGGTAGAATCACTTAAAAACAGTCGAGCGGCTCTTGGACGCTTTTGTACAGCCCAGGAAAGGGCGATGGCAGCATCACTGCGAGTGGCCTGGACCCTAAGCTGTAAAAAACGACCCTTCACTGAGTCAGAGACGGTGAGGGACTGTATGCTAGCTGTCATTGATGAGGTGATAACTGATGAAAAAATGAAAGAAAGTGTATTTTCAGCAAGAAAGTCCCTCTATCAGACACGTCGACTCTACGTAGAGTGGAGTTGCTTGCTGAAGGCGTCTCCAAAAAGCTTTTGGGAAATCTTAAAAAAGCGGACTGTATGTCTATTGCTGTTGACGAGTCGACTGATAACACGGATGTAGATTTTTTGATGGCACTCGTTTCCGCGAAGAACTCCTGGGGCTACTTCCATTGGAGGGCCGCACAACTGGAGAAATTATATTTCAAAAGATTGCATCATTGTTTCATGAATGTGAGTTGGAGTTAGGAAAAGTTAGCTTGTTAGTAACCGATGGCGCACCAGCTATGATCGGGAGAGTTCATGGACTCATAGGTAGGCTATCAGCCATTGCCCCACAGATGCAGTTTTTACACTGTTTAATTAATCAGTCTGTGTTATGTGCCCAACTCGGTGGCGATCTTAAAAACACCATGGATACAGCCATGAGCATCATTAATTTCATATTCTCAACATCGAGCTTACAACATCGCCTCTTTCGCCTGCTTCTTGTTGATACTGATGCTGAACACTCGGATCTGCTCCTCCACAACGACGTCCGATGGCTCAGCAAATGAAAAGCACTGAACCGGTTCTGCGAACTTTGCCAGGAGATTTTGACTTTCCTGAAAGCCTCTCAACAAGCACGGGCATCGTCGCTATTGCAGAAGATGACGGATGAGAAGTTTTTGGCAGAGATCCACTTTTTATGTGACATTTTTGGACACCTGAATACTTTGAATTGCCAACTACAGGGCCGTGAACAGTCTATTGCGGGGTTGGTCGAGAGACTGTGTGCCTTCAAGACCAAGCTAACGATCTTCACAACAGACTTGGAGGACTCAAAATGTATGCACTTTCCACAACTCCATGATTTCATGGCCACAACATCAGGAGCGCACATCACACACGTCATGACAGACTTCATGGCAAAACTGACTGTGAACTTTACACAAAGATTTCAACATTTCAGCATCCCCAATGAGATACTGCTGTTTGCTCGTGACCCTTTCTGTCTTGCACCTGATGCAGAATTGTGTGCAAAAACACAAAAGGTATGTTGTGTTGATGAAAGAATGTTTCAGATGGAACTAGTGGATTTGCAGTCATCCTTTGCTTTAAAACAGCACTCTGATCGTACAGACGACTTTTGGTGTAACCATGTTAACAAACATCAGTACTTCACAATAAGGAAAGTGGCCTTGCAAATACTGACCATTCAGTGTTTCCCTACAGAATTGGATTCAATTTGTGGCGGCAGACTTTGCAGCATGTTGAAATGATGTGCCAAATTGCGTTTTTTATTAAAATTATAAAATTGTAGGCTACAGGCCGATGTGCGTTTTATTTGGAGACTGTTTTGCGTGACAGAGACTGAGTTTGCTGCTGATATTCTGGGGATAGGCTACAACATAGCCAATGTAGGACTTTAGCCTTTTAATATATTTGCTGCATTGGATCAGTCTTTCTAGAACAGGCAAGAGCTTTCTAGCCTCACGTCAGCAGGACCGCATCACCCATATACATTAAAACAACCAGCGGATGGCGGGCGGGTGCGGTTTTGAAAATTGGTCAAAAAATGCTGGTGCGGATGGATGGCGGATGGATGATAAGTTTTGCTATGCGGTTACGGTTGAAACTAGATGTACCGCAGAGCGGTACAAAATATGACCGCCGCCCAGTCCAGCACATTTTTTCCACAAAAATAAATCACGCTGAAAGGCCTATATGATTCTAACTGTCTCACTAAATTGCATTATCCACACTCAATTCTCACTGGTATCTGCTAGACAACAAGTACCAAAACATGATTAGTTCATAGATTTCACATGTAAAATTAATTTTATACAACCCCACCCCCTTCTTGCCTGTTCATAATTCTGAGAAATTCTTGAATTGTGTGCATGTGTGCGTGTACACGTTTATGTTTATGTGTGTGTGTGTGTGTGTGTGTGCGTGCTTGTGTGTTTGCCTGCGTATGTGTGTTTGTGCATGTGCATGCATGCGTACATATGTCTACTGTGTGAGTATGTGTCATACGTATGATTACTGTGAATGTACTGTATGTGTGTGCGTGTGTATCTGTTTATGCACATGTGTGCACATGGAATGGGTTAACATGACCCCTGGAGGCAAACATACGGAAAAAGTTGGTCATCCTAGGCCCTACGGTTCTCAAGATATTCACAGAAAACTGTGTCTGCTTTCCTTTCGGGGGGTCCAGTACAGCGGGGGGGGGCTACAGATCAAAACGAAAAAAGATGGTTCCATGCTATCCATGTGGGGTTACATGCCCACCAAGTTTCGTGTACCCCGGTCTTTCAGTGTCCCGGGAATCCTTGTTGGTGTACGGTCACTAAATGTACACATAAATTATTTTATTGTAAGGCCCCCCATGAACGAAAGTTCACAAAACTTGGCATGCATTCGGAGGGTGTCATAATGATCCTACACTTTCAATTTCGTGCAGTTTTGACCATGTCAGCCAGAGATATTGTGATGAAAACACCTAATTTCTTGCTTTTTAATTTTTAACTAGGTGGCGCTATACATGAAATAAGTGGTAATGGGATGGGTTGACATGCCCCCTTAAGACCAACATACAAAAAAAAGGTGGACCTCCTAGGCCCTACGGTTCTCGAGATATTCACAGAAAACTGTCTCCGACCACCTACAGGCCAGTTGGTGTATAGTAACATAAATTAATTTATTGTGTGGCCCCCTATGAACGGAATTCCACAAAACATTGCGTGCATTCAGAGGGTGTCATAATGATCCTACACTTCCAATTTCATGCAGTTTTGACTATGTTAGGTCACAGATACCTGCGATTACAACACCTCATTTTTACTTGTTTGTGTTTAACTAGGTGGCGCTATACATGAAATGAGTGGTTATGGAATGGGTTGACATGGCCCTTTGAGATCAACATACAAAAAAAACAATGGTCCTCCTAAACCCTACGGTTCTCGAGATATTCACAGAAAACTGTGTCTGCCCTACCCTCTTTTCGGGGGGTGCAGTCCAGCGGGGGGGGGGGGGGGGGGGGGCTACAGATCAAAACGAAAAACGATGGTTCCATGCTATCCATATGGGGTTACATGCCCACCAAGTTTCGTCTACCCCGGTGTTTCAGTGTCCCGGGAATCCTTGACGGAAATTTGGACATGCAAAAAAGCAAGCCAACGGAGAGTTGCTAGACTAGCCCTGGCAGCAAATCTAATTTGCTGCCGCTAAGGGCGCGTCTAGATTTCTAAGCTAGTCCATTATCCCTTACATAGCTTAATTAAACTCCCAGTAATAGACCTCTGAAGTTCGCCTACAAAAAGGAACCAAAGCTGCCATCTTTGCCCATATAAGCAGATCCAGGTGTTAATTGAAGCTATCTACCTATGGCAAGTTGCATTGCAAGTTAGCTCTGGGGTAGCAAAAATCTAACTTTGCTGTCTTAACGTACCGAAGATCACAGGAGCCACTTGAAGGCAGAGGACAAAAGTATGCTGAGCAAAACGTCTGCATTTCAGACTTCTTCGTCAACGCAAGAGTTTAACAGGTGCAATAATTCAAAACCCCTATGTTATTTTCCCATAGGAAAAATCTCAAGATACCGGATCTTAAAGATGGCAGCTTTTTAGTAGGTGAACTTCAGAGGCCTATACAGCAATGCGTACTTGTTGGCCTAGAGAAGGATTCATCAACAAAACAAAACTAACTTTAGAACACAACTAGACTGCATTTCCGGCGGGAACTGCAAAAGTGTGCTTGCCCTGGTCCGGTCACCAACGTGAGCAGAAAGTGACATACGCTATGCTGAACCTGGCTGGATCCAAGCATTCTAACAGTGCCTTTTAGTTTTGGAACAGTGGCAATACCTCAAAAGCTCTATTCAACTATTGGCTTGCGGGGTGAATTTGGTTCGTTGGATTTTACCTGTGGCCTGCCTTCGAATTTTGCTTCTATGACTAAGATCAAATCAATAAAATAAAACAACAGCAGTGATTGACTGCAAAAATAAATAATGTCACACGTCTTGCACCTCTCAAACTGGGCTAACTAAGGTAACTAAGAGAAAAATGTGAAATTATGAAATATGACTAAGGCATTAAAATGCTGCTTGTTTGTCAGGATACTTTTTCAGTTATTTATTTTAAAAATATGAGCTATGAGTGTGAATGTTATATATTCCATCCCCTAATTCTGTTTTACTGGTTTATTTGACAAATAATCTATATGGATTTGCTCTATAAAGACCTTATGTCTGTTTGGGATTGTTTTGAGAGCCTATTGATCTAGAAGCTCCTGTAGCTTCTAGACGCATTTCAAAACATTGCGACGTAAAATGCCACCACAAAAAATTGTTTGTGAATCGGTCTTAGTGAGTTAGGAGCCCTCGCGACTTCTTTTAAGCTGTCACAGACTCGGGCGCTACTTTTAGGGCTAAAATGCTTCCTGAATTACTCTTAGTAAAAAAAAATAGGAGTCCTAAAGTTACGAGTGACGAAGTTACGAGTGCAAGCATCTCATATCAAATGACCATGGCGTTACGCTAAGCAACATAAATCCCATACAGCAGTGTTTCTCAAACTTCTTTTCTAGGGAACCACTTTTTAAAGGGACACCAGGCAAGCCTGATGCTTTTTCTCTACGAAACTCCCCCTCGCTCGGTCTGAAGCTCTTTTCCTTTTCTTTGACTGTGGTAGTTAACAAACTAGATCCTTATAGAAAGCTGTTAGCTTTCCTAAGCTATATAAAGTATAAGGAACCAATGAGCTAGACAACAAATTCCCATTATGTTATTGTGTAGCTTAGTACCCTGGGAGTGAGACAGCTATACAGTGGGCATCGCTTTCAAATGACCACTTCATTCGCGCATTACGCGGCGTGAAGCTGCGTGAAGCTTTAGTACCACTTTCAGCCACTGTGCGTCGCTCTACCACTGTACATCGCTCTGCCTGCGGTCCCTTCTGAAAAAGCAGAATCTACCATTAAACATAATTGTTGCCGAGAGTAATCCCAGCCTACGAATTCAATAACAAAATAAATCATGCATAATTAAACATTACCTCGATTTAGGCTACTTGGGTATGGCTTAAGGCTTGACTACACGGTGGTAACGAAAATCGAAATCGAAATTTGCTGTCTATTATTGTCAGTGTTGGGGTTAACGCAACTACGCAAATCAAAACAGTGGTGTGATAATTGAGCCAGCAGAGAAATAACTGTTCAGAATTAATCTGTAGCCTTGGGTAGGCTTCTGCAGAAAACAATGTTGTTGCCGATTTAATACTATCTGGCTACGTTTTTAACAGGCTATGCAATAGAGGCTTAGACAACTATGACCCACGTTTTGGTTTCGTAAATTAATTTGCCCTACTTCTTGACTGCAATGTAGTCAATTGACTGCTTGACATGTCATTTTTATTTTTCTGTACAATAAACAAATACATCTGCTTTATGCCGCAGAATTGCATTCATATTTGGAACTTACATAGTCCAATGCATCGTTCCACTACGTTAGTGTTTCCCAAAACCATAGTAGCAACGAACGTTCGCAACCACTATCGTAAAGTTGTGTAGTTACAACTACACCTCTCAACCTGTGGTAGAATGCTAGAAGCATAGTTCCAGGGATCTTCATGTCAAAGACGTCACTGACGCCAGTTATTTGTTTGCAAATTAATAATTATAAATATATTTAGGTTTCTAATTGATATTTACACTTCTAACCACCATACATCCATATTTTAAAATCCCCCAGGCAGAAAATACATAAATTAAAAGTCAATTTGCAGCCATGTGCACGTAAGTAAAAGTCACACACTTTCAGATAATAATAAGGTGGTGCGCACTTTTTGTCAGATGAGAATATGTAGCCTTTGATTTTCATGGAGGGGGGGGGGGTCCTTGTTAGTTTACGCAAACCAAGCCAAGAAGGCTGATTCTGATTTTGATAATATGATCTGCACAAAAGATAAACTTAGGTAAACAACGATGTCAATATTGTTGTCAACGTCTTAACCCAGATTCGAACTCTTGGACAGGGGACTGGTAACTGCTGTGCAACGGCGGCTGTCATCTGCCGGCCTTAACGCAATGCGCCACAGAAGTATGTGCAGGTGCCCGTTCACGTCCTACTAAATGTCATTAACCACCTTAGTCCAGACTACTGAAGTTTGGAAACTATCATGGTCCAAACTTACAGTACTATGTAAGTACGACAGTTTTGGGAAACAGTCGTAACTTACATGTTGGTTAGTTGAACGATGCATCCTGTTAGTAAAAAGCTAACCTCCGTAGTTGTACGGGAAACGCCCCCCAGATCAGCTTGTAGGCCATTAGCAATCTGTTTATTTTATTTTATGAAGCCTACACAGTATATCACATGCCACATTCTCACTTTCAATAGACAGATGCAATAGCCATTGGTCAAGTATTGAGTATAAAGCAATTAAGATAGTATGAAGTACTTTTTGTATAGGGTACTATCATAAAAATTCGTTCAAACGAATAGCATTTTGCAACTTGACAAAACACAAAAAATATCGTAGGCACAGGAGAAAACTTGTACATCCATTGGGCCGTGGGGAGATCACATGCCAGTTGCCTCTCCCTTCAGTATGACTTGTTCAGCTGTGAGCTTGTTTCGCCAAAAAAAAAAAAAACTATTGCAGATATCAATGCGTCTGGGTTTGGCCTCAGAGCAGAGGCTTAGACAACTATGACCCACGTTTTGGTTTCATAATTTGCACTACTTATTGACTGCAATGTAGTCAATTGACTGCTTGACAGGTTATTTTTATTTTTCTGTACAATACACAAATACATCTGCTTTATGCCGCAGAATTATGCACTTGGATAGCCTATAGAACGGGCACATTTTGGAGAGAACGCACGCAAGAATCTGTAGGCTATTTGTGGCTGGTACCAGCAAACAATGTTTAATGCATTAACTCAAGACGTCAAACATTTTGTAAACAATACAAACAGAAAGGATGCAGCAGGCAGCAAATGTAGAAGAGTCATTTCCAGTGGAAGAACAAAATGCTGAATGAAGCCCAAATTTATGAAGGCATATCTGGCAAGTTGTTATTTTTTGAAGACGTAAATGGTTGGGCTATAGGCCTAGTTTGCAAGAAGGAGACATAAAGCGTGAGCATGCCACACTATCCACAGCTGTGGTAACGGGGGTAGGAGGATTACTGTTAGCGCAGGATTTATATAAAATTATTCAACAGAAGGCCTGCCTCGAATGCAGGCTTGTGGTTTGCGCAGCCTACAGTAAGTAGGTCTAGTGAGTCAGGAGTCCTCTAGACTTCTTTTCAGCTATCTCAGAGGTGGAAAGTTGCGTTCGTTGGGGGCAGGGCCGGGTTAACAATTCATAGACCCTTGGGAACAAATGTCTGATGGCCCCCCTGCCCCCCAGCCAACGTGAATCGGGCAGTCAGTTAATAGGCCTATCGTGAAGATTTGTATTGCCATTTAAGGCACGAGCGCATCTGTGAGGCCAAGCCTCACCAAGTAGCCCGTTTGTTTACAACTAACATTACATTTAATTAAACTGCTTATAGGCTATGCCGAAAATAGTTTCAACATTTTGAATATCAGTGTCAGGTGAATTAGGAAATGCCTTATGGCTGAAAGCTGCTTGGGATCCCCCCTGTCAAGCAATAACCATACAAAAAGTTAAAAACAGATGACATGATACGCATCACTGACATAATGCGCAAATAATATAGCCTAGATATTCCAATATATTCGAATACATGTGATATTCGAACGTCATTTTTGAGCAATTTTGACAGCCCTAGTCCACTGTAGGCTATGCCAATCGTCTATTAACACCTTCCACTAACCCCGGTGAGTGGGGGTCGCTATAATGCATGTGAAATAGCACCATTGAGTAGCCTATGCGAAATAGCCTTAAAATCGTTCCGGTTGTGTGCCTTCTGGTTTCTCCACCTACTGGTTTCCTTGCGCGTGCATGCGCTGCAGCAGTTGTCAGACATTCACAAACAAGTTTGTTTTAGGCGGTTTGAAGTCGCTTTTCATACGCCATGAGCGCTCGGCTACATTACAGCCACTCGGACAAAAGACATGTAAAAAATATATGTTTTTAAAACTAGCATTAAACTGGATTCGATCCCGCAAAAGCAACACACGCGTGACTCTCTCCATCCTGATTCCCTGTGCACTGTGCACAGTAGGCCTATGCTACTCTTTGTGGTTGATCAACTAAAAATAAAAGATGTATTTGGTGATGACGTTATTGTAGGCCTAGTAGACCTAAATTCTGAGAAATTAAATGGTACGAGAAACGATCTACATAGCGCACCAGACCGCGATGTCTTCAAGGGTTGAATGAAGGGAGTTTGCAAAAATTAGTGTATTTTTCAAGTCAATAAACATTCTTAATTTTCGAATGTCTTTGTCAGGGAACATCTGACTTTTAAAAACCATAGGCCTGGTAGTCGCTCAGACAAGGAGTTATAAGATAAAGGCAATACCATTTGTGTCACCTAATGCAGTTCAGTGAATTAGCAAGATACCATCAGAAGGCAACAATCATAAAGCACAGTGCGTGCGCTCTCTCCCCTGCGCATAAAGCTGTCTGCGTGTTGTAGGCTAGATTTGCGTGAGTTCTTTCTATCTGCTTACTTTTGTGAGTTGCAACCACCTAGGCTATGTTATAGACGTTCTATGAGGTACCAGTGTTTAGCTGTGTCACAAAACAATAAGCTTTGTCAGACTACTTTTAAAATGATATTCAGGGCTATATACATTTTATACATTCGGGGCTGAAGACCCGACAAAGCCTTGCGTTAATTAATTCTTCAGGTGGGAAGTGTCAGGAATTTTCATACGAGAGACGCTCTCATTGGTGGTTAGTATATGAAGTAGGGAATTGACAGCAACATATCCAATCACAATATGAGAGATGCTGAATTTAACATAAACTGCAATGTTTGATTTTAAATGAATGTAAATTTAGCCAGGACTGTAAGCTGTCACATGTGGGTGCTCGATGTTTTCAGTGGGTGTCCGAGAGACGGAGCATCCACGGTATCGGCGCCTATGACAAGCGTATCTCGCGATTGCATCCATTACAAACAAACATGCAATGTGAACGTCTGGGATTGGGAAGAGCACTAAATGCTCTACTGAATAAGCACGAAGTCAAACCTTTAAATGAAAAACACTCTTTAATAATCAAAAAAATAAACCGCTAATGAAGTAAACTTGTGACCATCAAAAATCGTTTATCGCCTGCAACTCCGTGATAACAGGATGTAACAGGAAGGCATTTGGCTGAGCAACGGAGGTTAATATGCTCTATATTTTGTCCAAATGATGTCTGTCTATCATCGTTGCACTCGGAGAAAACCAGAATGTTTAATTTGTCCTGCGTTTCTTCTACGGCTGCAAACGGGATTCACTCGCAGTTAACCAAATATTTCTTTATTAGGGCAGGGCAGGCATATTTCTGGCTATTAAAGTATTTCTAAACCAGTCTGCTAAAGTTTGTAGTGAAGTCTGTGTAGGGTTTTCCAGGCACCATTTCTTTTTACGAGACACCCTGCTCACTTGAGCCATCTACCGGTTGTTTGGGTTGTTGCAGCGTCACACTGGGAAAATACAAATTAAAGTCGCGTGATACCGCGTGATTCCACGCGCGGACCGCGAGTGAAGCTGGCCAAGTCGAAGCACTGCCCACTGTAAGTGAGAGTGAGACAGTTGTCTGTGTGACTTTCTGAGTCACTCCTTAGAGCAGTGGTTCTCAAACGTTTTCTTTCATTCCCCACTTTGATCAAGGGGGCATTCTCGAGCCCCACCTGTCCCTCATCGCTCTAAGAAAGTGGTAGGTCAAGCTTAAAATGGTCAAATTTATTGAAATAATGACAAGTTCTAAATATATCCTCTTCAACAGAGTTAAAATCAGCTGGCCATTTTACAGCATTGAACAATATATTCAATGAAATTAAGTATATATACTTATGAAATACCAACATGCTGCATTAAATGGATCCATAATCCAGTCATACTGAGCACTGCTGGTTGGGAAATATTTTTGAAATAAACTTTGCAGGGATGTGATGTAGGCCTACTGTTTAACACATGGGATCACAAGAGTGGCTCCCGAATCAGACGTTTCAGCGTTTTCGCTCAGAAATCTCAAAGGCATAATCGAGGCGCCTGTCCCATACCTCAAGTTTTTTGGTGAATGCAGTAATCTAATTTGCTAGGTGAGGTAGGTGCTTGTCTTTGCCTTGTAACTGGACATTTAACTCAAATGTATCGCTAAGATATATCAAATATATCGCTAACACGCGCGACAGCACTTTACCTCGGGAAAGCCACCTTGCCTCGCTGTGAAACAGAACAGCCTTTTGGTCAGCTACCATCTCTTCGCAAAGTGTGGAGAATAGACGCGCTTTTTGGGGCCGGGTTTTGATGAAATTCATCACTTTCACAACAACGTTCAGAATCTCATGTAGGTCGGGACTAACTAAGCTGCCTTGACACGAGCGCTTCCCTATGAATAACACAGTGCGTCCATTGCGCATCGGGTGCTACCTGGGCCTAGGCTACAAATAAAAAAAAAAACTCCTGTTTTTCACGTCAGTTCGCGCCCCACCTGGCATGTCTCCGCGACCCACAGTTTGAGAAACGCTGCCATACAGCAACATCTCCTTCCTATGACATAGCTAGCTAGCTTCTAGCCACACAAGAAATGAATGATGTTAAATCTCTGCTTAGCATGTTAAGTCTCCGCTTAGCATTCTAATAACAGAAGGGGCACATTTATGTTGACCACTACAACATGACTCATTATGTCTGTAACTCTATAAAACACTTACTTTCATAAAGGACGCACACCATCCAGCACATACACATGGAAACCGATATTTTAGGCACTTGGCCACAAACTCAAAACGTGTCTCTCTGAAGCTCTGTTCTAGAATCTTTGCTCTGAAGGCTGTTCCCAGGGTTGCTAGGCAACATCAAATAAACAAAATGAGAGTCTTCCAGGTATTAAAAATGTACGCGTGATTACGAATGGATGTGTGTGGTTTGCAATTAGAATAAACAAGAAATAACATTTCCAATAATTTTCCATGATAAATTACATAATATTTGCACCTTCCTTACTTGTGAAGCTCACACTAATTCCACCGTATTTAGTGAAATGTAATACAACGTTGCCACCTAGCGTTCAGATGTATTTAACATTAACGTGACATTTCCTGCTTATTCTTTCGTCAACTCCATACTTTTAGGAAAACAATCTTTTTATCATAGTTCCCTCTTCAATGAGCAATTACCAGCTCGTTTTTGTAACAGAAATAGTTTTTTATTGTCCCTAGGTTTACAGAAACACCTATTCATATTAATGCGTATGGAACGACCACTGCCGACCACTGTTTATTACATGGCCCAGAATGCCTTGCATGTCTTTACAACAAAACAACACAATAAAACCTAAATGCCCGTAAACATATGAATTTGCATACTTGTAACATTTTTAATAATACTCTCCCATCATAATATTTAACAATAATGAAAAATTAGATTTGAATACCGTCAATGTAAAAAATAACTGTACTACGTCAGCAATAAATAGCTAATGTTCTCCTTACTGATTCAGTTCGTAAGTCCATAAACACCCATGGTAGAGCAATGAATTGATGAGCGTGACAAGGCTGGACAGAGAGACCACTCCGACTTGGCTTTGTTGCTGTTGAAATTGTAAGTAGCCTACCTTTGGGTGAACTTCGTTTTTGTAATGTGATTTGATAGTCTCTTGAACAATGTGTTTGCTCGACCGTTTTATTGTGAGCCCTGTATGTTTTAGCTTGGTTTCTCGTGGGGGTTTAGCATAGCAGTCACTTGCTACCGAAGCGGCAGGGGGAGCTATGTCGTGAAAAATGCGAGCCCAAATCAGGCGAAAACCCAGAAACAGCGAAGGAATAACCAGACCTGCATAGGGCTTCTTTAAGTAAGATGAATCACATAGGAATTATGACATTTAATTTATGACTACCATTCTCACTGGGGAATGACTGCATACCTGGTCCGTTGGTTGTCGGGCCCTCAGTTGGCCGAGGTCCATCATGTAGCTTCCTAGCAGACTCGTCTTCTACATTCTGTTCTTTTGGTTCTGCAAACATGCACAATACAATTTTCAACAAATGTCCCTTTTTCCAGTTTGTGATTTGCTTGATGTTTCTTTGGTTAGTTGAGAGGCTTTCCTTCACACAACCACCTGTGTATTGCTCTTGTAGACTTAGGCCTTTGGTTTTGAAATTTGCCTCCAGACAGTGACTTTGAGGTCAAACGTTACAATTAATGGACATGCCAGTGCATTCATTGTAAAACACTCATCATGATTCACCAGGATTTGACAATTGATGGTCTGCATTACCAACGCATAAAGATTCATAAATCTTATGTGCCTTCTGGGCCGTTTTGAATGATGCTGTGGGCTGTGTTGAATGAGGTTGTGTACGGCCAATTTCCATCCCTGTGATCTCTACAGAACCCCCTCTCCCACCCACCCCCACACACACACACACACAGTTCAGGATGCATACCTTGTCCGTTAGTTGTCAGGCCCTTAGATGACCCAGCTTCATCCATATTCACAACAGACTGGTCTCCTCCACTCTGGGCTGTTGGTCCGAAAACATACACAATACAATTCATTAGAAATGTCAATGTTCTCTCCACGTTGTTGGATTGTTCCTGAAAATATGAAGCATATATTGGGTCATATTATGACAGTCTAAAGCACATGGTCACTAGTCAAAAGCTTATTCAAATTTAGTAGGATGTCCAGTCTACATAGGCAGTGTTTTTGTTATCAAACGTCGGGCAGATGGCGCAACAAGCGTTCCTAGGTTTCTTAATCAGTCATGGGTGTGTTTGGGGAGTAACATAATTTAAACCAATTGGAATAGCATCTGTCATTCCCTTTAACAGCGCAACGTCAAAGAATGCATCGGTATTTTGACAGTCAGCGGCGCATTTGAAGAGGCGGTTTGCGAGACCGTATGGAACAGTCATTCCACTAAACCATGCTTTACTAAAACCTAGCATAGAATAGCCTTCATGCATTTGCACTCGTCTATTATTTGAACTCATTGGCAAAGTGAAACTAACTTTACTGTTGTGTCAGTAAAAGACAAAACAGTTACCCACAGTAAGTTACTTTTACTAGTGACTGAGAATGGGTTACCATCGAAAACATACTGTAGACTGGAAAAAGCAACACCCCCTAATATTGTTCAAATGACTGAGCAAAACAACATTTATCCTGCAGAGGAGTTGCTTACAGGGTTCTTGCAGGTTTCAATAAGTCAAATTAAGACCTTTTTAAGACATTTTAAGACCATAAAGATTGAAATTTAAGACCTACACGACGGATTACCAAAAAATATTCAAATCAAAGAAATTCTGAAAAAATCATTGAAAAGTCGTTGAAAAAGCATTAATTTAATTTACAGATAAAGCAATCAAACTAGTAATCTTCCACACCCAACGTCTACAACCCAACTGATTTTTACATTGCTCACTTGTAGTATACTCAAGGAAAAATATCTGTGTCACGTACCAAATGCCCTAAACCTTAAGCCCAAAATGAAAATAATCTAAAACAAACTAGCCCTCAAATAGAATAGATTTCAGCAAGGAAGTCAAAAATGAGACGAGTTGAAACTGGGTATGAAAGTGTGTTTTGGGTGGACACTCTGCACTTGTGTGCGTGTGTGTGGGTTTTCATGAGAATGTGTGTGGGTGGGTGTGTATGAGCCTTGTCAAGGACATCGTTAGGCTTACAGTATTTTGGGGGAGCTGAAACCACCCAAAGATGATCAAAAGCCCTCCTAAAAATATATAGTATTAATATGAGTCCAAATTCACTTCCATTATTCTCTGTTGAATTGCTCACGAAGTACTTATCTCGCACAAGTCGCACAGACGTCAATTGCAAGAGCGAAACCGGAGCTTTCGAATGATGTTAGCGAATGATGATGCTAGTGCTGATAAGCTAGCCGCAAAATGCAAACTGTTTATGTTTCTCTGCATGCTCTGGCTTGTGACTCCAGCGCCTTCACACCCAGAGTCCCTAATTGAATAGTTTTTTTGCAAAGTTTGCAGCGAGCCTCGTACCCGGAGCTGGGTACCACTTGTAACCAACAGCAGACATCGCTGTGATCTAGCCAGTGTTGCCACAGTTACCTTGAAAAAGTAATCTTATTACTCCTTTAAAAAGTAACTTAGTTTTTAAAATCAAGTAATCAGTAAAGTAACTGAGTTAGATTACAAGTTACTTTATTAGTTACTTTCAGCAGCTGCCGACAACACCCCCCACCGCCTCAACATAAAAATGACAACCGGTTTTGCCAATACTCACTTTATTGGAAATGCATTTTAACAGTAATGTCAACAATGTATAGCAGACATCCCAACCTGAAAAAAAGTAATTTTAGGGAGGTAGCCCTTTAGCCTACTTAGATACTGAAATTCAAATGTTTGTTCAAAAATGTCTAGTCAGTACACCAAACAAGGAAGGCCTATAGATAGAAATTGTGATGATAGAATATGTAGATTTTGGTAGTTTGGGTTTTTCATTTTCAAAAAGAGAACAAACGGGAGAGCGCGGTGTTTGCAAAGAAAAGGCTTTTCATGTAGCCTTGGCAACTAGCCATCTAGTATAGGCCTGAATAATAGTAAATTAAATGGCACTTGTTAAAATCACCTCAACAAGTCTTTTGCAGCCATGGGCAATGCTACAAATAGTGCAGTGTGCAAGACTATCATTATGTTTTACTTTTATGAGACAAGGGTACACTTTTGTGTAGTCTGATGTGAAATGGGTCTTAAATGTTCTTTTTTGGGGGCCACTGACTCTGCCATGACATTCCTGTTCCTAAATACACTGAACTGATTAATTTAGTTCGGGAGAAAAAAGATAAAAGCCCACCTACACTGAAAATTGATTGGTTGATTTAGCAAAACAGGACAGGATGCTCTCTGTCTTGGATGCGCTTCAGGCACACACACACCACCCCTCTCACTCTCCCTCTCCGTCGTGTGCGCACTAAACTCAGATGCACACGCGATTTGAATTCCCGGTCTGGCTTACACGCTCTTGTTCGTTCTAGATTCCGGGAGATTTTATCTAATTTGCGGGCGTCAGGAAGCCGCTATCGGGAGACTCCCAGAACTTCGGGAGACTAGATGTACCGCCGAGCGGTACAAAATATGACCGCCGCCCAGTCCAGCACATTTTTTCCACAAAAATAAATCACGTTGAAAGGCCTATATGATTCTGTCTCACTAAATTGCATTATCCACACTCAATTCTCACTGGTATCTGCTAGACAACAAGTACCAAAACATGATTAGTTCATAGATTTCACATGTAAAATTCATTTTATACAACCCCACCTCCATCTTGCCTGTTCATAATTCTGAGAAATTCTTGAATTGTGTGCATGTGTGCATGTACATGTTTATGTTATGTGTGTGTGTGTGTGTGTGTGTGTGTGTGTGTGTGTGTGTGTGTGCGTGCTTGTGTGTGTGCCTGCGTATGTGCCTGTGCCTGTGCATGCAAGCATATGTCTACTGTGTGAGTATGTGTCATACGTATGATTACTGTGAATGTATGTGAGTGTGTGTGTGTGTATCTGTTTGTGCACATGTGTGCACATGAAATGGGTTAACATGACCCCTGGAGGCAAACATACGGAAAAAAATGGTCATCCTAGGCCCTACAGTTCTCAAGATATTCACAGAGAACTGTGTCTGCCCTACCCTCCTTTCGGGGGGTCCAGTTCAGCGTGGGGGCTACAGATCAAAACGAAAAATGACGGTTCCATGCTATCCATGTGGGGGTACATGCCAACCAAGTTTTGTGTACCCCAGTCTTTCAGTGTCCCGGGAATCCTTGTTGGTGTACGTCACTAAATGTACACATAAATTATTTTATTGTAAGGCCCCCCATAAACGAAAGTACACAAAACTTGGCATGCATTCGGAGGGTGTCATAATGATCCTACACTTTCTATTTCGTGCAGTTTTGACCTTGTCAGCCAGAGATATTGTGATGAAAACACCTAATTTTTTGCTTTTTAATTTTTAACTAGGTGGCGCTCTTCATGAAATAAGTGGTAATGGGATGGGTTGACATGCCCCCTTAAGACCAACATACATAAAAAAGGTGGACCTCCTAGGCCCTACGGTTCTCGAGATATTCACAGAAAACTGTCTCCGGCCACCTACAGGCCAGTTGGGGTATAGTAACATAAATTAATTTATTGTGTGGCCCCCCATGAACGGAATTCCACAAAACTTGGCGTGCATACAGAGGGTGTCATAATGATCCTACACTTCCAATTTCGTGCAGTTTTGACTATGTTAGGTCACAGATACCTTCAATTATAACACCTCATTTTTACTTTTTTGTGTTTAACTAGGTGGCGCTATACATGAGATGAGTGGTTATGGAATGGGTTGACATGGCCCCTTGAGATCAACAACAAAAAAAAAATGGTCCTCCTAAACCTTACGGTTCTCAAGATATTCACAGAAAACTGTGTCTGCCCTACCCTCCTTTCGGGGGGTGCAGTCCAGCGGGGGGGCTACAGATCAAAACGAAAAACGATGGTTCCATGCTATCCATGTGGGGTTACATGCCCACCAAGTTTCGTGTACCCCGGTCTTTCAGTGTCCCGGGAATCATTGACGGAAATTTGGGCATGCGAAAAATAAAAAAAAAATTAAAAAATAAAATAAATCTGACTAAACCTATATGACCGCCGCTTCGCTGCGCGGCGGTCATAAATAATGACTGTATAGCTAAAATGTGCATCTCTCTCCTCCCTCTATTGTTGTTTATGTTTGTGTTGCTGCGTGGTATTACACGTGAGTCATCATGCTGAAAACGTGAGCGTTAATCCCCGAGACAAGAAAAAAGCAAAGAATATATCTTTTACTAAGGTAAATGACAAAAATAGTAGGCCTAACACACAGTGACTTGGATAAGTAACTTTAATCTGATTGCTAGAAATAGTAGCGCGTTAGACTCGTTACCAAAAAAAGTGGTCAAAATAGAGTAACGCGGCATCGCATCACTGGATCTAGCCAT
This sequence comes from Alosa sapidissima, assembly GCF_018492685.1. NCBI lineage: Eukaryota > Metazoa > Chordata > Actinopteri > Clupeiformes > Clupeidae > Alosa > Alosa sapidissima. Next base: position 28,243,352 of record NC_055958.1, on the reverse strand, counting down.
GTCTCGTTGAAAGTAGGCCTACACTTTCCCATTTTCCACACGTAGCCGAACTTTAACAAATTCTGAGGAGACGCAGACGTAGGCTATTTTGCGGGCAGGTATTGCATTTATCACGGGATTTGTAGATTTATCACTGCGTAGGCTACAGTACGTACCAACACCAATATCCCCCAGAAAGAACTACAACACACTGAACCAATGTTCTGAGCATTCTGCTGGTTTTGTTACAATGGTAGCAAAGACGCCAGAGCTCTGCTTTGCAAGCTACGACTCAATACTTTTTTGCTACTTTGTAATAACTTTCTGCGGCCAGCATTTCTGGAAATGAACGATGGTAAAATATTTTTTAGACCTGACTAAATGAATTCTAAGACCTCGGAATGAAAATCTGGCCTTTTTTTAGAAGTTTTAAGGCCTTAAATTTAAAGTTCTGAATTTTAGACTTTTTAAGACCCGCGGGAACCCTGTGCTTATATCTCGTGACAGTGCGTCTTCAGCTGTACTCCATGTGTCTCTCGCCTCTCCCCTAATCACTTTTAACCGTCATTACCAATTTGCAAATGATGGTGAATAACTACTCATCATGAGATGTACAGTATTTCGTAATATCTTTATTCTAATTATGTTTCCCATTGTAATCGTGTAATTTGTAATGCTTTGCATGGACGTGCGCTGGTGTGCGTTCATGAATGATAGAAGGATGGTGCGTGCACCTGCCAATATGACTGTTGACATGCACTCTTAAAATAGCATATGAACAACTCGCCATTGACTTCTGACCAGGTTTAGGTGGTGTATGATAGCGATTTTTAGACAATGCGCTAGGCCCCTCCCTAGGTTGTTAATTGCCACACCCCTTGGCACAATCTTTAAAAAATAAACGTGCAAAATACCAAATTCAACTTTGCGCGAGTGAAAAACGAACTTTACGCCATGCGCTGGTGCCCAAAATACAGCCCAGAGCCCCTAGACTTTTTTAAGGGCATTTTCACTACCTTTGGTAAGAAGCATTTATCCTGGTCATTTTAAGTGCCATACACACATTATTTTTATTTTTTTTCAGCGGAGTCTAGGCTACCCAGATCTGCCACAATTTCATGTATTAATACTTGCATTTATTTCATTTTGATTTTTAAATAATAAAAATACAAAAAGCGTATTATAGAAATCTGTATATTTTGACATGTATCTCACCACTGCAAGTTGGCAGCTCTTTCATGTGTGTGTAGGGCAGACTGTCCTGAATCTGGCAATATCATTGACATGGTGGAGGGATTCTCTGGCGCTGAGCAAATGTGAAAAATATGTGGTGTGTGCCTTATAGAAATGCCATTTGCCATTTTTTATTTATGCCTATGAGCCCTACTCTATTTTTGGCCATTTACACATGCTATATGTTTTTCAGCACAGTCTAGGCTACCCAGATCTGCCACCATTTCATATAATACTTGCATTGATTTTAAAATAATACTTAGTGATGAAAAATGACCTTTCTGCGCTCCATATCTGTGACACAAACTGATCTGACCTGACTTGACCCGAGTTTGTGTGTTAGCCTGTTTGTGCACTCATGATGATTCTCTACAACAACTTTTTACCGCATTGCCATGAACAAAGTAAAGGCAAAAAAGGTGTTTCTTTGTCGAACAAATTGGGATGCAATGTGAGCCTTGAATTGGATGCCATTCAGGAATTTGCTAGCATCTCAAAACTGGATTATGAACATGCTTTGCCACAAAAACACACAAAAACGTGGGGTAAGTCGAGCTATATGAAGTTATTATTTTGCTGTCACTTTGTCTGTTTTATAACCCAGAAGGACTGGAGTGTACTTTGTATCAAATGATAGCCCTGTGTCTCCTCTTTCATCTGACATGCTTGCCATATATACTGTATGCAATCACGGGTTCACGAGTAATTCAAATGAGAGTAATGGGTGCGCAGGTACTTCTCTGCACTCCTTCTCACTCTCTGGTTTCTGGATGGGTGCCTTTATGGTTGTGGAACCCAGGTATCCTTGGTCTCTGATTTGTGATTCTGGAAGCTTCTATACATCTCTGATCTGATTGCTAATTGGGATACACTTTGGCTGCGGGCCGTGTTGAATGAGTTGCCCATCCCTGTGATCTGTACGGACCACCCCACATGTTTCGAGATGCAAAATGAATCTTGGATTGGTACAAAGTTTTAATCATAGCAGCAGCAAATATTGTTTCATTGCCACTGCCGAATAGCCTAGAAATCTAGACGCACCCTAGCGGCAGCAAATTACATTTGGCTAGTCTAGCAACTCTCCGTTGGCTTGTGAGCTTGAAAAATTAAACTTCTATCAGGCCAATCAAATCGTGTATAGAGTCGTTAGGCGGGCTTAACATAATGATTGATGTCAGAGTTGCAACGGGTTGGCTTGAATTCCCTGCTACTTGAAAACAAAGAAGATGGATGTTGCTGCTGGCGAACAGTGTGACACGAGTTAAGCTTTTTTTAAGTTGGCAAAAGTTTGAACTAGCCAACTAGCTCCGCTGGTGGGAAAACGCATGGGACTCATAGTGCTGTCCTATTACGTGCAGAGGGAATTTGAAAGACAACCGATTATCCCTACCCTCGGACTGAGCACTGCGAACGGTAAGTGCTCAGACCCTACATTTTAATGTGGGTCTGGCTCGTCAGGCTAGCTGCCAAATGCACTTTAGTGACAGCAGCGTGAATGTAGTCCACCATTAAAAAGTTTTCTAGCTTGGTGCTATTAGACCAAAAGTTCTCGTTGATTTAACGGACATGTCAATGACATACACTCGGACTGATTTCCAGCTCACATGAGCGTGCTTCTCACAAAAGTAGCAGCACATCTCTGAAGCTGCCAGGTAGCACTAGCTATATTTGAAGATGTAATGACCAGTAGACTACACATACTGTATTATGCTATGAAAAAACATCTTAATACATCTTACATCTTATTTTTTGTTTACTTTCTTTATTTCTTTACTCCGGATTACACACTGTAAGGAGTGTTTTTTATTCTATCCTATGGATATGGATCAGTTATCACAATGTTCTGGCGGTAGCAAACTTGTTTATACAAGGAATCAGCTGCTTGCACTACGAAAGCATGCCGGTGGTGTTCACGTTAACATCCCATGAATTGTGGTGCTTTCGGGGCTGTTAGCGGGACGAGGCGACGGGAGAAGAAGTGGAGATACAAGCCCTCAATTCCATCGGTAGTGATGGGGAGCGTGAACTCACTCAAAACTGACAAACTGGCAAATTAGAAGCTTTACAGGGAATGTAGCCTGATTTGCCTCACAGAGAAGTGGCTAACTAGCTGCAATGTTACAATAAACTAACAGAGACAATAAACTTTCAGCCAAAAAGAAGGGAGGTGGACTGGTGATACAGTATATACATACAACAGATGGTGCAATCCCGGTCATGTTACAGTTAAAGGAACACGCCACCCAATGTCAGTAGTAATATATGTTCCTTCCTTAACTTTCACGAGCTGCCTCTCCGACACCGTGATCAGCAGCACTGGAGTTCCACAGGGAACAGTGCTCTCTCCAGTCCTGTTCACCCTGTACACATCTGACTTCTGCTACAACACAGAGTCATGCCACATGCACAAGTTTTCAGACGATAATGCAATTGTGGGGTGTAACAGGGATGGGCAGGAGGAGGAATACAGGAGCCTAGTGGAGGACTTTGTGCAATGGTGCAAACTTAACCAACTACAACTCAACACTGCGAAGACCAAGGGGATGGTGCTGGATTTCCAGCGGTCTAAGCCCGCTCTGCTGCTAGTCACTATTGAGGGGGTCAATGTGGAGGTGGTAAACATTTACAAGTATCTGGGGATACATCTGGACAATAAACTGGACTGGTCAGTCAACACTGAAGCACTCTACAACAGGGGTCCCCAACCTTTTATGTACCATGGACCGGTTTGATTCCCATTTCTTTATCACGGGCCGGCGGGGGGTTAGGGGTTCCATGTCCATATGTGTTGTGCATTACTTGAAAAGCTAGCTCCTACTAGCTCCAGTTATGTATGAATAGTGAAGGTAACAAACTCTTAAAAATGTGAAAAACGTGAACTTGAAGAAGTGAAAATTGAACAATATGAACTATGAACTATGAAACTTGAAGCTACATCTATTATCAAGTGTGAACATGCTTAACAAAATATGGGAAACATGGTCATTTAACGTGCATTACGAATAATCAGTGGGAGCCCTGTGTTTGTTTCCCTACAACAAGAAGGTTCCACCTGGGGGTGATGGAAGACAGTGACACCCTCAGTGTGTTTGAAATGTCCAGTCGATTGCGCAATTCTTAGTTAAGCAAAGTCTTGAAAGAAATGGTAGCAACGTTTTCAGCGCTTTTACGGCTATCTCGGGATATTCTGCTTTGGTTTTGATCCAAAAACCCGCCAGAGAGGTTTCCTCAAACACACTCTTAAGACCACCGTCATTTGCAATTTCGATCAACTGCTCTTCCTCCTGCGCTGACAAGTTAGGACTATTCGGGATATTGACCAATGGGTTGCGGACCCACTCATTGGTTTGCCCGTGGATCTTTAGAGGATGGGAAGTAATGCTCAAACTCATTTGAAAGCGCAACAAGGTGATCGCGCACCAGCTGCGAGAGAAAGGGCCTCAGTCTCTCCCAAAACCCCCACTACTGTTTGGAACATATAAAATACACCCCGGTCCACTCGTCGTCCCCACAAATCAAGTTTGGCTTTAAATGCAGCAACTTTATCTGCCAGTTTAAAGACAGTCGTCATTCTCCCCTGGAGTGACAGGTTGAGGTCATCAAGCAACCCGAATATGTCACACAGGTAAGCGAGTTTTGACACCCAGTCCTCATCACTAAAATGTGCAGCTAACGGTGACTTTTTTTCTGTAAGAAATCTCTGCAGCGGCTCTCACAACTCAAACACTCTGGCCAGTGACCTGTCCCTTGACAGCCATCTGACCTCTGTGTGCAAGAGAAGGCGTTTGTGCTCTGCATCCATTTCTTTACAGAGCTGCTCAAATAAGCGAGAGTTGAGTGCGTGTGCTTTAATGTGGTTGATTATTTTAACTACATCATTTAACCCTCTAGGCGCCACAGTCGACTTTAGTCGACAAGATGCGGTACTGAATAAAACGGCCGATTTAGTCAAATAGGGTGTCATATTTCGTTCGACCTCCACTCCACTAGATGGCAGACATGTCATACGTCATCCCCGAGTCGGAAAAAAGTCATGCTTTAAACAAAACTTTCGCGCTACAGCTGCAGTGAATCAGTGCGTGCAATCCCGGAGCTAGTGTGCATGTGAGCTATTTTATCAGAGCGATATTGTCAACGTCAGCGAGTATTTGCATTAGATTATCGTCTAATGGCATCAAAAAAGTTTACCTGAAATGAAGTGTTGGGTCTTCTATTCACGGACCCTGATTCTGAAGGGGAATATCTGCCTTCAGAAAATGACGGTGATTCGTTTAGTGAGGCTTCAGATGCGTCCCTGCCTTGCAATGATGCAGCTGGACAAAGTGAGAGTTTACTCCATAGTTTAGCTTACACCAAGCACAAACTTTGAATCGTTTGCCCAATGTCACTGGTGGGAATAATGTTTCACGGGTTCGGAGTGTTCATTGGGAAGTTAGCAGGGTGTTAGTGGTGTGGCGAACGAGGCTGGAGGTAGCCTAATGTCCATAGCGCTAGCTTCTGTCTTCTGTGTGCCTCTCCACAATCGCGGCGACAGTAACGTGGTGGAGCCTTTGTCTAATGCCACTGGGTATGTTAGACGAGGTCGAAGTGCTCATAGGACAGTTAGGGGGGAACGTAGTGGCAGTGTGGGGAGTCGCAATGAGAATGACAGTAGGCCTAGTCCGAGCTGCGCAAATTCTCTCCACTCGGCGCGCGCGAGGCAGATCTGGCCATGCTGCTCGCATGGTGGAGGTGGTGACACGCTCTCTCCCTCTCCCACACACACACACACACACACACACATTAGGTCATGCAAAGTCTATCACAAGATGATGGGAATGCCGGCCCTGTATGGATAGGGATAGGGAGTCATTATCTCTACAGCAAAAGGCCTGCTACATAAAAAAAAAAATGTCAGCCATTTATTAGTAATGATTTAGGCCTACACTGTTGATTTGCTATCTATTTCCCTGATCATTTAGGACATACACTATGTGTTCCTTTTTGTGTGTTCATGTCCTTGTGATGTGTGTGTCTTTGTCAGCTAAGAAAAAAACCCAACAAAAACAACAAAAAGAAAAAAAATACTAACATTGTCTCTTGTCTTGTCTCGTCATCTCTCCTGATCTGTGCCTTGCCGTGGCAAATGAGCTTTTGAACTAAACAGGTCTTGTCTACTTGTGTTTGTGTGTCATCTGAATAATATATATGTGCCCCATACATGGAATCAGAGTGCCTACTGTATGTAGTAAATGGAAAATCTCTACAGCAAAAGGCCAGTCGCTATTACCGCTACATGCATTTGGTTTGTTTCTGCCATTTATTAGTAATGATTTACACAGTTTGTTCACTACTTACTATTTAACTGAGCATTCAGTATTGTGCAATATAGCATACAGAAGGTGAGGGACATTTTGGGGGGAAAGAAGTGGTGCATTTTATCATTCAAACATGCGACTTTTCATGAAAATTCTATAATCCAAGATGGCCGCCACCATATGATGTCATAATATGCAAATTAGATATAAACATTTAATCTCTACATAAACTTTGGGTCATCCTTAATATTTCTCTAATTTACAGAAAGTCTATCTCTTATCACTTTTAAGATATAGCCTTTTGAAATGAAGATGTCAAAATTGATCGTTTCGGAAAAAAACCTCTGGCGCCTAAAGGGTTAATACCCCATTCAACTCGGGCGGCAGTTTTCGACTAGCCAGCATTTCCCTATGAATGACACAGTGTGTGGGCTCGCAGTCAGGTGCAACGTCTCTAACCCTTGCAGTGAAACCGGACAGCCGTCCGGTCATGGCTGCAGCCCCATCAGTGCATACGCCAATACAAAAAGACCAGTCTAATTTTCCAGACACATAACCATCCAAAGCCCGGAATAGTTCTGCAGCTGTGGTGTTCGTTGGAAGTGACAGCACACACAACAAATCCTCCTGAACATCCTCCTCAAATATGTACCGGACAAACACCAGCAGCATTGCCTTATTTTCAACATCAGTTGACTCATCAACTTGAATTCTTAGATTTAGCAATCCGACTAGCCACTAAGTATGAGGCTTTTAGCGCAGCCACGTACACCGATGTGGTTGCTTTAAGCACTAGTTTTTGTCCTTCTTGCTCGCGTTTCTTACACTCAAAGAACTCAAGGTGTTTGTCTTTAAGTGTAGGATGCTTGGACTCTAGATGTGAAATTAGCTTTGATAGTTTCATTGCTTCGTTTGACAACTTATTGCCACATACCACACATAAAGGACTTGGTGCATGCGAATCACTGGTCTCTGCGAAACCATATTTTAAATATGACTCTTCATATTTCCTACTGAATGACCCCTTCTTTTTCTTTGAGGTATCTGGCTCACTACCATCATCAGTGGGTCTTTTTTTCCCCCTACCCCTTCCAAAGAAATGCTCTAAAGATGCTTGTTTTTTGTTGCTCATTCTAGCAGTTTAGCTAACTTATACATATAGGCCTATGCCATGTAAAAACGTGACATTATTGCAAATTAAATTGAGTTTACACTGTTTACTGGCTATATTAGCCCATATGTACATCCCTTCCTCCATCTCCCAGTCTGGACTGTGGTCTAACATCACATCATACTTGACCAATGGCTGATATCCTATGACTGCAAAGCTATCCTGGCACTGCTGCTATAATTCTTATATTACTATGTTTACATTTTCCTCCATTTTGTCCATATAATTATACTATAACTGTTATATTACTATGCTTAAATTTTGTATTATATTGTCCATATTTAATACTGGTCTCTTATATTGTCCATATTTATTGCTGGTCGCTAGACTTTAACCCTGCACTGTTGCACTTATTTGCACTACCACCATGACACACACCTTACTGAGCCCCTTACCACGGCATATTGAATCACAGGGTCAGTCCTTGCCCTGTCACTGCAAGTGCCTCATGCTTATACATTACATTATGATCATGTGGATCAATTATGCTTATACAGCACAGTACATTCATGTGGATCCTTGTTTTAGTATCTTTAGTGTCTTTTACTGTTCATTTGTTTTTTCATCATCCTTTTTATGTTGTTGTGTGTGATGTCATAAGCTACTGGGACCTTGAATTTCCCCTTGGGGATCAATAAAGTATCTATCTATCTATCTATCTATCTTATTTGTATATTGAGAAGGACAAAAAAATCAAAATGCAACGCATATATAGTAATGTAGCTAATTATTTGAAAATTCCCTTACCATCTTTATTAGCTGGTTCGTAGTTTATTCTGTATCCTCTGTGTTGGCCCCAACATGGACGTACTGTAATCATGCATGCATGACAACATCCACAGTAAAACACCATTATTAACGATTGAACAATGACATTTGTACAATTTCTCTGCAAAATATTGCTTCCCATTAACGCCTGGTCAGTAGGTATTACTGTTCTGATTTATATTTTTGAACATGTAATTACAAAAGCAACTTTAAAGTTCAAGAGGAAGTGAACTTTAGTTTGTCAAGCATCACATATTGAGGAACTGTATTTACATATTGTACTTATTACTGTAAAATACAATTAATAATAAAAGGGCGTAATCTACTGTATGTTGACCCTGGAATTTCTTGTCATGCAATCCTTCAAATAAAACATATTAGATGCATATCAATATGAATCAAATGTTTTATGGATACATACCAATGTTCCTTTTGCACAAAAATGCCACAGCCAAGACCAACAATAAAATAAAAATAATAACAACAGCAGCAGCGATTATGCCACCTACAAGGCAAGAAAATGGACTGATTAACAAGACTGCAGCCATTGGAACATGTAAACCCTTAAAGATGAACTGAACTGAAAGACTCAACGTTGATAATGTGTTGATTATGACAATTAATGACGTCACTGGCATGGTAGGACCTGAGAAGTTCTATAGGCAACAGCTGCAGCATATTATATATACACGAAAATCAGTATTTTTCATAGCACACATTTGAGCCTGTGAGGGACAGGCCTGTAGTGTCTGACTACCACTAGATGGGGGACGATCGGTTTCAGGCTCCAGCTCAACCTTCAGTAGGATTATTTGGGTGAAAATGACTGTGGGCGCTGCCGAACCATGGACACTGCTCCGGAATCCATCTGTTGCAAAGCAGTGGCGAAACGTAGGGAAAATTTTTGTTTTATTTTTGTTTTGTTTGCTTTTTTGCTGTAATTTATTCTTTTAATTAATAGGTAATTTTGCCATGCTCCTTCTGGCAGGGGGACTACCAATGGAAACTAGCCTTTTGGCTATAATTGGGTGCATTTACATTTTCTTTGTAAAATGTCAATTAGTGTACGCTGTCCCTCTATAACAAATAAAGTTAATAATAATAATAATAATAATAATAACAATAATGTTCGAGGAAGCCAAAGTGACGGAAAAAATATGTTTATTTATGTATGTGTTTATTTCGGGGGTATACATTTTGCGCAATGTATAGCGGCACAGCATACTGTAGGCCTAGCCTACAGGCCATGTAGAAAACGGACGAAGGACACTTGTGACAGCAACACGCACGCTGTCTCTCTGTCTCCCTCCCTCCCACACACACACACACACATTGCCTACTGTACGTCCTCCACACAACTGTATACTCGGCCATCACCACTACATTAGGCCTATGCGAAGGCTATGGTGCATATAACGTTACGTATAAGCTATATAACACGCATTGTCACAGCAATGTAGGCTAACATGGCCTGGACTACTGACACTCGTAACAGCAACTCACACGGGCTCTCTCTCTCTCTCCCTCCCTTGAAACTCTTAAAGGGACACCAGGCAACGTTTTCGTGTTAATTAATCATCTTCGTAAGTCGGTATATGGTTAAATGACTCATTACGGGGCGAATGAAGGCTCTCTCGCCCGACCCTACAGCCTGTAGGAAGAATATCCCACTTGCAAGTTTGGTGTATCCTACCCGCCGACCGAAGCAGGATCAGTTTACAGCACAGAGGCAGGCTAATGAAACGCTAGAGATTGTTGCAAACGTGTGTATAATGGCAGAGCCGGCGAAGAAGCAGCGAAAACCCTTGACGGAAGACGCGAAGAAAAGGAAAAGAGCTTCAGACCGAGTGGGGGGAGTTCCGTAGAGAAAAAGCATCAGGCTTGCCTGGTGTCCCTTTAAAAACGTAGTTGACGAGTTGACGAGTTGACGAGTTTTGCCGTTTACTTTAGGTTAACGTTAATGGAGAGTTGGCAGAGTTTTACCTTGTGGATGTTGATATTGCATGGGTCTCTAGGAATTAGCAACTGTTTTCGAGTTGAACTCCCTCTGCATCAACAATCTGCCCTGAGACGGTGAACAATTACCTTCAGGGTGAGTAGAAAGGGACATTGGATTCCGTTTACAGACCCGCTTTGTTTTAGTTACCAGCTAGTAAATTAATTATTATCGATCTGTGATATCGTCGGAGTCATGGTTTATACTCTATAGTCTGAGTGCTAGCTTGTGGAGTTTGACATAAGAGTGTTTCCAAGGTGTTTAGCTGCTAGCCCTTTCCTATAGGTTGGATCGTATGGTAGCCTATCTAACACTGGATCTCATCTGAGGCTACTTCGATCGAGATATAATTGACCTGTCGCTAAGCGCCACCCTTAGAACGCTGATGAACCAATGACAGTCCAGCCTCATGGGGACTCGGACATCAGCTCGGACAACTCCATAGGAAACAACAGGGAGCAGGCATAAAATAACAAATTAATGGTTATTTATGGAGTTTATTAACTCAAAAAACCCAGACGGATAACCATGGTCAAACGTTTTGCATGGGGGACGTGTAATACTGATAGCCGGTACCCCGAGATGCTAGAAAACGGGGTATATTTTCATCAACAGTAGCCTACAGGACGTCTCTCGCGTTTGCAACAGCTCGACATAATGTAGGCTACTAAGCCAACAACGTGGGCACAGGTTCCCTGTTAAATCCCAAGATGAAAATGCTCATTAACCAACTATATTCTTACTACATCAACTATTAACATAACCCAACATATCTTAGTATCAATCTTCCACTAGCTAGCTAGCTAGCATTAACGTCAGTGGTTTTTGCAGGTGATTTGCACGGCTACTCGCCACAACTGCTTGTCACCTTGTATGTATTCTAAAGTTTTGAAAACACCCCTCCATAGCATAATTAAGTCCCTTTTGATAGCTTCTGGAGGAAAGTAAATCCTTTTTCGACCAAAACGTCCTCAAAGCCTGCTTTCATATACTGTCAGCTGCCATTGTCCACAATGTATTTCTATTCAAGTCTGGTTTGTTTGTCCGAGTTTTCACACGGTAACAATGGGGGGCGGGGCTTAGCGACAGGTCAATTCCAAAGGGGACAGATGGGCTACTGCACTTAAAACTTTAAAAGATTGAACGAACCTTCCCGGACTTTGTAATTGCGACCCGTGACTGGCATCGGTGAAGGAAGCTTTCGAAGTTGAAACTTAGGCTCCATGGCACAGGAGAGACTGGGGGCTCGCCCTCCTATGAATTGAAAAAGGCTACAAGCTGGCCAATTGCTGAGTTTGCGATAAAGTAAGCAAGAAACGTTTTTTTTAGGATATGGCAAGTCAATGCCATTTATTCGTCCAAAGTTACAGACCAGTTTCCATATGCACATCTTATCAATAGTTTGAATGTCGTGTGTGTTTCTGCTCGTTGACAAAATAGCGTTCAGTAGCCTACAATGATTAATGCCCAATTAATTTCCCCTGTTAAAGTGTTCGCCTTTGTTACACTAGTTTGGTTTCATTTTGTATGAGATTTTGTGATGTAGGCTTGCCTATGATAAACGGCTTATGGCCAATATGTAACTCAGCTAGGCCTAATGTTAGTTTCCTCAGCCATGTCAGCTAGCCTCAGACTCATTACCTGCTATGGCTGCTAGTGCTAGTGCAGAGTAGCTTACCATGCCCGACGTAGCTACGCCCGTGTAACAACAACACTTTCACCATACAATTTTATCCCTTTCAATAAATTCATCCATTTTAATCACTGTACCAATGAGAATTCATCTGTTATATCACTTTTACTTCAAATTCCAGTTCAGTTCATCTTTAAGAAACAGTCTTGTCACTTTCTGAATTCTGACCGGATCTCATGAAACCCTTTTAGGGGGAGCAAATTCCGTATTTTAAGATGTTAAAGAAATACACCAACATTTTGGGAAATTAGCTTATTTGCCAGGATAAGCAATCCAACTACTTGGGATTTGCAGAAGTAACAGCAGAACTTGAACAGGTGTTGCCTGAATGAGAACATACTTTCAAGTTTGTATATGCTAAGAAAATCGCTGTCTCATTTTACATTGGTATTTTTACATGTTGTAACTATACAATTGACAACATGTAAATAGGAAAATGTTGGAGCTCTTTTGTCACTTTTAAGAGCTATAGGCTAGTTAGTTCCAACCATCTCAATGAACTACTCCAAGCTAGGCTAACGGTGGGTGCGTCAGACTGAGTTACTACACGCACAGAGGCGAGAAGGGTATAATCTTATTCCAACTCTGGGGGAGGCGAGGCAATAAGCAATTTCCCAAAATGTTGATGTGTTCCTTAAAACTGAAATCAAATCATACTACTCGAACTGGGCTGAGAAAATAAGCTATTTCTTAGGGGTTGAAATGAAGAAATCTTATTGATGTTCAATTGAGATTATTTGTCTAGAAGAAACTCTGACCTTTTGTTGATTCATAAGTTGTAATTGTCCTTGGCACAGAGACACTGTTGGTCTTCCAGCTCACTGGATTACTGAAGTTACAGGTGTAGAGGACTTCTTGATTCTCACTCTTCAACACAGTCAAAACAGGCCCATTCCACTCTTCATCATTCCAGGAGTACTGTGTGGGGCCATCACCTGTTCCTTTACAGGTTAGGGTGCAGTTGGTAGATTCAGGGATGCACTCTTTTGTGACTTCAGGCTTTGAAACAGCCTCTGTTCAAAGGAGGATAAAACCATAAACATTAAGGCTGCAACTAACAATATTTTTTCATATTTTCTCAATTAATGGATTTGTTGTTTGACCAATAAAAAGGGCATTGGAATAAGGCCGTTGAAATAAAAGATTGTTTGGTTTGTTGGAATAAAAAAATGTTTTAGGGAGTGGTTTATGAAATTGGGAAATATGGCCTCATATGAATACCTCAGACTGACTGATGGGGAGATTAATATGGTCAAAGTGTCCAGATTTGTCCAGCAGGGGCTATGCTGAAAGCGACATCTCCACAGCGTATGTACGAGCCAGATCGACACAACGAGCACACCTCCTGGTTAAAACCAAACGCGCCTCGAAGCAAAGACTATGTTTCTCCACAGAATTCTCGCATATTGGTGGAGAAATAAAGCATGTCATTAAGAAAAACTGGCACGACTTGCAGAGCGATCCAGCTCTTAAAGACATATGCGCAGAACCGCCGTGTATTACTTTTAAACGTCCTCGCTCACTTAGAGACAGGTTGGTTCACACAACCATGAGCCCTCCACCAAAACCTATGTGGTTGCCGGCTCCTCCTCTGTGTTTTTACAGATGCAGACATTGTACTCATTGTTCGAATTCTTATGACACGAAGCAATTTTCCCATCCCCAGTCAGGCAAAAAATACAACATCAACTAATTTATTAATTGTAACACCACCCATTTGATTTACATGTTGAAATGTCCTTGTGGCTTGGTCTATGTGGGCCAAACTATACGCCCCCTGAAACTACGCATTGCAGAACACAAAGCAGCCATTCGTAACCGGAATATGGACTATGCTATTGCGAGACATTATGTGCAAGCGAATCATGGCTCCAATGCGTCCCTTAAATTTTGGGGGATTGAGAAAATCTTACCCTCCCAACGAGGAGGGGACATAGTGAGGTCCCTACTACAAAGAGAGGCTTTCTGGATTTTCACTCTGAACACAGTAGAACCTAATGGTCTTAATGAGGAACTTGGCCTCTCTTGTTTTAATCCACACTTTGAGGTACCTGTATAAATGTTGAGTCTGTATGTATATTTATTTTCTATACTTCTACATGTACTTCTTCTTTGAAGGTGTTGAATGTATATATATATATATATATATATACACATGTATATGTATTTTCCTTTTTTGTTTCCTTTTGGTGGTTTGTTTTTTCCCTTTTCTGTCTACATCTGAGTGCTTACACAGGACTGGTTAATTGATGTACCACACCCACCAGGCCAGTAACCAATGCCTTGAAAGATGTTAGTATCTGACTTTTTTAAAAACTGTACATCATTGCCATTGACTGTTTGACTCTGAAGACGCATGGGCGTCGAAACGTTAGTCAGTTTGCACAAATAAAAACACGTTAAGCATTGCGTGCTCCGGTCCTGCTCCTTGGCTCCTGTTAGACCATGAATCTCCCTTTTTGTCCAGATTTATATTTGTATGGTACATTAAACTTATTTCACAAAAGGGCCTCCTTGTGTTTTATGTGTGTTCTCTGTGTGTTTGTAACACTGGATCGTATTGTTGTTACAGCATAATAAGTTTCAATAAACTTAAAGATATAAACAAGAAAACCATTTAAAAAAAAAACTGTTTCGTAGGTCTCACCAATTACAGTAAGGGTCACACTTTGAGTTGGGTCCTTGTTGTTCACCTCAGCCGAATACACGCCATTGAATATTGACTGCAGGTCTGAGATGATCAGGAACCATTTATCTGGGACCAATGACGTAGATGATGTGTTGAAAATGCCAAATTTAATAGGAGGCTCCTGATCTTCCTCAAACCATTCTGCAGCTTTATTCTTTCCATGCTTCCAGATAATGGACACGATTTTTGCTCCCCCGGGCTGCTTCTCCACTTTCAATTCGATGGACTTACCTTTTGCGCCGTACACATTTGTGTTTGAAATGTCTGGGGCTAGAGTGGGAGGGACAACAAACATTTTTGACACATGCAACAGAGTCTTCCACCAAGAACTAGAAACACTCAGCTGGGCAAAATGCCAAATGTTCTTGTGCACACATCAAAATAGTTAGATTTGACAGAAGTGACATTTAACAGAGTTCTGTAGAGCACAGATGCTGCACATTGTGGCCACAATCTTACATGCTTTTTTACCTTTACTGTATTCAATGACACTAACTCAAACATAAAGAGACTTTAGCTTAACCCTCAATACGACAGTCACTAAGTGTATCCTTGAAAAATAGGTGGCACATTATACCATTTATTGAAAGCCATTATAGCTTCTTTCCCCACACGATCACCCTCAGAATTAGCCTGAAAGACCTACATAATCTGTTATGCCACATACTTGTGCCAATTGCACTCCTTGTGTCTTGTAAGCTCGTTGATCAACCCAATTCCACTTTTATATAAATTGTTTGTAGGGCTACCTTTCCCTACCATGAAAAAGGATTGTGATAAAAATGTACAGTATGCAATGTCAATTTCTGTGATCAGCCTTTGGTGCGATCTACTGTGATGTGTACGGACCACCCCGACTGTTTCGGTATGCAGGTGAACCACGGATTGGTTGCACAGTTTAAATAAAATAGATCAAATACACTAGCTGGGTTTCCATTCACCTTTTTAATACGCATTTTAACTATTTGAATAAGAAATCATGACGGGAACACTTTAAATGTGTTAATGTTTTTTTAAACTGTCCTAAAATTGTGAGAATTGTTCCAAAACGTACTGTTTACCATGTTGTTAGTCGCTTTGGTTAAAAAGCGTCAGCCAAATGTAATGTAATGTAATGTAATGTAAAATGTGCATTAAATCTTCAAATGCACTCTCTACAGAGGGGTGAATTAACACTCCATTTGCATAAGGCTTAACACGATTAAAGTTGATCAATTTATCAATTTAGTTTAAACTATTTATTTATATTCCTATTAGTTGCATTTCTACCTACTTGTTTCTATAAACGTTACCCTGACGACCATACGTTTTGAACCCACAGCTGATCAAAACTCTTCACTAGAATGTCCATTTTTACCTCACATTCCATAGTGTTGAAAATGTGTGCAATCTGGCCCACACGGGAGTACGACATCGTCAAATTATAACCTCCGCAATTTCCCCCATTCATTCTCTATGGCGAGTCTTAACAGTACACATGTAATACTCCTTTTGTCCACTGGTGGTTGTTTTGGCACTGTTTCGTGTTTGCCATCGAAAACGGAATGAAATGTAGGCCTACTGCAAACAATGTAAGAGGGCTATGCTGACTGCATCAGTGCTCAAAGTATTCTAAAAGTTTATCAATGAATTGTTAATAACTAACTAACTACAATAAAAGTCATATTTCTGGGACTTTCTGGGATAATTATTTCTATTTTTTATTCACTCATTCAAATGTTCATACAAAGAGTTCACAAAGTTCTCATCAGGTGAGTGAAAGTTAGAATGGTGGTCATTTCAGACCACTTCAGCACTTCATAAAATTCTCAACTTTAAATTATTTGTAGGATATTACAACTTGAGAGCTGTGTATGCAAAGACACAGATTTCAGAGTTCACATATTTTGAATAAAATATACTTTTGGGACTCCCTGCTAATACTTTTGGGAATACAAAAGTCTTTTTATTAGTATTATTTAATTTGAGCTACATTTTACACTGATATGGCATGATGGCAATATAAACACAGCTAACAATGGTATTAAATACCATTTAATACCAACAGCCTATGATTAAATGGAATATTCAACTAAGGTAGACTGCTGTTGTTCACAGCACTAATCTATTTATGGTTACTGATATACTCCGAGTCTCTGGCCCTCTCTTAGAGCAAGGCATAGTGAGCTGGCCCTCGGAAGAAAAAGTTTGGGGACCACTGCTCTAGCATTCTGAACAAAGTCTCTCAGCAGCACAAACTGTGTGTCACCAAAACAGTTTCTGCACCATGCAAATATACGGCAAACATAACTAGTCTAAAGTCTAAATAGTTTTCTCTGCCCCACCGTAACCGGTTTACTTCTCCATATTGAAATAGCCTGTGTTAATTAATGTTGCTGGTAACCTTTATGGTGGCCTTAAAAACAATGGTACACCACATCTTATTATGTGAGCGGTGACACACACAGACGGACAGGCAGACCCCGTTACAATGCTTTCCCCAATACCGGCTTCCAGACTAACTTTTTACTTTGGTAGCACTGACATGTCTAACTTTTTTCATTTAAGTGCATCAGCACATTTAGGTTTACCCATATTTTTATACAGCGTGGCAATAATACGGTCAGGGGTCATGTTCAGAGCCATCCTATGGTGTGTTTATGTGTGTGTTTGTGTGTGTGTATGTGTGTGTGTATGGATGTGTGTGTGTGTGTGTGTGTGCGCAATATAAGTATATTGTAAGAATATATTTTGGAATAATTATTAGTAGGGGTGGGCGATATATATCGTCTGCGATAATATCGTGATTGTTGTTTTAACGATGTGCAAATTTACATTATCGAGTATTTAAATTACTTATGGGGAAAAAACACTCAAAATTACGCATTGAAACCCCATACATTCACTAAATCCAGGAGGTGTATGCAAGAGAAGCCCCGTTGCAGCAGAGCAAGTGTCACATGATCGCTAGTGGGTCCACGTTGTCACATGCAGGCCTAATGTTTATTTTGTGTAGCGAGATCCAGACGTAGCCTACTTGGGATTTTGTGCAGCTACTTCTGTTCACGTAGCATTAATGAGACAGTCACATTTTTTCCTACATGGTATTATATGGAGAGAAAACATTTGCCTTTGAGTATTTTAATAGTCAGTTGTAAACAAAGAACTCTTCTCATGTAACCCTTTTGTAAATGGACTGAAGTTCGCTCTAAATATCTACGTGTATCGATTATGCTAACCGTTAGCATCTCTATGGGATTTCTCATATACATTAGCCATAAGCTAACGCATAAGTTTCTATTTTGTAACTTGGAATGCTAGCCTACATGATTTCTTTTAAACAAAACATCGAAGGAAATAACTTAGATGTACTCTGTTGGTCTGCTTAGTTTTACAGTGAATCCTAAGTAAAGGTTTTTGAAAGGAACTTCAGCTTCAGACTTTCTCTTGGGAAACTGTTAGGTCTAGTCATCTTCTTTAATGTAGCTGGCTAGACCATGTCATTGCCACACACACAAGTGGGCAAAATTGGAAATGTGTCATAGAGTGACAATGCATTGGTTGATTTGGTTAAAAAGTCACAGGATAGGTTATTGGTTATTATTGCATTGATGCTATTAATAAATAATGAGCTGTAAAGTAATTCAGACTTCTACAATTTTAAAGGATATCGACTAATTATCGTTATCGTCAAAATCACAAAAAATATCGAGATATTATTTTTGGCCATATCGCCCACCCCTAATTATTAGGCTTTTCTCTGGAGACATATATTAGGGTGTACACAGTGTTTCCTCTACGTTTATTTCAGCATGACGGCCCCCCACGGTTTAATTAATACCACCATATAAGAATCAGGGCAGACGCACATTTGCTTTTTAAATAATCCTGCGACGTATCCTCCCCTGCTGGCTGCCGCTCACAATGCAATTTAACAATAAGTAGCCTAAACTAGTCAGAGGTTATTATGGCCCGTCCAGTTTCACTTCACATCTTATATATTGTATTGATGTAGCCTATTTAAAACATTAACATTCTTCTCAGTGTTTCCTCTTCATGCCACTGCTTAAGAATTAGGGGAGACGCAAAATATTGTCCGGAAGCATAGTAGGCTAAATGCCCTCCACTGGCTGCTGAAAATTGCAGTTTAAGAATAAACAGCAATGCTAATCCGAGGTACCTGTCTAGTTCTATTCCATAAATAGCACTATCAAGAGCTTCCATGTGCTATGCATGTTTGTCAACATCGCAAAAACTAAAATTTTCGCACAACTTGGTGGAAAGGTGTAGCACAGGCCAAGGAAAACCCATTAATTTCTGAAACTGATCGTATAAAGTATTTCCCGTATCGTAGTCTATAGGCCTAAGCTCGCTTGCAACAACAGCAAAAATGAAACTGGAGAGAGGATGTCTCCGCGAAGACACCGCTGTTACATTAGATGCGCACTCAATCGCGAATCGACGCAGTAAAAAAGCAACGACTGCTGGTAGTAACGAAGGTAAATTGCAAAACATTTTGTATGCACTCGCGGTGATGGCCCAGTAGGCCTAATGTGAATTGCAGACTATAAAGTAAAGGAGATTTGCACCAAATAAAGGCAGTGTTGTGGGTTGTGTTTCTACAACATGTTGGCACAAAACTTAATTTCTGTCATAAACGAAGTAAGCTAAGCGTTTCTCCATTGTCAACGTGAACTACCGGTATGTTCAAGCGTTCAAGTGACATGTGGTAATTAATGCATGGGTTAGCGTGACGCGAGTCAGACAGAAGATGGGCCTGTCTTAGTTTCTGAATCCTGTCCCTCTCAAGTCACGTTAGGCTAAATGGTGTGATTAGCAACTAGAATTTAAAAAAAAAAAAACAGGGAGTGACACCCGACCTGTTTTTTCATACTAACCTTTTTTTTCAGTGTTTCTAGCGGAAACACTGGTACATATTGAGATGCCTTAAGAAACTAAAGCAAATCTTAAAGAAATCTTAAAGTAACCTTGAACAACAGGGTCTTATGTTGAAAACGGCTGGAGTTCTCCTTTAGGAGTAAAGAGCATAGCTGTTTTGTGGTCAGCCTACTGAACTAGGTTGGAGAGCATACTATATAGCATTGCCTCCAAGGATTCAAGAAACAACATTAAGATATTTAATTACCTGTAGATGATGGGTTGATCAAGATCAGTAACAAATTAATCGCTAACACTTTAAGACACAGCATGATTCTGCCAAAATCCCTGCATGCCCAGCAGTGATACTGTGAAAAGAGAAAAGAAACACATGCAAAGAGATTAATCACAGCCTCACTCCCTGCAGCCACTTCTTTGGGGCTGGAGAAGTGTAGTGTAGTTTCTTATGGTTTTAAAACCACATCTGTGTCTACCATCCACTATATAATTCAACACATCTCAGATCCACAACGTCATTGCTAAAAATATAATATTCTTTAGAGAGAAAACCCATTTTCTACTGATCACTCACACTTTTATTGTATTGTATTGAATTCACCAATCACATTTTTTTGCGCCGACGGCAGCTATTTTCTATACAAATCCTATAAAGGATTGTTGGACTACTGTTGGACTACTTTTTGCACCTTCACCATGACACTCACTCTCTTGAGCACCCTACCATGCACACAGAACTACAGACCAGGCCCTGTCACTGCAAGTGTCTCATGCTTGATCACCCTCAAGCAAACTGGGGATTTTTTAATTTAATTTATATAGTATATTTAGTATTTAGTTTTGTTAGTTTTTCTTCTACTTATCTTCTACTGTCTCAGTATTGTATTGTACAGTGGAGTTTTGTTATATGTTTATACTTATATTTATCATTTCTGCTGTAAGTGCATGTTGTGTGTGATGTCTGTATGCTACTGAGACCTTGAATTTCCCCTTGGGGATCAATAAAGTATCTATCTATCTATCTATCTATCTATCTATCTATCTATCAGTGTTCACACTGCGCAGCACACTCGGTGGAAAAAAGCCCTCGGCGCTAACAGTGTTTTTCCCACAGTGCTCAGGAAGCTGAAAGTTGAAATCTGTTCAACTTTTAGAACAGCGCTGGGCTCTTCAATGTCACTTCTCTCTTGATAAACCAATCAAAACTTTTTGACCTAGCAACAATAAACACTTAACTGAAGCGCACTGAAAATCAGGTCAAAGGCGCTGTCAGCGCAAAAAACTTGGTTGCTGGACACAAAATGCAGTCTCTACCCATAGTGGTGTATGTAACACTGCAATCATTAATAACAGTGATGGCTACATTCTGTGTGTTATGCAAAACAGATGAAGCAGGTAGGTACCGTGACAGATGCTGTAGGTTAGACTGGATATCTGACAGGTGTTGCACTGTCCTTAGCCAACCTCCTTCTTGAGTCTTGTGCTGATGGGAAAACAAGGTATAGGGTCTCAGCTGTGCAGGTGAAAATCACAAGAGGGCTTACAAGAATATGAAAGAGAGATTAGGTAGTGCTGGGCGGTATACCGGTTCACACCGTATACTGGTGTATATTTCCGTTATGATATGAATTTTTAATATACCGCTGTATTTGATTACACAACGTTTGGAACGCTATGCCGCGCGGCAGTGTTTCAGACGGGACTTTTTTGATAGGCACGCATGGTGCGACTGCGAGGCGTAGTGAGG
Organism: Alosa sapidissima; assembly: GCF_018492685.1. NCBI lineage: Eukaryota > Metazoa > Chordata > Actinopteri > Clupeiformes > Clupeidae > Alosa > Alosa sapidissima. The sequence continues at coordinate 28,221,904 of NC_055958.1, read as the reverse complement.
GTAAGCACAAAACACCTTAAGTTTTTCCCCTGAAGTATGACCCTTAAGGCTTAATTTCTCCTTAGGTAAGGGGTTTATTTAAGGGTGTTGCACAGAATACCTTAAATTGTTTCTTTAGTTAAGGAAAAATGTTACTAGGATACTGCATTGAAAGGGATTTACCATCACGAAAATTCTATTGAGATTGTTCAACAGCTGTTACTAGCTGGCTAGTAGGCAATGTCGTTAGTTACCAACCCACTGAACACATTGAAGTTTATCTTCATGTGTTTATCATTCATCTAACCTTAAGAATATTCGCTGAAATTATTCAGGTAGCAAGTAAAGCATGTTATAGACATGAACTGAACAATACTAGCTGGCTAGTTAGAAATTATCCTGACTGTCATCAGTGCACCAAAACAAACTTTTTTGTAATGTTTTACCTAGCAAACCGAACCGAAGCTCATGGCAGACTAACAAGACATCTACATAAAGTTAACGTTAGCCTACCACTAACATCATGTAAACCACACAATAACAATAATGCATGTTTCTGATAGGCCTATTTGACAGAGTAAGCATATTAGCAGAGAGGTTTTATTTTCAATTGTATAATTTTCAAAAAAGTATAATTATTGCAAGTTGCACTACTTTTTCTATTGGTTTTATACAAGATGTTTGTGAAATTTGCACAGTAAAAGTTCTGTATTTTGACTGCAATTGTCTGCATTCTGATTCCTCACTTCATTAGAATCATGAGTGGGTCTTTGTAAACAGCATCATTTTCTGGAGCCATGCAAACCTGCATTACCACTAGTGTGGAGTTATTCTACATCATGACAGTAAAATAGACCATCCTTAGTCAATCTACTGCAGCAATTCCTCTCTCAACCTGTAGAAAATGCTGTGAACATCTGATTATGCATGGAAAAAAAATACCGTCATATACCGTGAAACCGTTAGAATTTTGAAAAATACCGTAATATACATTTTTGGTCATACCGCCCAGCACTAAGATTAGGCTAGGCTAAAGCTTCCTGTAGACACATGCTAAATACCTAATCTTAAGATTCTTCATCTTACTGTATTTTCAAAGGTCTGGGGAGGGAAATATCCTTAGCCGATCTGTTCAGCTCATGGACTTCTATGCTTACTAACAATCACAGTGTATTCTTGCTTGATTTACCTGTGTGAAGATGTAAAGATTTGATAACTGCCAGAAGTTGGTTAGAAGTTGGTTAGCCGCTATCAAATCTTCAAATCTTCACAACTTTGTACACAGCATGTGTGGTGTAAATGAAGTGTGATTACACTGTAATTCTGAGTAAGAGTACTGCCGTACTGCTCATCTGATTTGTTGCTTGTTTATTACCATTGAGTTGCAATGCCGTTTAGGCTACCTGTCTTTCCCTGCAGAAAAAAAACTTATTGACACTAATAAGATGTCAAAGTAAGCACTTTTGTCCATGTGCCGAGTGGATTGGGCAGCTAGCATGTATTGGGCTAATACAGTATGGTCACAGACATGAAACCATAATTCAGACATGCTGAAGGTAACCTAACAATTTTCAAACTGATGGCAAATCACCCCCAAACACACACACACACAATATACCTTGCCTGCTTCTATTTTCCCGCTCTATTATTGCTCCTCACTTCCATTTACCACTAAGCGGTTTGATTGACAGCATGATAACAAGTGGGGAGAGGGAGTTTTTATCCAATCCTTTTTTTTTCTCCAACTGATAGTACTCGGTAACCACAAACAACAGGGCCCTAAGTTGAAAACGGAGATCTCCTTCAAAAGATGGTAAATCTCATCCTATGGGCAGCAAACAGCAAAATAAAAACTTTGATAGTGCAACCATATTCACATTTAGCAGACACAATGGTCCAAAGGTACTTACATTTTACATATGTCAACTATATTACATTTTTTTTATTGAGAAAGTAATCAATGTTACATTGCACCCAAAATAGAGATTTGGAGTGGAGGCGTGGTTACCAAGATTGTTATTGTCTTCAGAGTAAAGTGGCATCTACTCTAGTATTTTACACATGATTAAAATTGACTCTTGAAGTGTTGATGGAACAATTAGCTTTACTGCTTGTTTGAGTGGCGATGGTTAAGCCCACTTTGTTTAAGCAATGGCCATTTATTCATATTCCGCTCTAAAAAAAAGATTCTTGAAGGCTACGGCTGCTCTAAAATGTTGGATTCTGGGTGTAAATTAACGGCAAACTTATAAATAAAACAGCCTACGTGGTATTATGCTTGTTGTGATAGGCGTAATAGTCCGTGTGCAATATAGCGCGCAACGTTTGTAACATATAGGCTACTTCTACCACATCCGGGGATAGTGGGGGATCCCAAATCACTGTTATGGCGGTTGCGGTCTGAAAAGTTTGTGAATGTGATAGGCTGTTGCAGGTAACACATCTTTCCATTAAATGATTCATGGAACACCTCAACTTTGTTTGACTTTCATGCCATGTTCAAATAATGTACGCCACTGTGTACGTGACTATAGTCAAACGTTGAGACCCCACTAAGACTAAGCTATTCAATTAATATGTAATGAAAATAAGTCACATATAGGTTATTAAGTTTAAATACGTCATAAATTCTTGTCTGACAAAATAATGTTGTTCAGGTGATTTAGCTATAACAGACCATTGCCCGTCTTGGGCTCAAACTACTTTAAGCTACAGGAAATCAGCCATAGGCCTAGAAGCTAGCATCTATCCTGTAAATTAGAGCCCAACAACATTAAGGGCTAACGTTAGCGTTACCATTTTGTCGTTCATTGTTCCCCCCTTTTAAACAACCCTGTAGCTCAAATAGCCATAAATAGACTATAGCTAGTTTTCTACTTTCAATCCCTTTTGAAAAGGGTATAGATAGACCTAACTTACAATTATTAGAACAAAAGTGGCAGCAAAAAAGAAAGAAATGTCACAGGCAAAACGGGGTTTGGTAGCCTAGCTCGATAGCAAGGTCGTGGGGCTAGCTGCCCAAACATTTTGTGAAGAGAAGCCTCTGAAACACGTCACGTTTGACAAAAGTTCTAATTCTGATGGTTCCAAAAGGTTCTATTATGAGAAGGTCAAGGACTAGGCTACAACTTACCTTGTAAAAATGACACTGAGAATCCGAGAAAAGATGCAAAATCTACGAAGAAGCTAAGCCGCACATACGACGATGGGGCAACCGAAACCGAAAGTTATAACAATTTTGCAGTCCTGCAGTATCTGCAAGCTGCAGACAGAGCGGGCTTCTCTTATTCAAAGCACACATACCGGTAGGTTTAGCACGCCATCTACAGGAGTTTCTCTGTAATGAAATAGGGCAGATGCTGAAGTTGTGATGAAACGTCAAAAGCAAAATTAATATTAGCCTAGATAATGTTATGTAGACTACGATATATCAATCCAAGTCGACAATGCTACGGTAGATTAGTTACTAGTAGCCTCACAGGCATAATGTTAATGGAAATTTATTTAGGCCTAGTATTCTGATTGATATTGATGATCCTTTTGATATTCTGCTGCACATTTGATTTACTTGATTGATTTTTGAGTAGGCCTATCTGTAGGCCCTACTTTATAGTAGCCTATTTATATTTATGGAAACTTGTGACTTTTACTTAGGGCCGACCAGAGCCATATAAAGGTACCTTTATATGGCTCTGGGGCTGACCACCTATAGGCCACCAAGGCGCCCGCCCGCACTTCAGAAATGTAAGTAGTAGAAGTAGTTAGTGGGCTATAAATGCATATGGTCTAACTATTTGTACAATGTTCTAATGTGGTAGTTACAGAAAAAAAAATTCTGAGACCATTCTATTGCCTGTAGTTCATGTGAAGGGTTCAGATGCAAAAGCCTCTAAATGCCACCTACGTCAAAAATGAGATAAAGATGGTGAGTGAATGCTCTCCTCACATAGTATACGTTATTCAAATAATTTAACTTCAAAACACACCAAATAACACTCTCTTCCTGGTCTGAAATATCGATTTCTATGCAAAAACCTATAGGAACCGGATTTTAAATGCTCATTTAAAAGAAATGTGGTCAGACGGATTTAGAGGGTTTTGCATCTGAACTCTTCATGTATCAAATATAAATGTACAGTATAATAGGCTACATACAACATAGTGTACTGTCATGACTACCTGGCTCACAGTAGCAATGACAAGTTACAGTAAATCCAAAATAATTTATTAAAACATTAACTTATACCATGAAAACATAATTTACATAAATACGTGCATCAAGTCAGACAGAAAACGCACTGCGCAGAGCAGAGCCAAGCAGAGCTGTGCATGGCAGAGTGCATGGCAGAGAGCGAACTACTGGCAGGAGATGGTTTTAAAACAGTCCCGCCAATCAGCTGCTGTCTAGACCAGATGGACTGAACACAGACAGCTCCCCCTTCAGATTGGGGGGAGAGAGACCGCCCAAACATATTCTGTCAAAGGTGGAGTGAGCACACCCAGCACGGCAAAGCCGGGCGTGACAGTACCTATAATGTATATTAGAATGATTACATTGAATGTATGTGGTTGTGGATGTGTCAAATCTCAGCATCACATAGGGCAGCCAATGGGCAAGAGCCGGCCCTGGTTTTGACTCCATTACATTTGAAAGACAAATACTCTACTTTTGACTCCACTACATTTGAAATATGAGCATGAAGTAGGCTACACGTTACTTTTAACCATATTTGCTTCTTTACATGCAATAATGCGATACACCTTCTTGAAGTTCATTTTTACAATAGTTCAATTTGAACTTGGCTGAATTGGCTGTGGGAATGATGGTGACAACAGGTTCTTCATCAGAACATCCTCCATGTAGCCTGGGAGAACCCAGACGAACCTATTAGCAATTAAGATTTGAGAAATGGTCTGGTCTTAACCAGGCTATCCTCTATGATCATTGCTAAATTGGAATGAAATTAAACAATCACCTGACATTCACCATACATCTTTAGCCTACATTATTAAACAATAAATAATATAATTGAGTTATCTGGTTTTGTATTTGGCAGTGAAAATGTTTTAGATTTGTGAACAGAGAATGAGTAATTATTTTAAATTATATTATTGTATCCATTTGAACAGTTGCAAAGTTCTGAAAATAGGTAAAATGTCTTTTTGGTTGTAAGGAACCTCATGACCAATCAACGGATGGATACCCTATTAATGACCAAATAAACATTAGATTTCAATACATTAAAAAGGAAAAATACTTAAGTATTTTTTTAAAAGCAAGTACTTCTGTACTTAACTTAAGTAAAAATCTAGCAACTTTCACTTGTATTGGAGTAATATTTGACATGGTGCATCTACAGTACCCTCCAGAATTATTGGCACCTCTGCTAAAGTTGACTAAAATCCGGTATAAAAAACAATCTGTTGGTGATTTATTGTAATCTCACAATGAAAAAAAATAGGAAAAATCCAACCTTGAAGGGAAGCAAATTTATTTTGAGAAAAAGGACATAAAGTCTCATAAAGAAATAAGTATTTTTAACTAGGCCTAAAACACGTTGCTCACAATTATTGGCACCCCTGAAAAATCTTATATACAAAACCTAACAGAAGCATTTTCCTATTTTCCAGAAGCAATTTCAATTTATTTAAGTTAATCAGAGTGTCTGTGAACTTTCATGACTTTCTTTCTCACTATGGTATGAAAATAAAGTCGCACAGAGGCTAAATCCTCTAGTCATTTTTCAACATCAGAAAGACAAGAGAATGCACTACATTTAAATAAAAAGAAAGTGTGTTGACATTTGTAATTCAGAGAATGTCTATGACAACTAGGTACTTTGTTGAAAATGCCTATATTTACAGTTAAAACAATGATTAAAAGGTTGTAATTATCTGGAAATGGGGCAAACATGCTTGGACAAGGACCCATTTTTATCTTGCCCTCACGTACAGTATGTAGGATGGTAAAAATTCCATAAGAACCACTGTAGTTACAGACCAAGGTATCATCTTGGGGTCACCCCAAAAAATCTTTAAAAGTGACCTCACTGCAAATGACCTCACTGTCATTTAATTACCAATGTAAACAGCAGGAGTTACTGAATGGTACAGTGACTTTGTCTGGAAGTATGGTGTGGTCAAAAATCTCCAGGCACACTCAGGTGTGAGAATATGCTGCAGGTTTATTCATGATACCGGAAGCAAAGTCACTGGCAACAGCACGCTCCAGTAACACTACTCAAAGTTCTCTAGGGCAAGGCCCTATCTTATACACGTTAGTTACATTGTTGTAATACAAATCACATGAGTACAATGTTCTTTTCCAAAACTCCTCATACATGCAGAAATACAATGCATGTACACTTCTTGGACATAGCATGTTATCCATACGCCATACGCAAGTCATGTGGCTTCTCCAAGTAAGTAAGACAATTGGTCAATACAATACATATACATCCTTCAGCATTTTCTTGCCATATAGTCCATTTCCTGTCGGATACTCCTAATATTACTGCCTCAGGCAGAATACCCTTAACTCGTGACAAAAGTTATTAGAAGGTCGTGACATGGAGAGAGCAAATGACAGACAAAGCAAAGTTGATGCACAGTATTGAATGTATAGAAAAGCATACACATAATATATGAAAATGTATTATTAATCGCCTCTATGTAATCAGATTTGTTTAGTAATCCAAAATTTCTCCCTTTTCTCCCTAGTAATCCTTCATTTCATCTGACAATGGTCTATTGTCAGATGAAATGAAAATTGCACTCTTTGGCTAGAAACACTTTAGGTGTGTTTGGCGTACATAGAAGAATGGCTATACTGAAAAGAACCCCATGCCTAATGAGAATTATGGTGGAGGGGCTGTGCTATTGTGGGGCTGTTTTTATTCCCAAAGGCCTTAGGAACCTAATTACGGTGCATGGTATCATGAACACCAAGATAAACCTGAACATTTTCAATGGAAATCTGTCAGTCTCTGTCAAGCTACTAAAAGCTGGTCATGATTGGATCATTCATCAGGTCAATGAACCAAAACAAATGTCCAGATCAAAATAAATATTGTTTGCTGAACACAAAAACAAGCTTTGGACATTGCCATCTCAGTCCACTGATCTAAACTCAGGAAAACAGTGGGGTGAGTCAAAGAGGAGAATGCACAAGTAATACGGTGTCTTGTGTAATCCCGTCGGATTTTCTTGTAAAAATGTTTTTTTTGCATATTTTGCTAGTATAGAGTCTAAGGAACAAGATTTTTTTTGTCTTCAAATTTTCACGATCCATTTTCACACTTAGATGACATCATCATTTATATAATGCATAATGAAGACTGGGACTACTATCACTTGGGGGTCAAATGTGAGAAAACACTGGTAAAGAGGGTATTTTGCCTAATGTTTGGGTGCTGATTCTGAATATCATATTTACTTAGCTGATTTTTTAGTTTTAAACCTGCTAGTTAGCATTTGCGGCCTAAAACTGGCCTCCATAGGCAACATAGAACGGGTGAATAGGGTAAAAAATGTAACTCCTTGATATTCTTATGAAACTTTACTAGTTGATTATTTATGTAGAGACAATAAGTTTTCTGAAAATATATGTTTATGGATGTAATTTAACAATGTCTAATTAATTATACACTAATTTGCATATTTCAATTACAGACATCTGAATATTGGGTAGTTAACATTGAATGTAGTCACGTTCAGGTTTGCCTTCAGAACTTTTTCTGGATTCAGAGCATTAAAAGAATGGCTTGTTCAAGCGCCAGGCCTAGGTTATTTCGATTTCAGTCGTCCCTTTATCCTAGAGACGGATGCAAGCCATGCAGGATTGGGGGCAGTTCTGTCACAGGAGAAGGATGGGTTACGGCGACCAATAGCCTTTGCTAGCGGCCAAGTGAGAGGAACATGTCAAATTATAGTGCCATGAAACTCAAACTCCTTGCAGTCAAGTGGGCAATCACGGAAAAAAAATGCGAGTATCTCCTGGGCAACAAGTTCACCCTGTACACTGGCAACAATTCCCTCCAATACCTGCAGTCAGCGAAACTGGGCGCTTTGGAACAGTCAGAGCCGGACAGTAACGGAGTACATTTACTTGAGTACAGTACTTGAGTATAATTTTGAGGGATCTGTACTTTACTCGAGTATCATTTTTGGGGAGTACTCATGACTTTACTCAAGTACATTTGAGAGGCAAATATTGTACTCTTTACTCCACTACATTTCTATCCATAACCGTGAGTACCCGTTACCAGAGGTGGAAAGTAACGAAATACATTTACTCACGGTACTGTATTGAGTAGTTTTTCTGTGTATTTTGTATTTTTTACGTAGTTTATAAAATCGGTATTTTAAATTTTACTTGATTACATTTTGAGTGAAGTATTGTACTTCGCTACATCAAAAATCGCATCCGTTACTTGAGTAAAAAAAAAAAAGTTAAGACTAACGAAAATAGAAAGGGAGAGAAAAGAAATTGTTCCCTAAACCACTAGCCTAGTGATAATGATCAGCATGTAGGCTAGCCTACAACAGGACATGAATCAAGCTGGCGCCATGCAGTCTTTCTGAAAGTGATGGAGATGGAGCTGGATCACGAGATGCATCAGATTACATGTGTATGTATTTTCCGCTATTTCAATGAGTTGTCTCAGTTCGTTTTAGCACTAATGATTGCGGAGATATTCAAGCAAACACCATGGAATTTCGTGTTTTGACGTTTGTGCTCACCTTTCTTTGGAAATAAGTTTATTACCAGTTGTTTCCCCTCATTTTAATGTCTCTCTCTTTTTCCTGTTATGGCCTTTGTTTTTGGTAACCTGACTTGGCTTTCTTGGAGAAAGGCATTGCACCAGCAGCACAACAATTAGCGGTCCACTAGGCCTACTAGCGATGCTCAACTTAATAAACAAAAGATAGACTACCTTATGAATCGTGCAGGCGGACTAAACCATTTAGCTCTTTAGCAAGGAAGAGTGAGTGACCTTAGACAGTTTTCACTATGTTGTATTCAAAATCCAGTCAGTCAAACTTTAAATTTCGTCTGACATTCATTTTGACATTTAATTTGGAAGTTAAAATATTCAGGTAAAATAAATATAGGTGGAAATAAGTATTGAACGCTTAAATGTTTTTTCAGTAATTAGCCTAAACTTCCAGTGAGTCTATTTGAAATTTTCACCACACATTATATCAACACATATAAAAAATCCAAACATAAGAGTTATGTGTAATAAAAGTGGAATGACACAGGAAAAAAGTATTGAACATGCCTAGTGAAATTTCTTCAATACTTTGTGGAAAAGCCTTTGCTTGTAATGACAGCTTCAAGACATTTCCTGTATGACAAAACGTATTAGTCGCAGTATCAGGTGTGATTTTGGCCCATTGTTCTAAACAGATTCCAGGGGTCCCTCTTGTGAATCCTGATCTTTAGTTTTTTCCAGAACTGTTTAATTGAATTGAATTGAATTGGCTGCCTTCAAGTCTTTCTGGAGCTTTCTCTGAGTGGTCCTTGGCTCTTGGAATTGACTATCCTTCTGACTCCCTGGTCAGAAATATTGCGAGGAGATCCTATGCATGGCCGGTTGATGATGCAATGATGTTCCTTCCACTTGCAGATAATGGCTCCCATGCTGCTTACTGGAAGATTCTGAAGTTTTGAAATGCATCTGTAACCAGTTTCCTTGATATGTTTTGCAACAATAAGGTTGCAAAGGTCTTGGGAGAGCTTTTTGCTTTTATCCATCATGAAATGTTTCTTGTGTGACACCTTGGTAATGAAAAACCTTTTTATAGCCCATCAATATGTAAGCTACTAACCAAGCTTATATTAATTTGCACAGATAGAAAGGATAACTACTCTCTAACTACTTACAGATTCCAGCTCATTCCTTCCCTTTCCTTGCCTTAGTGCTTTTTCTTAGTGTGTTCAATACTTTTTCCCTGTGTTATTCCACTTCATTACACATGACTCTACTTATGGAGTTGTTTGGATTTTTTATGTGTGGATTACCTATTATTGGGGCCCTATACTTCCCACTTTCCCCGCCAGTTGGATGGCCTTTAATCTGCTGAACCTTCTGCTCGTTTCCAAATATAAAAAAACTCAACTCAACATTGGCCTGCCTGCCTCAGCTGCCTGTGAGGGGCTTTTCAGTTGTGCTGGATTACTGTTCACTGCAAAGTGACCAAGGATGACTGCAACTAACTTTGAAAATCAATTACTGCTCAAACTTAAAGGAGAATTCCGGTGATTTTTCACATTTTTGACATTTTTCAACGTCACCGAGTACTGTCGGTATGAACAAAACTGAAACAATCGGTTTTACCTAGCTGGAGTTGTTGCAGCTACAGCGCTACACACTGGGAGCATGAACATGGCTGCCGTAGCTGCTGGCTGCAGCAACTTGAGCTAGGACCAAAGTCCTTTTAGGCAAGTACTTCCACTCGGCGGCCATATTGCACCGCTTTTTGAGCACTTATCAGGCATCTATTTCGGCAGAAATGCGTGTGCGTAAGGCTTCACAACACCAATCTTGCTCCAGCGGCGAGATCACAACAGATGATTGTCACGATGTCTTCACAGCACACCACATGATTGGCTCAATGTATTCACAACACACCACATGATTGGCTCAATGTATTCACATGTCGACGTTTGGCCGCGGAAGGGTTGTGATATGTGTAGACAAACCAACCCCATGCATTACTATGGAGGATTTTTTGAGTGCTGCATCTCCTCATTAGAAAGTCTCTGGTAAAACTGGTTGTTCTGGTACGCCCCCCCCCCCCCCCCCCCAAAAAAAAAAAAAAAAAAAAACTTTTATTTTTGTTAAAGTACATTTTAAATAAACTACTTTTTACTTTTACTTGAGTGCATTTTCAGATCGGTATTTTAACTTGTACTTGAGTAATATTTCATCAAAGTATTGGTACTTTTACTTGAGTACAATATTTTCGTACTTTTTCCACCTCTACCCGTTACTTCTTCTAAAAAAAAGGAAAAAAGAAAAATCTCGGAAACCCATAATTTGTTGTTTCCTTCTCAAACGTGATTGGATTGTGCAGGCGCCACTGATTGGGACAGCCAATCAGCAATCACCTTCAGCTTTCCCCCAAAGTCAACTCCATGGTCAGATTTAGATAAGAGACGAAACCATGGACGAAACAATGGATGAAGACGCAGCAGGTCCATCCCGGGAATGTGCCAACCTGTGGCCCCACCTCGCCAGACTATTTCAATTTTCTGAACAAGTTAATGATAGTTTTCGCTTCAAGTGTTTCAATTACAAAATAGTATTTTGTATTTGAAATACATATTTTAAATACATGTATTAGAAATACTGCCCATCCCTGGCAACATGGTAAAAAGATGAAAATGACTTGATTTTACTTCCAATTCATTTTACATTCTCCAAGGTGTTAACATTAACATTTTTCATAACTCCATGTAGGACGTTTCTGTACATAAATGAAAGCACTGTGGCAGTGGTAATGCAATATTTAGAAAATGTAGGTTACTCTTGTACTCTTGATACTCAAGTACTTTTAAAAACTTAAGTACTTCAGTACTTTGACTTAAGTAGACATCTGGTTAAGTAGACACCATCCCTGGTCGAACCAAAAGAGACCTGAAAGTCCTGCAAGGGACTGATCCCTATATTTCCAGATAACTGTGGTTTTGGTGACAGGGACGACCACCTACCCATTAAGACAAGTGGAGTGAACCAAGGGAAGTCCGCAGTGGAAAAAGCAGTGGTCCCAGGTACAGGAAGTGGATGGGACCTTGTACCGAGCGATCCAGGCTCCTCCTTCCAGGGATCCAGTGCTGCAGCTTTTACTGCCAAAGGTGTTGCGAGTCGAAGTGCTCACTAGCCTACACAACAACCATGGCCATCTGGGGGTGGACAGGACCACAGATTTGATATGCCAGAGGTGCTACTGGCCCCAGATGTGGCATGAGGTGCAAAAGTAGTGTTCTGAGTGTGAGCACTGTGTGGTTAAAGCAAGACAACCCAAGCCAGAACCTTCTTGGGAAATCGGTTAGCCACTAAGCCTTTGTAGATAATCTCCATTGACTTTACTCTCTTGGATTGGGCTAGCACAGGACAAGAGAATGTTCTGGTAGTCACAAATGTTTTCTCAAAGTTTACCCAGGCCTTTCCCACCCCTGATCAGAGAGCTTCCACCGTAGCTAAGATTCTAACTGAGAGATGGTTCTATGTGTATGGCGTGCCAAGGAGAATCAACTCTGATCGCACAGCTTTGAGGGGGAGCTGTTGAAGCACCGGTGTGACATCTACAGCATAACGAAGACTAGAGCCACCACTTATCATCCAGAGGGTAACGGTCAATGTGAATGTTTCAACAGGACACTTCATGACTTGCTCAGGACCTTACCCCCTGAAAAGAAGCGTAAATGGCCCCAGTTGCTCCCTCAGCTCCTGTTCGCCTATACTACCACCGTGTACCAGTCCACACAGCACTCCCCATACGAGCTGATGTTCGGTCAGAAACCACAGTTACCAGTCGACCACCTACTTGGAAATACTGGAGGTGACCACATGGACAGTCCACCGACTGATTGGGTGGTGCAACATCAAGAGTACCTGACTTCTGTCTATGCTAGTGCTAGGAGACACTTAGAAGAGGCTGCGGCATATCGTAGGTGTAACAGGACAAGGTCCATGCCCCTTGCCTAACCCTGTAGTGCCATTGCGAGTGGCTCTTTGCATTGAGACGTCATAGCTGCATACTTTTGGTTGTCCACCTGACTCCTGTCTTCACCGCGGGATCCCTTGTGCTCTTTTGGCCTCCTGCCCGCTGTGCATGCATCCAGTGACATTCCTTGTAGGTTATCGTGGCATTGCATTCGTAGTAGCTTTCCCTGTATGATGTAGGCTAGTATAGTTAATACAAACTTTCGGGTTTTAGGACTGCTGTCGATCGCAGAACATGGGCCTCATAACCAACCTCATCTGATCGGTATGTAATTTTAACTGTCTTTAAAATAATATGTAGCTTGCGTGGGTTTTAATTGTATCTTTTCATGTAGCAGAGCTTGGTGGTAACACAAGGAGCGGCAACATCAAGGCTACTTTGGTCCGGGTTTCCGAACGCTGCTGTTTTGTTTTCACCTAAGTTGTGATGGTCGATTTTTACATGTTTTGTTTATTGTATGTTTGTATATCTTTTAACTTACACACGGGAGAAGAACTGTACAACGGACGCTCCCATCCAGCGTTATGTCTGTTAAAGTGGCCTTGAACGCCCTGCGGGTTCAATGCCAATTGAAGCTGTAATTGTGCACTGAATGCCTGTTTCTAATTGTAAATGGACATTAACCAGAAGTCATGCCAACGTGCGAGAAGACATTATTGCTGTATGAGCAGATGTTCTTCCCATTGTGTATTTTGTGTATTATGATTAGTGGCTCATTCAATGATCTTTCTCTCTTGCGAGACAGGAGCTGCAGGCCAACTGGGGTGGCGGGCTATCTCAAGGTGGTGGCGTCCCTTCACTTTTCCTGCTGTGGTGCATCTGAGCATTTGGTTTGACATGTTCACGTGTGGTGTGTCTTAGACCCTCTCCTTCGATATACTTCCCAGCCCTGGGTAAGCTTCAGTCCTGTCCCTGGCTTTCCCCAGCTTTCTTCAGCCATTAATCTAATAAGCATATTCTGGTGTATGTGTGTGTAACTGTCTGTGTGTATATGTGTGTCCAGGCTTTGTAGGCCATTTGTCTCAGTGTCGTAGTGGCAAAAGTCTGATGTATGTTTTTTATTATTTGTAAATAAAGAGTTTATTTTTGGAACCACGCCTCTGGTTTTCCTGTGATCACGAACCTGTGTTGCCTGGTTGGGCTTCAGATCACTAATTATAGTCCAATTCATTGAAGATTCTGAGGGGCAGGGCCTCAGATGGCGTAGTCAACAATTCGTAAATAGAGAGCTAACCTACCACTTGCCACATAGGCATGGTGGTCCTGACACTGTACCCATATTACCACCTGGCACTCAAGTCTTTTTCTAGTGGGCGGTGGTAGTGTAGTGGTTAAGGAGCTGGGCTAGCGTGCAGTAGCCTGAAAGTTGTCGGTTCAATTCCTGGCTTTCACTATTATGCCCTTGAGCAAAGCACTTAACCCCAAGTTGCTCCAGGGACAATGTGATCCCTTGTAATATAGCTGACATACAGTATGTAAGTGACTTTGGTCAAGAAGTGTCTGCTAAATGTAATGTATGTATACTCTTTTGCAAGAACCACTTTCACGGTCGCCACAAAATCCAGGATACACGGGTGTCTACCAAGTATGAAATTGTGGATGGAATTGGCACAAGATCAGGCCGTATGGGATAGAGGGCCCCATTAAGACCATGCATTGCTCCGAGCTTAAACCTGTTCCCACCGGTCAAGATTCATCCAGCCCACTAGCACTGGCTGCTCCACAGCCTCATTCAAACCCCTTCCACCTCACACAGTCTGTTTCACATGAGTTCTCTGCCAGTGTAGCAGAAGTAAATATTCTCCCTGTCCCCTTCAGGCCTTGGCAGTAGATAGGTATGCTACCAGGACGGTGAACTTTAAAACTAGGTGTGTATGTGAAAAGGCTGACCTGCAGCGCTGGCGCACACGCCCACCCATGGGTGGTGATCATATATCTAGCTTCCTCTCTGGGAGAACAATGCCGGTCATTTGAATTGTTGCGGTTAACATTAGGCTATCAATTCATCAACTGTGAAAATGAAATATATCTCAAGCCTTTACCAGAGCAGAGTGAAAGTGCAGCGTCTACACAAAGCTGGCATAGATTAGAGCCTCTGAGGCTCACAGGACATGACCCTATACATTATATTTACTGATTTGGCATATGCATTTACTCAAGCGATTTAGATTAAAAAGCTCAGGTTTCATTGGTGATCTTCTAGACCTAGAGTAAACAACTGGGTAAAAACTGTTAAATAACATCCGCAGAAACAATCCTGAAGATACCACAATATCTCCATACATTGTGTAATCACCATGCATGTCAACTTTCACTGTCTCTGAATGTATGAACAAGAAAAGTTGTAGCCTAACATAAATTCTGTTTTCTATGGCTCTGTGTTTATGATGTGCACATTTTCATATTGTAGGGTCCTGTTCGTGCTGACAGGACTTATTTTCCGATAATGGCCGGCTTACAATACAATATCCATTACTCAAACAGGTCTGATATAAATTAAGTTTAAATAAATATGCCTAAATAAAATAGGCAAGCTTTTTACATGATTATCATATTTAATGTTCAGCGTGCTTTTCATACATAAAAACAAAATGAACAGAAATCCAAAAAATAGTGCAAGAATAAGTGAAAAATATAACAAAAAATGTAAGTCAGGTGACTGTAGAGGTGTATTATGGCAAACTTATTGTAGCATTACAGTGAAATCAAAAGTGTACATTATGTGTATGTTTATGTTTTAAAGTTCCTATAGTTAATTCCCTACTTTATGTAGTTTGCTTTTTTGTGATGAGAGGCATTGTTAAAGTCCAAATACTATTAATAATTGGTAATAAAAGCAAAAAAACAAAAACATAATCTGGAATCTTCATTCTGGATGCAGATGGAGTTATGGTGACCATTCACATGCTTCCTTAAGCCAGTGGATTTCCCAAATGTTTGGTGGAGTGTATGCATTGAAGCGAGATTGACAGGTGATTAACTTGTCACCGCTGTTAGCTGGCAGTGGAGGGTAAGCTTGCTAACTTGCTAATGTTAGATAGTTGGCTTGTAATTTCAAATGTGTTTTGGGGTTACAATAAGGGCTTTTTATAGTGTAGCCAACAGTGTCTATTTTTCACCAACTTTCATCTACTAAACTTGGTTCACCAGCTTGGATGATGTTGAGAGCATATTTGTTCATTTGCATAATTGCCATTTGACTGGCTGATACATTTTCCAATTTCTGACATGAGCAACGCAAACACAGCAATGCAACACTTCAATGCATGATGTTAGTCCATGGATGGACCCGAGAGACATTTTCTAAAAAATGTGATAAGAAAACAGCATGTGCTTTAAAAACTACTTACGTAGTTTTATACTACATCTCATCAATGTTTCCATCAATGGTCAACATGCAATGCAACACACACATTGTTGTTTTCATTTTCATGCTCTAACACACTCATTGTGTTTGTTTCCATGGTCCCCATGGATTGTAACAGACTCATTGTTTCTTTTGCTATGGTCCACATGCACTGTAACATGTTCACTGTTGTTTCCATTTCCATGGTCACCATGCAGTGAAACAATTTTATTGTTTTGATGTCCATGCCTTGTAACACACACTTCATGGTCCTGTAACATGCTCATTGATATTTCCGTTGCCATGGTCCACATACACTGTAATATGCTCATTGTTGCTTCCGTCGCCATGGTCCATATGCTCTGTAACATGCTCATTGTTGCTTCCGTTGCAATGGTCCACATGCTCTGTAACATGATCATTGTTGTTACCGTTGCCATGGTCGAAATGCACTATTACAAGTTCATTGTTGTTTCTTGTGTGGTCCACATTCACTGGAACACTGGAATAGTGTCTGTCAACAAATGATATGACCACATATGTGACAACAGTATGAGTGCCTCAATCAAGTAGTTATTATTACAACTACCACAATGATCTACTGAGAGAAATAAATGAATGAATGGGAAAATTAAACTTTGTGGGGTTTCTAAAATTGTTTTTGAGTTAAAAAGGCCCTGTGGGATTGGCTATTAACCCAAAACATTCCAGGACAGTTCCTATGATTACGAATGACATTTTGGAGAACTGTCACTTTCAATGTGTATGTACTGTAGGCCTACAATGACCAAACAAACATACCTTGTGCATGTAAACAAGTGACAGTATGAGCAGTACTGGTATCAGAACACCAAAGAATATTGATACAGCCATGGAAGTGTGACCTACAAAGGAATTACAACAAAAGAATCATAAGAAGGATACCTGTACATGTTTCAATTGAGCTCTGATGAGTAAGTTTAAGATCCTCATGCATCTACAGTATGGTCAGATCAGAATCAAATAGTGCTTTGCCACATTACATTTACACAAACATGATACTGAAATGCCATGTGAATGCAATCTTTCCTTACAACAGAACATTAAAACAACACGATGAATGTAAAAACTAAGTTTTACCGTAAACTGATGACGTGTTGTTGCAATGGCAATCCTGTGAGGTGGAATGAACGGCTGGAATTGTACTTTTCCATAGGATCCGTTCATTCCCCCCAATACACAGCACATTGTCTCATGAGGAAGCTTCTCCAACACACATATTGCACACTGCCCTCTCCCCACATACACAGCACACTATCCCATCTCCCCTGTCATCCCCCCAACACACACACCAAGACCCCTGGCAGTTGGGTTAGCCCCTTGAGCCGTGGATCTGCCCAAGGTTTCTTCCTTGGTAAGGGAGTTTTTCCTTGCCCCTGTTGCTCTTGGGTGCTCCTTGTTGGTGCCCCCCCCCCCCCCAATCCCAATCCTCCCCCTCTCCAGTAACTATATGCATGTGACAATAAACTTCCTTGTATCCTTGTATTACATTAAACACATATTACCAACATTCTCAAAGTGAGATGTGCAGTGTCTTCACTAACCTGAAAATGAGTATGAGTTTGGGAACAAGTCTTTCCCTGAGATGCTCTTGGCCCTCGAGCCACTGATGATGCAGATGTAGATCACATTCAGGTGCTCACTCTTCTTCACAACCCAAACTGGACCAGACATATTTTGCTCTCTGTTATTAGTCCACGAGACCCGAGTGTTTTCACGGTAGGGAGTGTCTGTTATGGTCCAAGTTAGGACACAGCTGGTATGCTTTATAATAGAGGGCTCCCAGTCATGATCTGTGAAAAGATAATCAGACAATGTAACTGAGTTTGACAGCACTCAATTCCAGTTTATTAATAATGAAATTTCTAATGTTAAATACATTAAATAACATCTGATTTGATCTCTCTAAAAGTAAAAGAAAGATTAATCCTCACCTTTTACTGTAAGCTGATAAGTGATTACTAGATGATAGATAGATAGATAGATAGATAGATAGATAGATAGATAGATAGATACTTTATTGATCCCCAAGGGGAAATCCCCAAGGGGAAATGTGGTTCAGAAAATGTGGTCATTTATGGAAAGCGAGTATAGTCCACTACAATTTGCCTGGAGATTTGAGATGATTAAAGAACAAGTTTCATTGTGCAGCTCCAGGTTCTGATAATGGTAGCTTGGAAACTTTCCTTCATCCCAAAGAACAATAACTGTACCATTGTGTGTCCACTCAATAGACTCCACATGTGTGTTTGGTACTTCCAGAGTGATGGACTGTCTATTCACCCCATACCTGTGATATGAGCAGCATCTGTAAGATTAAACTAAAAAGTCACACTACCCATTGTAGAATATTCAACTGAAGCAAACTTGTTTACATACTAGTTTGTGTGTGTGTGTGTGTCTATGTGTCTATTTTAGAGAGAAGGAGAGACGCCGGTGCAGCTCAGATGTCTTCTTAAATTAAGAAGACATCAAAAATGTTTTAAATTAAGAAGACATCAAAAATGTTTTAAATTAAGAAGACATCTGAGCTGCGCCGGCGTCTCTCCTTCTCTCCCCCAGTATCTTCTCTGGAACAGAGGGCGGTCTGGTTGACCACTCATCAGGTGGTTGAAGTAGGAACGGGGGTCCTTAAGGAAATTCATTCATTAAAGCGAATTTTGGCCGTATATATTAGGTTTCGACAATTTAGCCAGTGACTTACCTCTTGTCAGGTCATCTACTGGGTTCCGAATTGAGTCCAGGTATTGCCAAGGCTGGAGGCTGGTTATTTTCTCTGAGACTCGCGTCCCAACAAAGACCTTCTAAACAACGTGGCACTCCTCACTCCCGAACATACTGCACATATACCACAAACCTGCGGAGGGCGCTGATTACAACAAGTACTATATTGTGGCAAGCTGAGAGTCCATAATAAAGTAATAACATTGTAGTTGTAGGACATATCAACATTAATATGACTTGAACACCAACGTGCAGTTATTCCCCCACAGAAAACCAAGAAACTAACAACATCAACAACAGCACATTACATTTATCTACACTCAAAGCGCCTCACAGTGAAGGCGGGGAACCCCTAACCACATCACCAATATGTAGACACATATTGCATGAAGATACTGTCTGTATAAATCGTCTTGTAAGTAAACTACCAGTGCTTTTTCAAAGTTCTCAATGTCTCGTTTTAAATGTCAGGGCCCTCGGAAGTCTATAATGAAGTGTGGAGATACATTGAGCCTCGTAAATGGTGTAAAACAGTGATTTATTTGCATGGCTAGCCCGATGCCGAAGCACCACCATTGAAAAAGCTGTTGGTAGCATCGGCTAACTAGCGCCAGATTTTGGAGTGCAGGGGACAAGCCGAGATGGGCTATGAGACATACGTTCACACTCGGTATCATGTTTCAACACACTTTAGGTCAATATCACACCGGAATTCTCCTTTAAATGCCTTTTGAATGTATGTAAGATTGACTTTGAGGAAGCATGTCTCAGTGGAGGCTACTGGCTATTTAGACCTATGAAAGTGAAACTATACTGAATCGTTCCCTTCAAGTCCGTTGATTTGATTAGATTATATCTAACAACAACGAACAGCAAAGTTGCCTTACCTGAAAACAACGGCATAAACCAAACAAAAAATGCAAATAAGAAGAAACTTGTCCCGCGCTAGATGGCCACGTGTTTGTAAATGCTACACTTCCTGATAGCTACTCCCTGGTTGTAAAGATATAAAGCCGGGTAGGCCTATCTCTCAGACAGGGTCTGGAACAACAACAATGTTATAAAAACAATGTCTTCATCCAAATAGTAAATGTTAAAGGACTGTAAGAAGGACTGTGTAGTAAATACCTGAATAGACTTATATACAGTATTATTGACCACAACCACGGTGAATCTCCTCACGTGGAACCCATGGGCACATGCACATTGGCACATGCTGTACTGGTTAATACACTAGAATGGGTGAGACACAAAACCTGTAGGCCTGAATCTGATTCCAATCCCAAGGACATCTTGTTCTGAACATGTGGATGATGTAAGGCAAAACTAACTTTATCGAAATTCCAGCAGATCTTGAGCAACAGTTTTCGTTTAAGGAGCCCCGATTGGTTCGCCAGAGTGTCAATTATCTGGTAAAGGGGCAAGCACCAAATTCTGATGGGATGTTTTACATCCTCAGACCCCTGTTGAGAGGATAAAAGACAGACTCAGATTTTGCATAGGTCTCACTTGGTTTGAATCTTCTGGAAAACATCAGTACTCCTCCTAGCTTCATTAGCTTAGACTTGGTCGAGGCTGTGTCCCTGTTGTAGTTTTGTAAATAAAGGCTCTACTGTCATCAGCAACTCTTGTCTCAGCGTAAATGTAAATGTGAAATCAGGTTTGTAGGCCAAGTATACTTGCGTATACAAGGAATTTGGTCTCTGCATTTATCCCATCCGTGAATTAGTGAACACACAGAGCACACAGTGAACACACAGTGAGGTGTAGCACACACTAACCCGGAGCAGTGAGCTGCCTTGCTACAGCGGCACTCAGGGAGCAGTGAAGGTTACTGTAGGTGCCTTGCTCAAGGGCACTTCAGCCGTTCCCACTGGTCTGGGATCGAACTGGCAACCCAAGCCCGAAGCCTAAACCAGTAGGCCACGACTGCCCCACGAGCGTGTCTCCTTGGATTTTTTTTAGTTCTAATTTTTAGAACAGTGGGTTGATATACAAAAAAGCATAAACAGTATATTAGCAAAACCTCCAAGGTTATTAACACTGAGGTTAGATTTCAAAGATCATGTGTCAAATTAACTTAAAAAAGCACCAACTAATGGTCACAAACACAAGACAAATGGCCCATCTAACAGCAGTATACAGTAAGCAGCAATTGTCTGTACAATTAATAAGAATGTCCCATGCACTACTGTTTAATGCAAAGCCTTTTTATTATTTTTGTTATTTATTCAAACATCAGAATAGAATAGAATAGAATAGAATAGAATAGAATAGAATAAAAAAAAAATTGGCTCACCAGACATACAAGATAGATGGACATGCAGATAACATCTCAGACACAGATATCATTAGAAGAAGTAGAGTAAACAACTTTATTATTTTCATGGACAAGTGCATCCCAGTGGATAAAGTGAAGTAGGCCATTTAGTCATCTCAGTCTCTTTTTGCACAAAAGCCTTATAATAGTAAAAAACTCTTTCTTAACCCAAACTCTTTCTTAACCCAATGGAAAGAAAAGAAATAATAATCAGGAGACGAAAACACAACAACCACCATCTCATAAACAACGATAAGAGACGGTTCAGAGCTTCGCATTCTTTGGTGTCGACAGTTGCCCCACTAAATCCATCACGTAGCCATCACTCCATGGCTCTGAAAAGAGCAAGGCTATACAGCATCATCAAAACGGCATGGGGTGGATCGGATCACCGGGTGGGTCACAGCTTCCGACAGAACCTGTTACACCCTCTAAAGTTGTGAACACTGGACCCACCCTGACCCACACACTGAACCACAGTGTTGCCTACAGTTCATGAGTTCACCCACAGTAACAGCCCAGCCTCCCCCGCTGCCACCCCCATTAAAGTGCAAACACCTGTTCAAAGCATTACATTTACATATTACTGACCTAACTTGCCCCACAGCCTAGACTTCTAAGTCTAGGTATTTGATATATCAATGCTCTACTATACCCAGCTCTATGGACTGATCATTTGTCTTATGTCATAATGTCTTAGTCAAGAAAAAACTTTGATTGTAACCATCTTGCCTTCACCCCACCCACTTTATGTTTTTAAAATCAGTAAAAAGTTTATCAAAAACTAGAAATGGGACCTCAAACGCTGCTCTGTAAAGTCAGGGTCATGAACGTGAAATGTCATGTATTTGAGATGAAATGTGGATCTATTTTCTATGACAAACAACAGTCTGTAACTACTGTACTGTCTCAACTGTGAGGAGATGGTTCAACAACAATGTCTGTATCAAATGGACAATGTCTCTAACAAATAAGCAGCAGAGAATGTTTTTGGACAGTGAGGTAAAGTGGATGAAAGTCTTTTCCAGTAGTCACAAATGAACACTCCATGTGGCTCTTGTCAGGTCTTCACAAGCTGACAGCCATTTGATCATAGTTAGATTAGATTAGATGTTAGATTAAGCATGAAGAGCAGCTGTAGATAGTGTCTAAACAGTCTTCAGTTGGTACTAGTTAAGGGAAATGGCATCTATTATGATTTTGTGACTGACAGTTAACACAAAAAATAACTTGAACTCTCTGGATGATGGCATCTGCAAAAATACTGATTTTCCACTGCTGCGATACAGTCAACTGTACACTTTCATATTAGGTATATAAAAACAATTCTAACAAGCTGCCATCTCAGGTCAATAAATACAATCCTTTAAGATTTTCAAGTTGCTCATGCTGAATGTTGGAGGAGCGTTGAATACAGCAACATGGACTTTGGAAAGTACCCAGAAGACCTTGTGATAGAGTTCTCTTCGAAGACATCTTTAGTCATAGATGGGGGGTTGCCCAATCTCTACTTCCTTCCTCTTTGAGGTGTCAAGCTTTGGCTCTTTGGTAATTGCTGGAGCACACACACACACACACACACACACACACACACACACACACACACACACACACAGGTTTAGCTAGGTTATGATTCAATATTGTACTGCTCATCTTTGTAACAATGCAAGGGGATCATTGTGATCGTGAGGTATCACTAATGATTATCAGACTAGATAATCCACTTCATGTCACCAGCTCTATCTTTTGAACGCTACCTCTGAAAAACAGCCCATTACAGGAACACAACATTAACAGTTTGGACAGCTACATACTTCACACATTGTTAGTAGCTCATTCTGTGTTGTGGTGATGAATCATATGTGGGACGTACTTGCGCTCAAGAGTAGGTAATTATAATATGCAGTTCTGATTAGGCTGAGTCATTTTCTTGTGAAATACAAAGGGGAACAAGATACGGTCACACGTGAACCGTACAGTAGGCATACAAACATATTCCCACACATGTGCATACTCGCATACTACACAAAATACACATACACGCACCCACAGACACCCATATAACACATCCACACACACACACACACACACACACACACACACACACACACACACACACACACACACACACACACACACACACGTAAAGACATACTGTAAGTATACATACAAATACTCACATTCGCACATACTGTAGACACACAAACTTTTTTTTTTATCTGGTAGATATGTCTTGTCAGCAGTAAGTACCAGCAGTTACACTAAGCAAGATTGCAAGAGGGGTTTCTCACACAGCAGAGGTCATACCATCCAGTTCGATTGATACTTCATGAGGTGCATTACCATTCTCTGCATTGGAAACATACTCAAGGATCTGATCTGATCTGCTCAAGGACCATCTGATCCACCTGAATTAAAAAATAAATAAATTCTGATGTGATCTTTCTGATACAAACTTCTGGTTTATCATGCACATTTACACGCAGGGCCATGCAGATAGATAACACATTTACACATTTATTTATACTGAGAGTTGAATTCATCAAAATGTTTTAAAAGATAACATTCTTTGTTTCAGTTTAGTAGCCTTATTAGTTCACGAGTGTAAGAAATAAAAGATATACACACAGTTTATATTATTGAAAGATAAATTGTAGTTGGAATGGCACATTTTATAGAAGACTAACACACATCGTAGTATAACAAGTCGTTTTCAAAGCACATGCTGTTTTCTTATCACATTTTTTAGAAAATGTCTCTCGGGTCCATCCATGGGCTAACATCATGCATTGAAGTGTTGCATTGCTGTGTTTGCGTTGCTCATGTCAGAAATTGGAAAATGTACCAGCCAATCAAATAGCAGTTATGCAAATTAACAAAGATGCTCTCAACATCATCCATGATGGTGAACCAAGTTCAGTAGATGGTCCGAGATGTCCGTATTTGCAAAAACAGAATTTCATGAATATGCCCAGACCTAACTGTTGACTAGTGTCTGAGTCACATGTAATGTATATACCATCTGACATAATCAAAAAATCACCACAATTTACACAGGATCATTGTGACACAGTGCCGATCTTACCCTCAGTCAGGTTAGGTGTTTCCTGTGGCGCACTACCATTCTGTACATTCACAACAACATGCCCATTCATGATGCTTGATGGGTCTGACAAAGAATACAGAGATACACATAGATCTGTTTGCTTAAATCCTGATATTACACAGACAAATGGACTTGTCCAGTATAAATGTGCATGCTTAATGCAATGGTCCTGTTACATGACAGACCTAAAAAAGAGTATGCAACTATGTGTTTGCTGGGAAACATCCAAAAAAAGTTCTATGGCAGTATGGTTGTTATGTCTTTTTTTGTTATATTCTATGAACACCCTATGAGTAATGAGAAACTAACAGTCTGTTATAAAAATGTTTATAAACAGACTGCTACAAAATGTTTCATCTCACCTGCAACTTTCCTTGATAGATCTGCAGTTGCTGGAGTGTACATTCCTGGTGTCACAGAAGAAAAATAAGTCCTGGGGCTTCCTTGCATAATTCTAAATTCTAAATTATAAAATGTGGATGTGCATGGCATGCATATGTGCATGAGTGTGTGTGTGTGTGTGTGCATGTGTGTGTGTGTGTATGTGTGTGCATGTGTGTATATGTGTGTGTGTGTGTGTGTGTGTGTGTGTGTGTGTGTGTGTGTGTGTTTATGTGTGTGCATGTGTGTATATATGTGTGTGTGTGTGTGTGTGTGTGATGAGGGTGCGGATGCGGCTTGGGGAGTTGAATTGAACAGTTGTTCAATAGAAACAACTTCCTTCAACCTCATTCTTCTTTTACCACTTTCTTCTTTGAGTACACTTTTACTAAGCTTCTGAACTACAGCCTCTGACAGTCTTGTTGTGTTTGTGAAGTAGGACTGGTACCTTAAGGTCTCCTTTGCAATGTAGCTTGAATGTTAATCCTCATTTTCTTAAGTCCCTTTTGTTAAAAGTGTCCACTAAATTAATAAATAAACTGTAAATGTAAATGTAAAAGTATAGCTTACCAGTTCTATTTTTCCTACAGCGATGGATTCTTAACACAATTAAGATAACAGCAATTCCACCAACAATGGCAACTACAATTCCAGCAATTATTCCTGCAAAGGAAAGCCCACAAAGTGTAGTTTAATACACTTTATAAAGTATATTATTGTGCATAAATATTAAGCTGCAGACATATGATTTATATACTGATATACTAAGATAGTTATATACTGTTTATACTGTAGAGACACACAAACAGAGGTGTACAAAGAAAGATGCACAGAGATGGGCATGTGTGTGTGTGTGTGTGCGTGTGCGTGTGTGTGTGTGTGTGTGTGTGTGTGTATTCACACTCAAGAGGACTTCCTCTGGAAACTACTTGGTTTTCAGTAAAAAAAAAGAAACAAACAAAAAAAGGAAAACAAAAGCCATATCCTGCTTGATAAACCAGATAACCCAGCACACTCACCTAAAGGAAGGTCATCTGTCAGAGAGAAGCTTCTGATCGCCCAGCTCACTGGATTACTGAAGTTACAGATGTAGACCTCAGACCTCTTCTCCACAGTCCACATGTTTCCACTATTCCTGTTCCCGTTCCTATCTGTCCAGGAGAACTGTGTGTGCTCACTGCTGTCCTCTCCCTCACAGGTCAGGGTGCAGCTGGTAGAGTTGCAGTCTGTAGTGATGTTAGGCTCCTTAACCGGATCTGTTCAAGGACAAGAATTTTACAATATCATCTGATTGTGATGACACCCAATGCATGTATTGTGCTAGTAGCAACTCATCATTTGAGAAAAAAGTACCTTATATGAAATAAATGTGCTATATTTTTGGGAAATTGGCTTATTTGCTGGCTAACTCCGAGTTAAGGTATGTGTGTTATAACCCAGTCTGCAGTGGTGGAGGAAGTACTGAACCTCAGTACTTAAGTAAAAGTACAAATACACAGAGAAATATTTACTTTAGTAAAAGTAAAAGTACCACAATGACAACCCTACTTAAGTAAAAGTAAAAAGTACCTGCTTTTAAATGTACTTTAAGTATTAAAAGTAAAAGTATTTGCATAATGATTTATTCTCTTAATATCTATATTCTAAAAGGAAAAATCAGTATGGGCTGTGGCATTTTAATTAAGCTAGTTTTAGGTTATACTCGACTAGATAGTTTTAAGTTAATGCAATTGTGCTTACCATCTGTGGCCCAGTGACCTACAATTCTAGAGACTGTAATTCTGGTTATCTACTAGGGTGATCTGCTGAGTAATATCATTCAGCAAAACACGAGAGCCTGAAGTTTAACGGGGTAGACAAGGGAAACGTCGGGTGGATCGTAATGCCAATTATGCTAATTGAACAGAAAAGTTGCTGAGAAAGGTGTCTTTATGATTAAGTTCAGTTTCACTTGCGCAGACGCATAGACATTGAATGAGCGCTCACGTTACTACCCCCCAATTGTAGGCTATGCATCTTTATTTAATCACACACAATTAAGGAATATTTCCTAATCTGGAAAATGTTACGTTTTTTCCGGCCACCGGTTCATTAATAGTCTACCATTCATTTGTGCCGCAAATGATCAGACGTGTGACAGAAGCATGGGCATAGCCTGTAACTTCGCTGATCCGCGGATAGCAATCTCATCGGAGAGGAGGCCCTAACGCTGCAGATAACAGACAGAGAAAGGCATCAAGGTCTGGTGAATATAGCCTACCGAATGCAGATGGCTACAAGCTCACGCTTTGCCTGGTCTAGACTAGAAGCTTATGTTTCTAAGAATGCACGTAGCGCTCCAGAATCTTTGGTAGCAACCCCCCGGTAAAACAAACATGTTTGTCAGAGAGAAAAAAAAAACTGATCATAAAATGTATCGTAAAAAGGAATGATGGTGTTGTAGAAATGTAGCGGAGTAAAAGTACAGATAATTGCTGTAAAATGTAACGAAGTAAAAGTCAAAAGTATGCACTATAAATGTTACTTAAGTAAAGTACAAATACGTGGAAAATTTACTTAAGTACAGTAACGAAGTATTTGTACTTCGTTACATTCCACCACTGCCAGTCTGACATTGTTAGCTTAGCATAATTCATTAGAAGAGGGTTATTCCAGTTAGCCTATAGCTAAAAAGGTGCTCTAAACCCTTTCAATCTGTTCCTAGAGCAGACTTAAAGCTTCAAAATTAATGCAGATAAATTATAATGAAAATGTACAAAACTTTAGTGTAGTGCTCTTCCACTAAGTCCACTTTTAAAACTTTTTTTCTCGTTTTTGTTTATCCCCGAGTTACCATTAGCTCAATGTTGTTTTCTGTGCCATAGGAAATGGCTAAGGAATGCACGTGTGTTTGTGGTTGAAAGGATAACTGGAACAATCCACATTCATTGAATTATGCTAAGCTAAGATAGCGGTATCAAACTGGGTTGTTGCATGCAGAGAGAATAGAGGGGTATGTGTCCTCTTATCTAACTCTGGTGTAGATGACAAATGAGTTAATCTCCCAAAAAGAGTGTTACTTTAAAGCATGCAGTTCAATTTGATGCTTTTGCAAGAGGTGCACCATGTAAATAATCAATATTTTTGGAAATGGTACATGAGTACATCAGTATGTTGTACTTTGCCAACATACTGATGGTGTCAAATGTGTCAGGCTGTGAAAACAATTGACCACAAAATGCACTGAAGGAGGAACAAAAAGAACTAGTATTTGACACAAATATGTTCAAAACTTGACACTACTTCCTTATGTATTTCATGATTGGGGATAATGGTGCCACAATGATATCAACTTGTGACATTTTTTAAATTCTAAAAGACATCTTGCAAAATATACACAGACAATTACATTAAATAGGCCTACATAAATATTTAACACACAAAACACACAAAAACAAACATGTCACTTTATAATCTTACACTATGGGCCTATAGTCTTCTACTATCTGACCGTCTTGTATTACATTTTGAGACAAAGGGAGACATTTTACTTACCAAGAACAGTAAGTTGCATTCTCAAGTCGTTCTCCTTGTCGTTTATCTCCACTGAGTAAGTCCCATTGAAATGTGGCTGCAGGTTTGAAATGGTCAACACCCAGGTTTGGTTGTCCACTGTAGCCGAGCAGTTGAAGATGCTAAAAACTGTTATACCTTCATCTCCTTTCAACCATTCAGCAACTTTATCCTTGTTATGTTTCCAGATAATGGACATTACTGTTTTGTCTTTTGTTACTTGCTCTGGTGAAAGGCTAATAGACCCACCTCTGATGCCAAATATGTCACCTGCAGAGACTTGAGAAAAAGGTTGGATTAGACAGAGAATGTCACAAAGCACAGTTCACATACACATGATGAGTTTAGGATTCCCTGTCAATATCTATCTGAGTTCAAAGCAAACGCATGTGTTGATTGTTATAAATGCCTCCCTAAGTCCCCCCAGAAAGTATTCTGTTGTTTCAATTCTTTAACCAACCTATATTACCATGAGGTTTATTATTCTAAGGTTGACAAATTAAACAAGGATCTGAAAGGTGCCTTGCTGGTTTTAACCACTCCAGCACTCGTTGCTCATGTCAGGGTTATGTCAGGTCAGGCTGTTTGCACTGCAGGCTAACATAACTCAATGACAAAAGATGGCTAATTTCCCCATTGATAATGTTGTACTGCAAGTGAATGATTCTGAGGGAAAACACCTTTAAGGATATAGTACTAGGTTGGAACATGACAAAACTTCATGGATAACAGATTTCGTCAAGCAATTCAATAGCAAGACTGTTAAATATGTTATGACAACTCCCTCAAAACCACAGGACCACAATGGCGCGGAAGCCATTAAAAATAAAAGAAATCTGCTGAAATGTTGTCCCATGACTCAAGAAAGGACAAAAAAGAAACATAATTAATAAACTTACCTTGTGCCACTGAGGTGAAAATCAAAAGACTAGCCATTATACATTCTGAAGTAGCCATTTTCAGTGTTCTCCCGAAGACAGACTCTTCTGTTCTGCGTCTATACTTTCACATTGCCAGTCATGCTCTCATAGCAGTGGAGGAGGGGCACATATCAACTTCCTATTATACCATTATAGTCTGTCAACTTTCCACTAAGTGTTGCTTTTTTTTCTTTAAAAAGACCATACTGAACAGACAGAATATCTGTTCAGTAGAGTCTTTTTAAAGAAAATAAAACTACAACAACAACAAAACAAAACAACGAAAAAACACCAACAGGCAGAATAGCTTTTCAGTTGAGGAATCAGAGAATGGCCTTATGAGAAAACTCGACATAGTGTTAACAGAACAAAACACAGGACCATGCAGATGTTGACACAACTGTAAACTTCCCCAACTCCCTCCTCAACATTATTTGTTGCTGAAGCTTTTGGTATTGTTTTGAATGTTTCATTGTGTCGATGCCAATGTCCTCCAAATTTCAGTAACGTCATCACTATCAAAAGCATGTGACCCTGCAAGGCCTGCCCCTCAGCCATTACAATCCTTAGGGGATCTCTTAGTAGTTATTATTATGAGTTATTATTATTATTATTATTATTATTATTATTATTATTATTAATAATAATAATAATAATAATAATAATAATTTTGTGGTTTGAAAATATGTGGATTCAAAATAAACCAGAATTGAACAGACCTATGGATTGTGTTTTCAATGACAGAATACTCAGAGCCGTTTATAGATCTATATATACAGCTCTGAAAATACTTGTGGCTCAGCTCCCTCTTGTGGTGTAAGAGCTGCATTCATTTATATTAAAACCCAAAGATAACTGCTCTCTCTGGGGTCAGCCCTATGTTCCCACATTTCTAAGGTCAGAGATAGGGTTTAGGGTGGTTAGGGTTAGTGTTAGGCCTGAGGTGTGGGTGGGTGGGTTAGGGTTAGAGAATATAGGGCTGTGTGAACATAGGGCTGTGGGAACATAGGCACGCTCTCCTCTCTCCATAGTGGATTCCCAGCCCATTGACATTATTCCTTGCTGACTATAGGCTTGTTGTTGTTGTCTATAAGTTGAGGAACACTTCTAACACGAGTTTGGGGAATTCTAAGCCTAGTTAGCTACCCTGGCTGCAAAAAAAGGGTGAATCTAGATTTCTAGGCTACTAGTTAGCCTATGTGCTTGAAGAAATGTCTCAGGGCATACTAAAACTTTTGTCAATGACAGACTGATGGTTTTGGGCCGGGGCCTGCCCTTGTGATTTAGTGATTTATTCCACTGGTCTAATGGGATTCAGATGGACTGAGGAGAGGAGCAGAGCAGAGCTACCATAAAACAAGCGTCCCGGGAGGGAGGGAGGCTCAGGCAGAAACTACCCTGGCTCATCTCACTGCCTCTACAACATGAAGGACATGTGCTGCTCTCCTGCCCCACTGCAGAGGCGCCTCTCTTGTTAGTGTCATCTTCACATACCCACTTGTTACCCAGTCACAATATCATGGTGTAGTGATGGTACTTGTCGGAAGGTAAGCTAGTTATGCATTTCTAATGGTCTGTAGAAATGTAAACTTTTTATCAAGACTTACTGAGATTTCAGTGAGCAGCATCTAACTATCTTAATATGTTATACCAACTGATACCTCACTACTATTATACCAACTGATACCTCACTACTGATATACCAACTGATACCTCACTACTGATATACCAACTGATACCTCACTACTGATATACCAACAGATACCTCACTACTGATATACCAACAGATACCTCACTACTGATATACCAACTGATACTTCCTTACTGTTTTACCAACTGATACCTCACTACTGTTATACCTTACCAACTTTTAGCCCACTCTTTACATACCCACTTGCTACCTTGTCATATTATGATAATGGTACTTGTCTGAAAGAAAGTGTACATGTTTTTCAGTAGTCTGTTTAAAGGTAGACTTTTATCAAGATTTCTTTTAATTTAGGCTTTTCCAAGCAGATTTGATTGTTGAGATATTGTTTTGGAGTTGTCTAATTTTGTTCTGGATTCATGTGAACATTAAAATTGCATGATGAGGTGATTAGTTATGTACAACATGTTGATCCTGATAAGCCTAAAATTCATGCCTACTGGTCCAAAAGGAAAAAATCATCATAGTATGTCTACTGTCTAGAGCCCTGGATATGTACAAAGAAACTCTCCATTTATGAAATGAGAACATCGAAGGACGTTCTGGGGACTTCGGTGACATTGAATAAATATGGCAGAGAAGCAAGAAATTCTCTATGAACATATGCATATTAGTGACATTCCAGGTCATGATTGTGTCACTATGGAGCCCAGTAATTGCTTTGAGATTAAAGAGAACAAGATTTATTTTTTACCAACTGGAAACCTAATTTAGTAACATGAATTAATAATGTTTGGCTAGACCCAGAGGTGATTGCAAAATGCTCACGATAATGACAAGATATCAAACACAGATCATCATAATACAAGTTACTGCTCTGGGAAAGTCACCTCAGATGTTGAATACTATTACTTGAATGAGTGAACAGTTTTTTTTTTTTGGCTCCTCCTGACCTTGTGGAAGTGTCCTTGATGTTGATGCTTTGCATAGCAATCTCTGTCATCGGTGTATGAGTGTGTATGAATGGGTGAATGTGAAGCATGAAAAGCGCAAAATAAATGCCATCCGCTTACTGTGTTTCGTATGTTTCCCATGTTAGCTTTTTTTTTCCGGGATGTTAGGCGGTTTCTAAGCTAAAACATTTTTTTGACACATAAAGCAAACATCACCTCACCATCCGCTAGCTGCCTGTCCCCTGAATACACTGTGAAAAATGTGGTCTCTTTCTGAGCTAGCTCTTTGTTTTGTTTGAACGTCAACAGAAGTGATGTTACCCAACATCCCTTTAGAGCACCTTTAAAAACTGGCTAGTGATTTCACGGAATAAAAATGAGATAGAGAGAGAGAGCGAGAGAGAGAGCGAGAGAGAGAGAGAGAGAGAGAGAGAGAGAGAGAGAGAGAGAGAGAGAGAGAGAGAGAGAGAGAGCGCGAGAGAGAGACCCCCCAGTTTTGGACTTGGCTTTCCTTGCCTGTGTTTGTGACTTGGTTGGTGTCCCCAGTCTCTTTTGCTGACTGATTTGTGCACTTTACTGTAACTCAGGGGTCGGCAATCCGCGGCCCTTTAGCCACTCTCTGTTGGCTCCCTGGCTTTGTTTAAATATTTAAGTTAATAAAATATTTTTCACAATTTCTTAAAAATGAACGTTATAGATACAAATATTTTCTTTATCAGTTTTAAGCTTTAATACATTCTTACGTTATAAACTTGTGAAAATATGTAGCCTGTAGCCTACGCCGTGTAAAATGTGTAAAAAACATATGTTTATTTGAACGCGTCATAGGCTATGTCACATCCTTGGGTCCCTTTAACTCTAACTTTTAACTTTGGCTTGAGTGGACAAGCAAGCGATGGTGTCAAACTCCCTAAAAAGTTGTGGCGTAAAACAGATCAATTAAATAATCAATTAAATGCTTGGACGAATGTTTGCCTTAACCACCACTGCGACTGAATTATTGGCGGGATGCCTGATCTGCATCAAGAGGACACGCAAAATGTAATGTTGAAGACATCTCGAAAGTAGATCATTCTGAGAGGGCAGATATCCATGCAGACCAAATAGCCTACAACATTGTGGAAAATAGCTTACCATGCCATGCAACATTGTGGAAATTAAAGTTGCCAGGGCCGGGCAGCCCGGCGATTCGAGTAGTTTTGTGTGATCCTCAGGGAAAAAATGAAATCGCTATGGAACATTGTATTTGGACACTGAGCAAAAATGCCTACATAGCCAGCAGCAATATCCTTATAATAGGCCTAATTGTATTGTATTATGATTATTATTACAATTGATGCTATTTTATAATGTGGAGCAACAGGGAAAATGGGATAAGAACAGTTTAGAATCAACTTAAAGACGCAGCAGTCTATTTTGAACCACTCAACTGTTTGATTAGCCTCTTTCTTTTTAAACGTATTTGCCAACCCTTGATTCAGGTGATGTTGATGAGCTAATTCAGACCAATAGGCTGGAGACTGCGTGTATTTGAAGGGCTTAAATGTTGTTGCGGCCCCCAGAAAGTAATTTTTACAATTTTTGGTCAAAAAATGGCTCTTTTGAAAGTAAAGGTTGCCGACCCCTGCTGTAACTCCTGTTTTCTTCTCAGCCTGCAGAAACGTCTGTGCAGCCACCTGCGTGCTGTGTGAAAGCGCTGCGTTATTGGGGCAACGCCGGGGAGCGGGCAGGGCACTTAAGCGGCACAGTGTGATGAGAGCTGGATCGATGCCAGTCTGCAGACACAACCGTGCCCTGGCACTCGGTGCCCCCCTCTCCCCAGTGTCGGCGATAACGCTGCGCTGGCATTTCCCGGGAGCTATCCTAAGGAGGTGTGCATGCGAATGGGCTCTTTTATCTTGAGGGGTGTCAGGGGGGGGGCGTGGGATAGTCGGTGATCAGGGACGGCAGCTCAGGCAGAGGCCAGATGTTTTACCTGCACCTAGGGACGGAAAAGGCCAACATCACAACTAAGCATTTGGGGACATGATATATTGCACTTCTTAAGCTTTTGCTCAGATCAAAGTGTGATTTTCACTGAAAGCATAATTATGTGAAAGGATACAGTATATTTCTACCTTCAATCTATATCCAAATGCTTGTTCTTTTTCTA
This sequence comes from Alosa sapidissima, assembly GCF_018492685.1. Classification (NCBI taxonomy): domain Eukaryota; kingdom Metazoa; phylum Chordata; class Actinopteri; order Clupeiformes; family Clupeidae; genus Alosa; species Alosa sapidissima. The sequence continues at coordinate 28,188,049 of NC_055958.1, read as the reverse complement.
AATAGAAAATGACAGACCCCCTAATGCATTCCCTTCCCCCCTTCCTCTCTCCCCAATCTCTGTTCCTCTCTCTCTCTCTCTCTCTCTCTCACACACACACACACACACACACGCACACACACTCACACACACACACGCACAACTACATTTTCCATTTTGTACATTAACTGCACTGCCTTCAGCTGGGCAACCCCCTGCATAACAGATGGCTTTTGCACGTTGGCGCTGCAGCTATCATGCTGGCTTCAGACACGGCTTTGAGCAGCATGGCCTCTAACCCTGCCCCGGGCTACCTGTTCATGGAAGATCAGCCCCTCTGTCTACCAGTGGGAGACAAGGTCAGGGTGGATAAGAGGAAACACTGATATGAACAAATGCCAACCCAACTACACGGTTTAGTTTAGTTTAAGCCACTAGATGGCGCCCTAAGCCTTTTAAAAACAGACAGGTAGTTATTTAATTCAGTATGCAGGGTGGTTGTTTCTGGAGGTGCTCTACTCTACTGCAGCACAATGTACCTGTGTCTGCTCTCTAATGTCTGTCAGTAGTTGTTTTAATAGAAACATTAAGGAATTGTTGGGTTTATTAAGGTCATCTCTTTGCCATTCCTAATAGTTGGATATGCAGTGGTGAGATTAAAATTAAAAGCACTTTATGCTTATGGGCTTCACCTGCCTTGACACAGTTATCTGCCTGATCACAGTTATCTCTTCAGATGATAATGTTTTTTTTAATAACATTCAACATCTTCTTTCAGACTGGCTTCCTTGAGGCATTATTCAATCTGTAGTGCTGCAGTGCTGTGGGCAAAATCCTTGAAAAATCCTCCAGTACTACTGAAGCCAATCAGCAGACTGATGCTACCCTTAGGTTTGCCAGGTAAATTTAATCATGTGAATTGTTCTCTATAAAATTCAGAATGTAACATTTGTTTTTAATATTCTGACTTTAGGCTAACTGGCCAACTGGATGATGATGAGGCAGACACAAGGAAATGGTTGAAGGGTAACATCCTGGCATCACTCTTTTTTAAAAAGTAGAGAAGTTACTAGCTTTATAAATGTCTTACGATTCAGTTTTCCTTTAATAAAACTGAATCGTTTAATAAAAATGGGTTGTGAGACTGATGTTCATGAATATGTTTGAAGATGTAAACATCACACTTCCTACAGATAAATTGCAGCCAAAATGGATGATCTTACTTCAATGTATCAATTTATTATTTAAAGAATACTAAGCAGATTCTAGGCATCTACGCTGACTATACCTTGTTGGACTAGAAGACGGATAGACCTGAAAGACTACCCATGTAGCAATGCCAAACCTCACCGTGATGACCATGGGGAGTGAAATTTGTAATGTTCTAGGTCATGCGATTACACATGCGTTTGTCAAGTAGTAGCAGGAGAGACAGAGACAGAGGAGGAAGAAGAGGATGTTATTCATACTACTGCTGTCAGTGTCAACATACTGTATTACAGACGGACACAAATGACATTAGAAGTAAACGGCACATAGTGAAGTTGTGGAGTGCTCTTTTTCTCTTCCCCATGTTTGCAAATCACTCCCCCGCACTACTGGACAGTCCATCATCACATCCAAGACAGACTCCCAGCATTATTGATCTGGCAGGGAGTCTGTGGTGGACAGCCAGGGCAGGGCCATGCATTTAGTTTTAAAAGAAAAAGAAAGAAAAGAATTGAATGGAATGGAAGAGGGAATGAAGAGAGACAAAGAGAGAAAGAAAGAAGATGGAGATAATGGCTTCACGTTCACCTGCAGCGCAGCGGTTGCCTGGCCAAGGCAGAGGTGAGGAAAAGTACGAGCAACGGCATGAAAGGGAGTGAATGAGCACATTGAAATATTCGTGTCAATTCCCTTAAAGCCCTGCTGCGTATGTCGCTCAGTGAAAGGCCTGCCCTTGTGAAGGACTAGTTAAAATCCATATCTGTACAGGCTATACGCACAGCGAGCATGCAAAGCAAATATCTTGGTTCTTTTTCTGGTAATCATTTCTGGTAAACATTTCACAGCGATCTCACTTCATTGTTTTGCCACTTCAGCATCTAGTTTAGTCATCTATGCCAGTAACAGAACCAATCAGAACCCATTGCTGAGTTGATCAAGGCATGTTGAGTGGGGAAGCCCTCGTGTAAACCTAGAGAGCTGGACAGAGTGATGTGTCACAGGTCACACAGTGACCCTGCCAGAAATGCACATTTGTCCACATCGTTGAGCTTTGAGAGGGCGATACCAGTTTTCGTTTTTTTTTTTAGCTTACAACATCCAAAAATATTATATAGATAATGTAATCATTCCATATTGTCTGTGTTGTCCTGATATCCCCTGAAGTTAGCATGCAACCAAGCTAGTGGTGAAAAGGCTCTCTTGTAATACCACGTTCCACCACTTGTGGCCGCTGTATTAAAGAACCAGTATGTAGGAAATAATGGAAAATAAATGGTAACCATTCCCAAAATGACCACCATATGTTGTCAGAGAGTAAGGAAACACGATGAATTGAAGTAATGTTTTGAATGATTAATTCTAGAATAGCATATTAATAATGGGCTGGCGTGTCCTCCTATTTGTGTTGCCAAATTAGTAAAGGCCAACTGTCAACTTGCTGTCAGTTGTAGTCATGAACGCCTACGAGAGGCAGGCAAATTTCCAAAATTAAAACAAGAAACAAATTAAGTGGACATCGGAGGAGCTTCCTGATATGGCGAGGTCTTCGTCAAACGAAGAATATCAAGTCTGACGCAGAGCTGGCCATATTTCTCCACAACAGGTAGCCTAGGCTAAACTTCATCTGCATCGCTAACTTCAGCTAGATGCTAAATATGTTACGTTGGTTAGAGAGGTATTTTTTGTTTTCACTGTTTCCGTAATGTGTAGCTGGGTCATGGTTGGAGAAAGGTTAAAGCAGCTGCAGGTCAACTAACGTTAGCTAAGTCTTAATTACATCTGGCAACCCAGAAGAGGCTCGCGTCTGGTAGTCTTGAGAACGTTCACCAGTGGTTTGATTTTGGCCTACAGAACGTTCGGTAACAATCCTACAAATCGCCCCTTTAAACACAACACAAGTCAATGGAAGAGTGCTGTGTGGCTGCGGTAGCATACAGAATACCACACGGCTCCTTTAAATGCTTGTAGTCACATTCCGCTGCAATCAAATGGATCTTATAAATCAGCCTCATCACCCTGTCCTTATGACTCCTCAGAGACAATTTTAGGGAGAGCGAACGTGTTCGGAGCACAAAGTCTGCAAGAGTTTTGTGGCTTATGAGCTACTGATATTCAGCTGACTTTAGACACTTTAGATGTTGCATTATGCTTATGTGTGTGTGTGTGTGTGTGTGTGTGTGTATGTCCGTGTGTGATTGTATGCATGTGACCCTTTGTTGAGCGCTGCCTGTGTGGATTCACTACCAATGAGTCCCATCCCCCGTCCGTCCCTCCTCAAGGCTTTCCAATACGGATGGAAATGAAAAAGGAAATGTCAATACCATTTGTGTCATTAAAACCCAACTCCGAGGCGAGGCGAGTTTCTTCTATAGCTTATTAACCCTGAGACTGTGCGTGACAACAATAAGAAAGCGGCTGGCTCACCACGGCTAGGTAAAGCTGTTCTTTTTAGCATTCGCTTGTACGTTCTTGTATCAGCAAGCCGAAGGAGAGGTGGACGTCCGTCTGAGTTAATTAGTGGGGTCGAAGTCTCTCGCTGCCGGTGAGGGGTGATGGGGCCTTGTCAGACGGTGACCGACGGGTTTCGGCACCTCTTTGTAAACAGCCACTGAGACGGAGGATTAGCAAGGCTTATGTCAAGTTACGCTCCTCACCGGCCAAGGTTAAATGAGCATCCCGCAACCTTACACACACACACACACACATAGACACACACACAAAGACACACAGACACACACCATCTTTCCTTCCCCAAATCCCCCTATGTTTGATGTATGCATTTTTCATGTAGCACAGATGAAGCCAAAGGAGGTGTCGATGGGGAGACACTGACTCCCGGGCGAGCTGAGGTGGATTTATCCAGAAGAGCTCTCAAGAGTGTGTGAGCAAGTCTCATTCCTTACATATGATTCAGTGGTGCATGTGTGTGTGTGTGTGTGTGTGTGTGTGTGTGTATAGAAGTGGCTTCTATCTGCTCTGAAATGTGTTATTGCAGTGAATGCTGTTGTGACAAAAGCTTAGGACTGCAGGATAAGTCCGACTTGATACCTGTGGCTGTTGTGTAGTTTAAACGTATTCTAATGCTGTAGCTCTAACTCTGTAGTTTAAAAGTTTGAATGTTGAATTACTTAAATGTTATTATATACTTAAATGTCACCTCTGAAGCAGGCACTGTGCAATTTCAGGCAAAAACTTGAAATTGGTATTGAGGACGAAGCGGTTAAAAAGTTAAATTTGAACGATTTGGTGAGACATTCCATTGTAATGCTAATTACATTGTTACATTCATCAAGCTCACGTCCAGTCCCACTCTATGTTAATCGAGAACTTCCTCCACAGACTGTTTACGATTGTTCGCAAACGTTTGCCGAAAACTCAAGGCAAATAGAAAATTGTTCACCAACGTTCACAAACGTTTGCCTATGTTTGCGAATTTGAATGCACCTCAGTTCTGATCATTTAGATTGTAAGTAAGTAAGGAAGTCAGCAAGTCTTTTATTTATGTACCACATTTTTCAGTCACAGAATGTAGCAAATATTGTATAGGAGAACGCCTGGGAGACATTTCAGTTCTCGGCCATATCTGGCTAGCACACATACCTGCGTGACTATGTCAGTCTAAAGTGGACTACGCCGGGGATGCCATTTGAGGGCACCACTAATGTCTCGACATCAATTTAAACAGCTCATGCAAGCTTTTGTGCTGTATTCAATTGCTGTGGAACGACTTGAGGTTGTGACATCTGAAAACAAGACTAAACCAATATTTTTTGCTCATATCACTCAACCAACGAGGCTACACCAGGTGCACACTGCATAACTGAAGCAATCTGTTTGCTATTTTTTAATTTCACGTCTGTAGCCGGTTCATTGATTATAGTGGAAGCTAAGCTAAACGCCATACACTATATGAACAGAATGCTTCAATCGTGCACTTGGTGCAGCTTGGCTGTAAGTATCATATTGCAGGACATTTGTTTTAAAGGCTCATCTCTCAATAATTATGGATCTCAGCACTTAGCAATGATCTCTACGAGTGATCTTACGGACACTCGTCAGATTTTTCTCTCCATTTCCTGAACACGCTCGCAGCATGAATGCACGTGTGTATTGCTTAAAGATTCTCCAGCGGCACTCCTAAAGCGTTATGATAACTTTCCCCAGAATGCATATGCAACATGGCAAGCTTAGGGAAAAAAGAAGCCCATACATAGTAAATACTGTACATCTTCGCTCCACTCCAATAATGGTGGGGGGTAAAACTGACAACTGGTATAGGGCCAAAGTGGGGCCGAACATCGCAGATAGAAACATCGATGTAGAAAGGCCGGACTTCTTACTGGCCTTCACGTTCATTGCCCACCCCTTTTCCCCATCCTCTGCCTCTGATTGCCCTGCCCCTCACCCGTGTTGACTTTGTTAGCACTGGCCTGCTGCAGTTTGAGGCCACATCGGAGGGGCAAGTGGGAGCAGAGGTGTGCCAGGTCCGAGCCTCTCTGCTGCTCGTCGGAGCATTTTGATGGAGGGGGCCGGAGGCTACCGGTCAATCACTGTCTACGCACAGATGGCCCAGTGCCCTGCAAGAGTGATTAGGAATGGCTTCTCACACTCTTTCTCTCTCTCTCCCTCGCTCACACCTTCTCTCACTCTCTCTTTCATCTCTATTTCTTTCAAACTCCTTCAATCTCAGTCTTTCTTTTTTAACTCTCTCTTTAATTCTCTCAACCTCATTCAGTTCCTCTCTTTCTCTCCACTTCACTCTCATATTCTTTCTCTCTCACTTCCTGTCTGCAGCAAGGTGAAACACCTGTCACATTGTGATGAGGAGGGGTGAGCACTCACCAGCTCATCATGGTAGCACCGCCATCATTAAAGATCCGCTTTGTGATAGTCCTTAGCAAGCTAAAAAGAAGAAGAAGAAAAATAAGTAGTAGTAGCAGTAGAAGAAGAAGAAGAAGAAGAAGAAGAAGAAGAAGTAGTAGTAGTAGTAGTAGTAGTGGTGGTAGTAGTAGAGGAAGCAGAAGAAGAGGATAGTTTGTTTGAAGTGACGTCAGTGTGTGTGTCAGTGAAGTGAGCTAGGAAGGCTCTGTATTGATTCCTGGGGAGCAAAGGTAGTGTAAGGCTGGGAAAAGAGTGAGTGAGGCAGTGGAGAGCGCTTCCCTGGAAAGCCATTATGGGTTATAATAGCTTGACAAACAAAAGGCTGTTTACCAACCCTGCAGGTAGGTAAGACATACGGACACCTTTTCACATTATAAAAGACCCAAATAACTGGCAGCTCTCCCCTCATTCGTGATCTTTTGGACGTCCCTCAATTGTTTGCACTGACCAGGATGACCATATATTGTAGAGGTCTTATAGGGGCCTTCCCCCCCCCGTCAGAACACCTCCTCGGAGGCAGACAAAAGAGCCAGTGAGTCCCCTCAAGACTAATGAGCTTCAGCTTTTCATCAGAGCAAACGGACAATAAGGAGCGCGCTTGGGCTCCATGGCGATGTGCAATCATTCGGCTGCATCACCATGAGGACCTAATGGACCTCTGACAACAATACATTCAGCTGGGGCTATTGCCTTTCCTTTCACTGCAACAGGCCCATGGTTTTTGCTTATGCGCTGTGTGGACACAAATAGGCAACACAGTGAGAGGCACTTGCCATTTATCTAATATCCAGTCTCCTCAGAGGTGATGGTGAGCCTTTTTTTTATTGGACAAATGAAAGGGCAGTGCCTTCAAGACTCAGTAGTTTTGTAAACAAGCAAGAGATTGGAGGTGTGAGACATCTTTGCAGTCTAAAAGATGTTGTAGACAGAAAAGAGATGATTTCAAGGTCTTTGGTGTTAATGCACTAACTAACACAAGAGACGGTGCAAGAACAGATGCACACTTGGATGTCATTTATTTCCTGCGCTGTAGTAATGACACTTATGTTATGAGACATAATGTAAAAGCAGCAATGTATTGGAATGCTGTAGCTTAACTATCTTTATCTCTATTCAAGGTGAATTCCATAATGTTTCAACATATATGAAGATTATTATTTTTAAAAAATTTCAGTAAAACTGTACTTGGGTATTATTATTTGATTTATCTTTACTCAATCCACAACTGGAATGTGATTGATATTCCCTGAAATACAGAATTAAATAGCTTGACTTTAAAACAAACGGATATATAGCGTTTTGGAACCAAACTCTTCATATGTATCTCTATCTGTGTTAACTAACAGGAGGATACTAATTACCACCCTTAAACATATCATTTGTGATTTTCATTATCAGTAGAGGGTAATTATGATTGTTAGCACATGTAATAGTAGTCTAGTTTATGGAGGGGCATATAGAAAATGTTAAGAATATCAGAATGATTATCTTTAGACCTAGCTATACAGGCTTCATTATGCTGCCGTCTGGTGAAAGGTATCACAGTCTCAAGGCCCAGACCTGCAGGCTCAGTAACAGCTTTTCCCACCATGCAGGCAAGCAGCCTAATGAACAATGGACAGTGAGGGACTGTTGTGTCTATCTGTGATCACACACACTCTCTCATTGCATCTAACAATATCATTGTTACCATGATATTGATTGTAACTATCACAATATCTAGATTTAGAATCGGGGATATGCCATGACAGGTTTTGTCACAGATTTTGTTTTGAATGGGAGTTGAAATAAAGTAGGCTTAGTGTATGCACTGTGTATAGCCATGCTATCCATGGTGTTTGAGTTATTGTTTCAGAGAACTTTAAAATATTCTATTAGAATTCCATCTCTACGGCTATAGAATATACTACATCTCATAAAAGACCACATCTTAGGTACCATATTCATCTTTATTGACGGTATTGTTTCTCAAGCCTTTGTTTAAAGATATGTTAAAGATACGTTATTTTTCTACTGTGGCCTCATATTTCATGTTGAGAGATGCATAGGTCCTCAATGTCGATGAAGGGCCAGTGATGCATAGCAGAGAGGTGATCATTTCATATCACCTCATTCAGGATGGTTTACCAATTTGGAATGATTACCGATGAAGTCCGATACGTGTGCTACTACGGAGCCCCAGAGGTGTCATTGCAAGATATTTTTGCATGTTGAGAGAATGTGCACTCATTTTACTAAATTTTGGTCTCATTTTACTAGATTATGTGCACATTTTACTAAATTGTGCGCTCATTTTCCAAAAATAAAATGAAAGAACAGCTATTTAGTAACATGTGTGCACGATTTAGTAAAATGTGCACGCAATGTATTAAAGGAGAGCACAATCTAGTAAAATGAGAGCACAATTTAGTAAAATGTGAACAGAATTTTGTAAAATGAGCGCACGTTTTCTGGATATACACAACAAATAATAATAAAAAAAAACTTGCAACAGCAGATGTTTTTTAGGAAGAATCTGAATAGTTCTTCTCATTTTTGAAAACATGAACAAGCAAGCCCAGGACAAGCTTTAGCGTGTTATTAAGATGTTGAGTAGGGTGATGGAGTGCAATCAGACATCGGCTGCTCTGTTGTGTTTATTTTGAGCAAGGCTGCGGGCGTCCTCAATGACCCTTCTCATCCTCTGTACAATAGGTTCCAACTAAACCTTTGTGAAAAGGGCTGGGCACTCAAAGGAAAATAAAACCCACTGGTTTTAGATTGTTTGTCTCCTCAGTAATGAGACTTTTAGATTAAAGGGGACCGTTCAAATCAAAGGACTTGATAGTCTGTCTTTGTACCATATCAGGAAATGATTTCATGTATTTTTATTGTAGTATACTTCTCAAGCTTTCTAATGTCTTTCTAATGTGTGTGTGTGTGTGTGTGTGTGTGTATGTGTGTGCGCACGTGTGCTTGCACATTGGGGATGCTCCTTGGGGGAATATGTGTGTGGGTGGAAGTTAGGGAGTTACTTGTCTGTTAAGGGAAGGGGTGACTGCACATATCTGTTTATTTGTTTTTAATCTTTGTATCAGGGATCACCTTGATTTTATAATAAAACAAAAATAAAATGAAAGTAATGAAGGAAAGTAAGGAACAAACAAGTTGATAGAAGAGATGGCCAGGAAGGGTCAGAAGACACAGTCTATGTATGTCCTCAAATACTGATACATGAAGGGGAGACCACACCAAAGTATATTTGGTTACACTTTACTTGACAGTATTGAAATAAGAGTGACATGACACTGTCATTAATAAGTCATAAACAAGTCATAAACGTTTATGTCATAACGCTTCTGTTATTAAGTGACATTCGTTTTTTGTCATAACAAGTTAGGGTTAGGGTTAGGGTTAGCATTAGAGTTAGAGGTTAGGATTAGTATTAGGGTTAGGGCTAGGGTCCATGTGTCATGACAGTGTCATATGTTCATGACTGTCATGTCACTCTTATGTCAATACTGTCAAGTAAAGTGTTACCATATATTTTAAATGAAAGTATACTTATTAAATTAGATATTTACAAAGTCAGTATGTGTAAGGCAAAGCAAAACGTCCATGTAGGTCAGCATGTGGGATGTGTAGAGCAAAAGGGAAGTCAACAGGGCGGCTGAGAGTGTGTGCATAAGTGCAGTGTCAGAGAGAGCACTGTTTCTAGCCACCCTCCAATTAGGCCATCAGTTAGCCACTTGGGTAAAACCTCCACAGCTCCTCCTGCAGGCCAAGACAGGAACAGACAAACAAGCCAGACAATCTCATGACCAGCAAAGGAGAAAGAGGCAAAACCAGCACGGTAGAGCAAGGCAAGTATCTCCACCACAGGTAAATATGTAGCCAGGTTCTTGGGAATCAGGTCCTTTCCCTTTCCTGAAAAAACTACCAGAATTGTTTCTGTCCTTCATCAGAGTACCAAATCACTGGAAGTGGAACAAAATCGCATGCAACAATTGACGTGGCCTTGCCCTAAGTCAAAAAGAAACACCGAAGTTTGCTCTGACCCTCTGACTCATCTTTGTTGACCAGATTCAGGATGATCAGTGACTACATATTGACAGCTTTTTCACAACACTGAGATACACACAAACACACACACACACACACACACACACACACACATAGTCTCAGCTGTGACAGACAGACATAGTTTCTTGAGGACTCTCCTCTCAAGGAAAAGAGTCTTTGAAAATCACAATCTTCAGGTCAGAATGAAAATCCCAGTGTACAAAGCAATCATACTGCCCACTCCTGGCCTTCAGTTGTGAGTACAAACCAATGCCAGTCTTCTTATGGTCAACAGGAAAAGTACAAGCATGGCATCAAAACAGACCTTCCCGTCACCAGGTCTTTAATACCTGTAAGTAAAGGGCAGGAGTAGCATACTGTCTAAGTGGCTGGGCTAGCATGCAGCAGCCTGAAGAGTTGTGTTTTCAATTCCACCGTTGTGCCCTTGAGCAAGATACTTAACCCCGAGTTGCTCCAGGGGACAATGGCCCTTGTAATATAATTGCCATATGTAAGTCGCTTTTAAAAAAAAAGTGTCTGCTAAATGAATATGAAAATGTTAAAAAGACCTGTAAAGAACCTGCCCATGAGTGTACCGTGCGTTACAACATTGACATCTTCCACAATGCTGAAAAGGGCAGTTTAGCCAAATACCAAACTTGACCCTAAAACACTACACCACAGCCCAGCCCATACTGTCAGGTGGCTGCTATGCACACCTGACGTTCCACAAAGACCTGGCGGGAAGGTGATAATACTCAATCTCGAGGGACCATGAATAATGATAACAGAGTTTGCAGAATTATAAATTCATCACAGTGATTAGCCTGTTGACAGTTTCAGGTGAAATTAAATTGAATGCCATTTTAACTGAGGAAAAAGCACAAATGAAAAACTCTTTCCCTCACTTTCCCTCGCTAATTGTGAGATGATAGAAAAACCATGGCGTTGATTGGCCATTGCTCGTGACTGCAGCTCAAAGCTGCACTGCTCAACTTGGCCTGCTGTTTTCATTGACCAAATATTACCTAAGGCTGGTGTGTTGTCCCCTTTTGTTCCTGTACTTAAATAGCAACTTAAGGAAATTTGAAACTCCAACGGCTTAATTAAAAGTGGTTTCCCCAAAGTCAAAGTAATCTGATGTTTGATGCATTATTACAAAGATATGATGTTTGATGCATTAAACAACACAAAAAGGACTAGGCTAGTACCCAAGTAATACCCCTGATACTGACTTTAATTTCACCAGCTAAACCAACCCTGTGAATCATAAGAGACACAATTGCCTGTCTTTGCCGTGGGCCTATTAAAGCAACACCAAAGAACTTTTCCTCTGTCGCACGCACTATTTGTTTATCCAGCACCAGCTTTGCAAATAACAATGTCCACAGACAATGTAGAATATGTTGCATGATTTTATGAAAGTATGATGTATTGTGACATCAGATGCAAGTCAAATTTGTAGTTTCTCATGTCTCATTCCATCAAACTACAGATCCGCTACCCGATCCGGCAAACTTACATAGTGCGGTTATAGCCGATAGAGGGTCGTGAAGCGAATGCAGAAAGTGCCATTCACCCTGTTATGAGTTGATGAACCACTGAAACGATTTTGGAAACATTATTTTAAGGTACAAAAAACTCTTTGGTGTTGCTTTAATCTCTGGGTGCTCGTAGGCTCCTCCCATCCTGAGCACAGCAGGGTCAAGAAGCTGTCAAGTGGCCGGAGAGCATCACAGATATCAAGCATACCTGCCAACACTGCTGTTTTTCCCGGGTTTCTCCCGTATTTCAAGGTCATCTCCCTGCGCCCTCCCGTTTTGTTATTTCTCCCGCTGCTTTGCGATTGATGGACTTTTATTTTGACAAGTTGTTGTCATTCTGTCTTCCACATTCATGAAAGGTTTGGTATGAATGATGAGTCATGTCTCATGAAACAGTCATGAATGCTTTATGTGCTGTTTACGACAGCTGCTATGAATGTGTTAAGAACTCACCCGTCAAGTAAAGTGTTACCAATTTCCCTAAGCAAGCGGGCTAGTTGAATAGCCTAGTTGTCAAATTGTGAGAAGAAATGTTGTGATTAACACATCACATTTTAACTGTTATTAAGCAATGTTGATACACAATAGGCAAATTGTGTCCTCGGAACATAATCTTTGGAGCAGCTTTGGAGTTTTGGAGGAAGGCTGCAGGCAGCAGGTGGATACATTGTCGTGGCAAATATTCAGACTCGGGCCAGAAATTAAGTCCAAACATCTTGCCTACAACGTAACAAAAATACACCATTATAAGTGCTGAAGTCAAAAACTTATCCCAAAAAGAAGGCGCAAAAGTCTGGCAGAGTTCCGTGCAAAAATTCCTTTAATGACTACATAGCGCAAAGCCTGAGTGGATCGCACGATCGCACTCCCGAACAATTGTTGAACACCAACATTTATACCCCTTCTTAGATGCTGACACAACATTTGGCAACTTCGAACCCACAGGTTGTTGTTTGGTCTTATCTTCGCAAGTCAGCACTATTGCTGCCAAAGGTACGAACTTTTCACCGTATAGCACAAGTTCAGAGGTTTACACAAAGTTCAGGGGTTTATACAGTGATCACAGGTCACACATCGTTCATGGGTTACATATCGTTCACTCGTTTTCTCTCATACTCCCACCTCCGATGACGTCTTTATCTCTGCAGCTGCAAGGCTAAGCATGCTTTTTTCAAACAGGCTTCACCCATCCACAGTGAGACACAAAGCGACAGAGAGACATAGGGATACAGAGCGCATGTAGGGGGAATTCTGGTAGAATAGCTTCAGTATGTTAATAGGATTAGTTAAACTTGTTATTTAAAAATGTTATAAAAGTATGTTAGCTAGGAATAACTTTAGTGTATTACTTGAATATGATTGAGGTTATATGAATACATGCTTTACAGTTTCAAACTCGTTCTCTCATCATAATGTCTACAAACCATAGTGATAATATAGTGATTCTGTGCAAACTCCTGTTTTTTAAAAGTTAAATGTTGGCAGGTATGATATGAAGAGAGAACTCAGTGTTACAGTAAGATAGTCCAGAAAGGTGCGGAGGAATGTGAAGAAAAACACAAGCAGAGATAAAGAAACGGGGTTGGAAAAATGACCACAGTGGAAAAATAATTTTAAAAGAATTGTTAATTAAAATTATGGAAGTTTAGAAAAAATGTAAAAATTTAATTATTGACATGTCCAATATGGTGATTTAAAAAAAAAAGGTCTTGTGTGCACGTGGGACTTTAGGGGCTCTGTAGATACAGGCTTGGTGGAGATTAGGCAGACATCTGGGGATGTGACAGCCCCTCTGTTTGTGTTGTGTGCATTTATGAGAGTTCAGTTCAGTTAATTTCTCCATTGTAAGAAAATATTATGTAAAAACAAATCTGCTTGGTGCATTTTAGTGCAATGTTTACACTAACCTGGAATTCATTTTGAGTGCCATGTATATTGAATAAAATGACCTCATTCACAAAGAGTATGCTAATGCTAGCATACCAATTTAAGTCATAGAAATGAGGTAGCTAGCACGGCTAAGTTGTGATTTATTACTGTTGGTGAAAGGCACAGAAGGAGAGAAATATAAGTTGACCTCTAAAGTGTATTGTCTAACACATCTTATTAACATAGTCACTAAACCGCAGACCTCGCTATTAAAATGTATTAGATATTTCCCCGAATAAACATATGACTACACAGAAGAAAGCAGTGTATGCTAATCATGATATATGTTGTTGCTAGCCTGTGAGGTTAAAGCCACCACAGTTATCTGGGAGTTAAATAACGAATAAGTAAATAAATACAGCATGTCTGTCCTAAGTGCATCTGCTGAATTCATAAAATATCAGAGCAAGATCAGTTGTATTCAAAGTGATCTCTGTGGAGGATTTTTTTGCATGCAAATTATGTAATTTTCTACAAACATAAGGTTGCGAAACATGCACAGTCCAGATGTGTCTTTCTTAGAATATGTACCCTATGTTTGCCCAATTCCCAGATAGACAAACAGACAAACAACAACTAGTTTCTAGCCAACTAGCCATGTCAAAGTTAACCTCTGTTGGTAATACTTGGCAGTGCGGCATCAACTTCAACATACACTGTTCCTCTCCACTAACCAGAGACCACACAGAAGTCTTTAGATTGCAGAGCGCCACAGCTCACCTCCGCAGACCCCTGCACCTCTGATGGGATCTCAACGCCACAGAACACAATTTAACTGAAGGGAAAAAAAAAAACGACAAATGGAGAGGCAAAGGCACAGAGCTAGTCTTTTTTTTGTACTGCTCAGGGCTCGCAGCTCAGTCGATGTGGCTTCTTTGCTCTGGTGCTCCCCAGACAATCGCACCTCAGTGCTGCCATGGCCTCTGTCCTCTCTCTCTCTTCTCTGTCCAGTGCAAGTCCCCGGCAGGTGATGTAGCGAAGGCCGAGATCTGTGGAAAAGTCTCCCTCTTAAGCAGGAGAGTTTGACGGATTAATGCCTTGTCTTGATGTGTGACATGGTATATCTGAGAAGAAACCTGCCAGTGCTGGGAAAGGTGTTGGCTTAGTTATTTGATACCATGAAACCATGAATGTAAAATGAACGGATGCGCTATGTCTTTCCCAAGGGATTTGCGTTAGAGATTCACATATTCATGTTATCCATGTTGCTCATGTGCTCTGGTGTTTTTGTGGGATAAAGGAAATCGTGATGGGAATCTCCTTAACACAATCTGATTTTTCTTTTTGAAAATTGTAGAGAAGGACATTTCCTTCAATCAGTTGATAATCCTTATACTTTGAATTATGCACCTCGGGACCTCTCTTTTCTGTCTTTGCGAGATGGGTTGCCGTGATCTTAGTACACCTGATGTGATATTGATATTAGAGACAGGTTTCACATGCTCTGTTCATAAGAGCAATTTCCTTTTATATCCCCCCAACTTATTGAACTAGATAAAATTAAATATTTACCTAGCCTTGACTGACTCCACAGACATCTCCGTTCAGCATGGAAATGTTAACTGAGTAGTCATGTCAGGTTCAAGCCTGAAGACGGATCCGGATCACTTTTGTTGGTCTCATCCAGATCAAAGTAATTCTCAGTTTCCCTCCTCTCAGTTCCCATCTTTGATGTAAAAACTCTAAATCAAGAACTTACCCCAACCCATGACCTCACCCCCCCCCCCCCTCTCCTCTCTCTCACACTCGCTCAGTAAGATTCTACATCTTTTTTAATTCTTAAACCCCATCACATTAGCATGTATTGTATTCACATAGATGTACCCACCCCTCCCTCTTCTTAGCCAACAGTGGTTTCATGTTAGAATCATGATATATTAACATGCCAGGACACCCTGCTGTGATGTGGCTTTACAACGACTACAGCATACGTTACACCCTGTAAAGTTACAGCATGCTCTGATACCCGGAGACCATCACTCATACCCTCACCAATAGACTTCCAGAATGGTGTTTGTGATTTGACATCCATGGTTCATGTGGGGACAGGGGCCTTGCTAATCTACATTAGACCCTGGTTGATTAAACTGAACCTTTAAAAGCTTTGTGTATAAATCAATGAAAAGCCTTTGAGACGTCTCTCCTCTTCTGCGAGCATCAGCAGAGGCCTCAGGTAAACACAGCAGAAGTCATCTGTGGTTAGAAGTCAAGATGGTATCTTTTAAAAGGTACCACACACACACATAGGCATCTAATGTAACAAGTCATTTAATTTAAAGGGGGATTCAACAATTCTAAGCTAATACCATTTTTGCCACATTCAGTGAATACATTGTCCCAATCTGCTAGCTGTCCATTCTGTGTTTTTGCTCTAAAAGAGAAATGAGAATGGGGAAACAAACACAGCATTGCACCCACAAACAAGTAACTAATTCCAGCCAAACAACATTGGCATTACTGATGGTGTACAGGGCAGCAAGGAGTGAGAGAATGCTAAACTATCTGATTGTGAAGTGCACTGAAGGGAGAGGTGTACTTGTTCGGCTGTTCGATAGATAGATAGATAGATAGATAGATACTTTATTGATCCCCAAGGGGAAATTCAAGGTCTCAGTAACATACAGATATCACACACAACATGCACTAACAGCAGAAAAAGTAATAAAAGTATATAATATAAAAAACACATAATAATATAATATAATAATAATAACAATATAATGTTGAGTTTCAAATATCAACAATATTTCTCCAGTATTGCTAAGTATTGCTGGACTATAACTTAGCCGTTGACAATCCCACTGTATCACAAATATACATGGCAAAGCACATCAGCGGCACTGTAAGCGCAGTACTTATGCTTTACCTGCCCAGGATGGATGGAGTACCGTACCACGGGGCAGCAGTGGCTAACACTATGCTGATGCAGGTGACGGGCACGCTGCCAGTGCAGGCCTGACCCGAACGCTGTATCTGTTTCAGGAGGAACTGCGTCCCTGTGACCTACCTGGAGGCACTGCAAACACGACCCTCTTCTTGGGAAATTGTGGGAATATTTTTTTCTTTCTTTCTTCTTTTCTTCTTTTCCTCAGATAATTTGTTTGCGGAGGAGGAGGAGGAGGAGGAAACACAAGCAAGCCAGAAGAGTCATGGGGGAGAAGAGCACGCACAAGCACACCAGCCACACCAGAGAACGCATTACAGAGTTCTGCCAGGGAGAAGATGCATATTGCAGAGCATGATCAATACCTAATTTGTATCTACAATAGTCATAATTTCCTCACTGTGTGAAACCCATGTTTGGTACTATTCAAAACAAATATGCTAAATTATTTCATTCAGTGAAGTTATTATGTTTACTGTAAGTGTTGATTACAAAAATGGGGATATAGATTGAGATCATTTATTTGTGGCCAATAGAACCAATACGGGTTGAGGGTCTTGAAATTGTAATCAGTGCCAGGGCTCTGGAGCATTTTTGTCTTACAGTCTGGCCCCTGTACAGAACATTATAGAGATATGGACATATAAGATCCAGCATCTAATCCACTGGCGTCTCGGACCAGCCTGCTTTCACATTCATTTGCAATGCTCTGTGGGCTACCTGTCCGTTGCTGTTCCCTGCGGTCAACATCAAACGAAGTGTCCACAGAGCCGAGTAAGGACGGCCAAGCTGTGAATCTCACCTTCTCCGCCGTGGTGTCACCTCCACCGTACCATTACCAGCATCCCAAAGGGTCACAGTGGGCAGTATAACAGGATCCCTGCTCTTTGCTTCGCTCTCCATATGGTCAGGGTCAAGAGCAGCTTCACTGGGCTTGTCACTTCAGCGTGTGTCATGTTTTCAATTTCCAATATAACACCAGCAGTACAGTGTGTTACTAAGTGATATCCATAGCATAGATATCCAAACGTTCTTGTCATATTGTAGGTGTTGTGTTTAGCTACAGATTCCAAAAGTAGTTAGTGTCACAGTCACATCCTGAAGGCCGATACACGTTGGTGTTTCAATAATTCAGCCCTCAAAAATAATAAAGGCTTTTGCATCCTACTGAGTGCCTGGACCTGGATTTTCTTCCAATTCTCTTTTGATGAACATTTAACCCTTCCAAGAGCACCTGAGGATTCAAGGGATACCAGCAGTGCTTATATGACGTTACTGACATACCTATGCCTCTAGCCTAGTCACAAGTTCTACCAACTCAGGGCTCGGGGAGTAGGAATTAAATTAAAATATTTTAATAAATAAAAAAATATTTTAATAAATAGAAAATATTTTAATATTCTAGAAACAAAACACAAGTCGTTGGCATAGGCTTGGTCCTGGGTTCTGATCTTTGAATGTCTAGACTCATGCAGAACCTGCCTTATATTTAACTAGCAGAACCTGCCTTATTAGCTAGCAGAACCTGCCTTATATTAGCTAGCAGGGGCAGAGCCTACCCCCTGAACAGATGAACAGGGCCACGACTGGTGGTGGTGTGGAGGGAGGGGACATCGAAACCGGTTTGAAGCATCAGAACTAGGGTTGCCAACTTCCTCAACCCCAAATAAGGGACACTTCACTTCAAATGAGACCCCCCCCCCCCCCCAAATAAAAAAATAAATAAAAAATAAAAATTACATATATGAAATTCAAATGGTAATAATGACAAAGAATTTTTGTTTTTATTTTATACGTTTCTTAAAGATACTACCGATTTGATGCTGTTTAACTCATTTACAAATGGTTGCATTGCATTGTCTACATGGTATTTATAATATTTTGCCAGCTCCATTCAATTATAGCCTATGGCTATTCCACAAACTCTAACATTGTTTTGTGCCACATTTAGGCCTATAGCACAATGATAAGTACATTAAGTTGGTATAAACAACCTTCATTCCTGTGCAAATAGAAGCATGTAATGATGCTAGCTAGATATTTTCTGTTTGCATTTAAAAGTGAATTATGAACCTGGTAGCCACCTAGCTATCTGAGTGGAAAGTGTTTTAATTGACAATTGGCCTATCATGTGCTCATGTAAATGCTTAGTTTAAGGGAAACGGAATATTTAAGACTTCAAGACTCACCAATTCCATTACACAAAGGCAAAGACCACTCTTCATATTCTATCACAGTCCAAATCACAGTGTGTGCAGCTTATGTCAAATATGTTTATGTTAGAGTATAATGGAGACTGAGAGGACCCAACAAGTATCATCCTTATGTAAGATGATGTTGCTGCATTTTGACATTGTAATCGTTATCTAAGAAGAGTGAAAAGCAGTTTGCCGTAAAGCTTCTCTGGCTAAATTGTGGTGCCCCTTCTGTCCCTAGTCCCTTGGTGCCCAATGTACTGTACTCAATCTGTACTCAATTTTTTTTTTTTTATTCTAGTGCCTTTCCAAACAGAGGTTGCATTTACAGTAGGATTCCCAAAATAAATTGCTTTTCTGTGTTAGATATCAGGTGCTATTTTGAAGGGGTGGCACAGATGTAGATTTAAAAAAAAAAATAATAAAAAAATTTCAAACACACTTATGGTCCTCTGAAATGTCTAATGGCTCCCCTCTCAATCTGGAAGTTTATTATTTATGCAGCATGCACAA
Source organism: Alosa sapidissima (assembly GCF_018492685.1). Classification (NCBI taxonomy): domain Eukaryota; kingdom Metazoa; phylum Chordata; class Actinopteri; order Clupeiformes; family Clupeidae; genus Alosa; species Alosa sapidissima. Next base: position 28,168,874 of record NC_055958.1, on the reverse strand, counting down.
AGGGAGAGCGACGAGAGAGAGGAGTTTCTGCATGTGAGACGCTTAATAAGCATTAAGAGATTAACGAAACAGAGTGGAGACTTTGTGTGGAAGTGGCCTTCACAGGGCATTGATTATACAGAGGAATTAAGTTGGATTTTATGAACAGGATTTACACACCCTCAGCCCCACCTCCAAAATATCCCCCCCCCCTCACCCACCCCTGCCCAAATTCCTCTTCAGCACAACAGGCATCAACTCAACCCCCCCCAACCCACAAGGCACACACACACACACACACACACACACACACACAAAGCATCTCTGCATTCTCTCACATGCCCACCAGCAGGACCGTCTTGGGGTATTTGATGTGTCATTTGCATTTGGTGTGCAGACAAAAGCGCATTGTATCTCAGAAGTGTAATAAAACGCTTCGCGCTGTAGCTCACTTTCTCTTTCCATATTCCTCTATCTCCTTTTCTCTCTTTCTCTCTTGCGTTCTCTCTCTCTCTGTCTCTCTCTTATTCCCCAGCATTAGGGTGTGGATGTCTTCTCTGCAATCTTCCCCACTCAGTGTGCAGCTTGGGCCTGGGTGGCAAGCTGTTTGTCATCGTGAGAACTTCATTTAATGGGGTGACATGGATCGCTGTGCGTTTGAGTGAGAAATAACCATAATTTGCATTAATTACTGACACACACACGCACACACACAAAGAAAAAAAGCGATACTGCTTCGAGATGATCGCTTTGTCAGGCTCTCCCATGACTGACTCGACTGTCAGAACCTTGCCTCATCACGTCGTTTGCCAATTAACAGTGTCGGCACTAGCTGCGTCCATAATGAACTGCAAATCTCACTGCCGTTGTCACTCGACGACGCCTGTGCCACATTGGGGGCCAAGCCTGACTCATTTCTCCACATGGATTAGCCGGTAAGTGACCCTTTGTGAGGCTCCATCCCTCTAACAACATAATGAAGGAAGTGGGTGATATAAGACTCGCTAAGCGCCGACGATTCATCTTTTCATCCCGCTTGTGGATCGTCGTCGAACGTGGACGTGGAGATGGGGGGGGGGGGGTCAAGGGAGGTGATCGAATCAAGGCTGTTTGTCACACCTGACATGTCTGACGCGTAGCGTCTCTCGGAGTGGCCCCCACAGGTCAAGCAAGGGTGGCCTCAGGCCCGTCGCTAGAAGGCAAGCAAACCAAGCAATTGCTTGGGGCCCCGAGCTGGCCAGGGAACCCAAGACAACGACTGGTTAAGAATAAAATGCAACGACAAACTTTGCTAGTCAATGCAGTAAAGTGCAACGACACTGTTACCGGCAATACCGGGATCCCCCTCAAGGGGGCCCCTCTCAGTAGTCGCTGACAGCAGCCAGCCAGCCAGGTTCGTGGTCTCTGCTGCTGGGAAAATATAAAACCTCGGCAGTCATAATGAAGCGGAGTTATGCGTCTGGAAGCCAGAAAAGAAAGAAGAGAAAGGAAGAGGATGACAAGAAAAAAACAAGATAGTGGTAAGTGATAAATTACACTGGATAAAATAGCTCTACTTGTCTTGTACAAATGGTGTAGGCTATTGTCGCAGCAGGAAGGCTAGCCCAGCAAAAAATGTTTATGTTAACTACCTGCCTGACGGCCCATGCTGCTTGTAACAAACTAGTTCTAGAACAGTTAGCGCAACTTTTTTTTCTCGAACGGAGAGAATATGGTTACATACTGTAATATGTTTATTAACGGGATAAGGAATTCCTTAAGACGCAGATCTGTTCCAGAATCACTGTTTATCGTATTTAATGACATAACATAGCTTTGTAATAGGTTTTGATGAAAGTGGCATAGCTTCTCTGCTATAGCCTACTAATTATTCGACCGTGATAATCTATTTACCAAATGGAGGTTAGGAAAACCACACGATAAATTCATTGTATAAAATAAATCATAAATGTGTGCATCAAAGCAGACTGGAACATTCATGTCTAGCAGTATTCATGCACGCCAGCTGTTTACTGTCTTTAAAGCACCAGGTGCGTCTGTCTAATTCTCAAACAGCAGAATGCTTAAATGCTATGTTAAGCTATAAGTAGGCCTAGGTCAATGTATAACATTAGCTTGGGATGTTTTTACAGTAAGCATTGGTAGTTGTGAAAGCAGCTGCATCCCTTCTAAATATCAAAATATGGAAATACTAACATCTAACTAACTAACAAGATTTTTTATAATTATTTCTCGTAACCTGTACATTCACATCGAGTACAAATATGAATGCAAATTAACACGAAGGGATTTACTAGACCAATTTAGATTTGGAACTATTTTCGGGCATAGCACCGGCAAAGCACCGCTGCCAGGCGCAAAGACATCACACAGCATCTGTAAACCCTCAACTTCCGGCAATACACCAGCGTGACTACCAAGTTCTCTGCTACTAGGCTGACACTGACAGGTGGGCTTTCTCTAAGAGTTCTAATGGCGATGAATATGGAAGATTACACGATAGATGAATTTCTCTCACTGAGCTGAGCTGTTAATGACCTTTTCCAATATGCTAACAGTGAAATGGTCAAACGTACTTCATAGGTAATTTCAGATTTTTTTTTCAATTATTTTCCCAGGTACACCATCAACTTCATCCTCCATTCATGAGGAAGAAGCTGACATTGGATTTTATGGTACGGTGGTGTTTTGGCAAATGTTCAAATGTTATATATATGCAACAGCAGTATTTGCACTGTCAACATTTTTTATTTATATAAAGTGTGGATGAACTTAAACTGTATGGCTATGCTGTGGTTCCTGTAGGCTTTGTGTGCGGTGGGGGGGGGGGGGGGGGGGGGATCATTTTGCTTGGGGCCCCCAAATTCCTTGAAACGGCCCTGGGTGGCCTGCCCCCTGTAAAACATCCCGATGGAAACGTATCAACAGGGCTAATGGCAGGAGAGTCGAGGAATCCACGCTTGTTGGCATAAAGGAACCATAAAGCGCAATACTGGCTCGGTCGAGTTGGGTGGTGTGAGCACTACATGTTTTTTACAAGACACGCAGTATAAACTGAGAGGCCATTTACAGCCTGGGCTGATGCATAGGACTTCAGTCTTCTCATTGATTTATGTGCCACATGTAGAGATTTGAAACTTTCATTAGAAGGTGAACCTTGCAGAGATAGAGAATTCTTTAAAAGGGAAAAAAGGGAAGGGTTGTTTTATTTTATTTTATTTATTTTTTTTGGTCTGTGATTAGAGGTGTACTCAGATTAACATGGGTGATCTAATCGAGTCTAAAGTTGAGTTTGATATAAATCCCTGCTGTGTGAATTGGCTCATCAAGGTAAGAAAATTGATTTGTGATTTATGTGTAACCCAGGGAACCTCCTGTGCACATTTCGCATTGGTAATTAAAACAGAGAGCCGACAGACTGTGGGGAAATTGCGAAAGCATAACTCTGAGCATTCATTTTTCAGTGCAAATGTAATTTTTTTTGAAGTCGATGACTCTACCGCAAAAAAGAAATTCTTGTGGAAAAGCTGCGGAAAACTCATTACCCTCATCAGAATTATGAATGTGATTATAGTAAAGCTTCAGTCCCACAACATCTGCTAGTTGCTTTTTTTAATCTCACTTTTTCATCTTTCTCAGAGAGGTAGACGAGACGAGAAAAGTGTGTGCCAGGAAAACAAGGCGGGGGGGGGGGGGGGGGTGGCTCAAGCAAATTGTCATCAATATGTATTGAGGATAATATGGAGTTAGATTTGTTTTGTAGATAGGCTGCCTCAGAGGATATAGAGAAATGAAATGGAACAGATTTTGCTTTTAGAGACCATGAGTTGAACTACCTTCTGTTTTATTCATTAGTGGTAAAATTAATGGCTGTTGGGACTAGAGGATGCTATAACTCTCACTGCAGTGAAGGGACAGAGCAGTGGCAGCTTCAGCACCATGGACAGTGACTGATCATCGGGTTCTGTCAAAGCAGTCTCTGCACATGTAAAATGTTGGAAACACTGAGCACTTGACCCCGTGGAAGGAAAACTGTCAAGACATTAACTGGCACTGTATAATTAATGCCTTCTGATCAATGTGTGTGTGTGTGTGTGTACGTGTGTGTGTGCATGTGTGTGTGTGTGTGTTTATACCAACGCCTAACGGGAGCGATTGGAAATGTGAGTGTGTATGTACTGGATGAAAAAAATTATCGGCTGAAACCCCAATCAGGTGAAATGAGCTCATACATGCCATTGGACAATTTTGAAAACCACACTTACCACAACACAAATGCCTTTGAAAAACCATAAAGTAAAGCTCAATATGACTGCACATGAATGAATAAAAATGTTTAGAATAAATACGTATTCTTCCTATCACAGCTGCTGATACCGATCCTCACCAGGAGTTGACCATAAAGCAGATCTGGCCTCTACTGCTCAGCGTTACTTCATTGTTGACTGCACATGAATGAATAAAAATGTTTAGCATTAATACGTATTCTTCCTACCACAGCTGAAGCAGTAGAGGCTGGATCTGCTTTAAAGATGAACTGAACTGAAAGAATCAACATTGATAATGTGTTGATTATGACAATTAAAAATAAATGACACTAAAAAAAATAATTAAAAAAATCAATACGTAGCCTTTTTTAAGCAACACCAAAATTGCTTTTGTTAGTATTAGAACGCTGCCAGTTTCAATGACGTCACTGGCATGGTAGGACCTGAGAAGTTCTATAGGCAACAGCTGCAGCATATTCTGTATACACGAAAATGTGTAATTTTAATGGCATGGGTTACAAATTTGAGCCTGTGAGGGACAGGCCTGTAGTGTCTTGACTACCACTAGATGGGTTTCAGGCTCCAGCTCAACCTTCAGTAGGATCATTTGGGTGAAAATGACTGTGTGGGCGCTGCTGGAGCATGGACACTGGAATCTATCTGTTGCAAAGCAGTGGCGAAACGTAGGGGAAATGTTCAAAGAAGCCAAAGTGACGGGAAAAATATGTTTATTTATGTATGTGTTTATTTCGGGGTGTATACATTTTGTGCAATGTACAACATAGATACATTTTGTGCGGCACAACATAGGCTACTGTAGACCTAGCCTACAGGTCATGTAGAAAACTGGACGAGGGGCGCTTGAGACAGCAACACGCACGCTGTCTCTCTGTCTCCCTCCATCCCTCACACACACACACACATTGCCTACTGTACATCCTCCACACAACTGCATACTCACTCACCACCACTACATTAGGCCTATGCGAAGGCTACGGTGCATATACAAATAAGCTATACACGCATTGTCACGTCAATGTAGGCTAACGCAGTATGGACTACTGGCACTCGTAACAGCAACTCACACGGGCTCTCTCTCTCCCTCCCTTGAAACTGTTAAAAACTTCCTTACCCCAAGTTGACCCCAGATACACGGAGGATACACGAGTTTGACGTTTATTTTAGGCTAACATTAGTGGAGAGTTTGCAGATTTTTACCTTGTGGATGTTGATTTTGCACGAGTCTCTTGGATAGCAGCACTGCGAGTTAAACTCCCTCGCATCAACAATCTGCCCTGAGACGGTGAACAACTGGCTTCAGGGTGAGTAGAAAGGGACACTGGATTCTGTTTACAGACCCGCTGTGGTTTAGTTACCAGCTAGTAAAAGCATTATTATCGATCTGTGATATCGTCGGAGTCATGGTTTATACTCTCTATGGTCGGAGTGCTAGCTTGTGGAGTTTGCCATAAGTGTGTTTCCAAGGTGTTAGCTGCTAGCCCTTTCCTAGGTTGGATCGTATGGTAGCTTATCTAACACTGGACCTCATCTGAGGCTACTTCGATATATTATTCCAAAGGGGACAGATAGGCTACTGCACTTAAAACTTTAAACGATTGAACGAACCTTCCCAGACTTTGTAATTGCGACCAGTGACTGCATTGGGTGAACGAAGCCGAAGTTGAAACTTAGGCTCCATGGCACATAGACTGTGGGCTCGCCCTTCTATGAATTGAAAGAGACTACAAGCTGCTCCACCGAGTTTGCAATAAAGTAAGCGAGAAAAGGGTTTTTTAAGTCAGGATATGGCAAGTCAATGGCATTTATTCGTCCAAAGTTACAGACCAGTTTCCATAGTGCACATCTTATCAATAGTTTGAATGTCGTGTGTGTTTCTGCTCATTGACAAAATTGCGTTCAGTATGATTCATGCCAAATTAATTTTCCCTGTTAAAGTGTTCACCTTTGTTTCACTAGTTTGGTTTCATTTTGTATGAGATTTTGTGATGTAGGCTAGCCTATGATAAATGGCTTATGGCCAATATGTAACTCAGCTAGGCCTAATGTTAGTTTCCTCAGCCATGTCAACTAGCCTCAGACTCATTATCTGCTATGGCTGCTAGTGCTAGTGCAGAGTAGCTTACCATGCCAGTGACGTAGCCAATTGTTGAAATCCAACATGGCGGCGCCCGTGTAACAACAACACCACTTTCAACGTACAATTTATCCCTTTTAATAAATTCAGCCATTTTAATCATTGTACCACTGAGAAGAAATAAAATACATCTGTTATATCACCTTTACTTCAAATTCCAGTTCAGTTCATCTTTAAGGTCAATAGGACTTTATAGGACAATAAAGACTCTATACTATAAGGTCAACTCCTGGTGAGGACCAATATCAGCAGCTGTGTCTCTACCCTCCAATTCCATCAAAATGCCCCCATGCCCTCAAATGAGTCCGAGTGAAAGCCTATTACCTCCCAGATGGAGGGACTTTTGGCAGAGAAGCCAAAAAAAAGGGATAGAGAAGAGTGGAAGAAAAGATTGCTCTCATTTGATGCATCTGAATTGCACTCCTCTCCTCTCCTCTTCATCATCCGTCAGATGGTCACTTCTCCCCGATGATGTCCTTTCCTATGCAAAAGCTGTTTCTCTGCTGTTTCCAAGGCTCCATGTTCCTCTCCCTCCCGCACGCCCGCCCGCCCGCCCGCCCAGCTCAAGTTGAAATGTAAGGAGCCAATCTCGGGACTGACACATTGTTTTCATAGGTGAGCGCTCTCTCAATGAGGAAAGTAATCTGTTTGGCCCTATGTAGTAATCTGTAGGGTCCCATCAGATGTGAGATATTGTGACAAAAGTATCTCTGAAAGGGTAAACTTGACCCTGTTATTCCTGCTTTCTTTTGGAAACTCCTGGAGAGTTGTTTCTTAAGCATAGTATATGTATATAAAGGTGTATAACTGACTTGAGCTGACAGATTTTTTTATTTTTAATTCTTTTACCTTACATTTCACCACAAAGTTTAGAAATATTAAGTCTCCCATATACTGCAGACCAATTCTGTTAACAAAGACACAAAGGTTAACAAAGACACTCTGACATGTTAAAATAAGGGTTGGCACTGGACTTCAGCACCGCGGTGCTGAAAATGGCAAATTATCTGTAGTGGGTCAGCCTGAAATGAAAATGACTGCTTCGCAA
>NC_055958.1:28116424-28156424 GCF_018492685.1 Alosa sapidissima | reverse complement strand
ATGCTCCTCAGGTAAATTCACAAGAGATCTCCAGACAGGTCCAGCGATGCAGTGCAGTCCAGACAAATCAAGAAGCCCTCTACCTCCATCACATGGCTTGGACTTTTATTGCTCAACTAGTGTGTGTGTGTGTGTGTGTGTATGTATGTATGTGTGTGTGTGTGTGTATGTGTGTGTGTATGTGTGTGTGTGTGTGTGTGTGTGTGTGTGTGTGTACTACTAACAATAATACTAATAATAACCATTGCAAGTTTGTTTTATAAACAAAATAAGAATAGTACCATGTCACCTACAGTAATGAACGTCCCATGTCCCATTTGCACTAAATAAAGCCATACTTCACCTGATGATGGTTGAGGCTTTTGCATTATCAATATATATGCAATAATGTGCAATATATGTGCTAAACAATGTAGTAATCAATGTAGTCAGTTGTCAATAACATAACAATGTTTTGCATGACTTGTCCCATGCAGATTTGACCAAGAAGGAGGAAGAACGTGGTTTGTTTTTTAAAACATTTAATTGAGTGTGGGAGGTAGCAGGATATGTATTTGAGTGAATGTGTGTCTGAGTGATGATCTCCACATGTGATAGTGTATTTGCATGTGTGTGTGTGTGTGAGAGAGAGAGAAAGAGAGAGAGTATGTGTGTGTGTGTGTGAGAGAGAGAAAGAGAGAGAGTATGTGTGTGTGTATGTGTGTGAGAGAGAGAGAAAGAGAGAGTATGTGTGTGTGTGTGTGAAAGAGAGAGAGAGAGTAAGTATGCGCGTGTGTGTGTGTGTGTGTGCGTGTGTGTGAGTCCCTCTCATCCGCATTAACACTCGTTCGTCTCTGTCACTCCATATCAATCGCTCCTCCCCATCCCCTCTTAAATCTTCCCACAGAGGACCAGCCTGGTCCCAGCATAATGACCTCCTCCGGGACCAAAAGCAGTGTGTGTGTATGTGTGTGTGTGTGTGTGTGTGTGTGTTTGAGAGAGAGGCTTATAACACCGGCACCACCCCAACAGGCACACACACACACACACACAGACACACACACACACACACACACACACACAGACACACACACACACACACACACACACACTCCACTTGACTTCGTTTTAAGTTGGTGGCCCACGACACTCGCTCGGTGGGAGAGGACAGGAGAGCAGAGGAGCTGTCCTCCAGTTTCGCTCTCTGATGTCCAGGCCACACCACACCACACCGCACCACACCTCACCGCACCGCACCACACCACACCGAACCACACTGCACCGCATCACACCGCACTGCACCACAACGCACCACACCGCACCGCTCCAGTCTGACTGCCAGCTCAGATTAAGGGGAGGCATCGTTCCAGTTAATCTGACTCTATCAGAGAGTCCCCACAGAGGTCAGCTAGGCTGTTAGGGCACTGCTACTACACGTGTCCTGCCTCACTAATGTAGGGAAGGGAGGACGAATGAGAGTTCAAATGTACTGGACAGTTAAGTCAGCCACACTCACCATTTTGGAACTTTAGAACTGGGTCGAATTCTCGTCCGATTTTGTTTTGCGTAGTTTGAGCAGACAGCTTCGGAAATATAGTGTTGAAGTGTGCGGGAGGTGGTAGGCTATGTATGTGAGCGAATATGTGTGTATGAGTGTGTGTGAGCCCCTGATTGACGTGCAGTGTGAGTGACCATGTGATACCTCATTAGCTTTAGGTGGTTTATTTTTATGTCTGTTTTTCTTGGTGACTTTCAGCAGTGCAAATGTCTGAAACAGAAGTGACGGTCGATGTATTGCTAATCTATTTTTCCGATTTGTTGGCAAGCCACACGATATTAGGCGCAAATCTGGCATGTCTGCCTTCTTCCTCAGATAACAAGAAATGGACAAACAGCTTCTATGAAAAAGTAGAAGAGTGAAAATATAAGTAAAGTGTGTTGTACACTAACTGATTAAATGCCCTGGAATTATTTGTTGTGTTAACATCACTGCAATGTCTACGTAATATGAATAAGTGAACATTTACATGAATGACTGCCGACAGTTAAAGTAAAATTACAAGGCTTCTTTCTCTCAACTATGATCATGTTCATTACGTGTAAGCCAACTGTTGTGTAGCCTGTAGCCTTTCCCATTAAATCCATAGCTTACATTCTGGCTCAGATGTACTGCATTTCCAATTAATACAACAATCACAAAATCCATTTAACTACCCCTCCTCCAAACACACCACACACACACACACACACACACACAGAGATCTCGGTACATCCTTCATGATTAAAACCAAACCTAACAGCGTCATTGGAATCTATTACTATCATGCCAACCTGTCATCTCTCTGGACTGTCCCTTTGGGTGACTACACTATTATTTTTTTCAATTATGCTAATATAATCTTGTTGGGGTAAGGTTCTGGGGGGAGAGACATCTAGATCCCCTGTCAGGCCATCATGGCTGGAATTACATCTTCATTCCAGGAGGAGATTGGAAATGACAGAGTGTAAATGAACTTTTTTTCTCTTTTTTTACATTTCAACATTTCTTTATGTTTACACAGGCTGAATGTCCATTTCAGCTGTGCTTTAAGTGATAATGCCAGCAACATCTGTAAAAGTAGTTGGGCTCTGATTCAATGATACATACCCAGACGATGAAAAAGTGGTAGTCTTGTTGCCCGCGTCAATTGTGTTTTTAGCATGTCTATTCTAGCATTTTCCTTATTTTCTGCAATTAGACCTAATACTGTCACAAGATGAAGATGAAATGTAAGTAAAAAAAAGTTTCTTGTTTGCTTGTTTGTATAGTTATTTATGTATTTATCTTGTATTTATTCATTTACCACCCATTATCGCCTCTTGATTCTCATACAGACAGTCATAACTTGTCAGAGCTGTGATCCTAATGGATGCCAAGGACTATGGGTTGACATTAAAGACAAGGCAGATTATTTTTTATCCCGAAATGACTCATGCTCAACATAAACTATAGTTTGTAGAAAGAGAATGATTTATTTTGTTTCATGTTCTGTAAACTACATAATTTAGCAGAGGTATGTATTGGTAAGACTACAGTGCATACCCTTTGGCTTTGATTAGGGTATATAAACTGTAAACATACATTTATCGATTATGCGGCACTGTTGAGATGGCTTCCAACATGGACGAAAATGTTAGGTAAAAGATTAATTGCCCATGTGTGTGTGTGTCGGGGTGAATTCAAGTAATGACTTGAGTTTGAAGAGCAATGAGTGTAAAAGCCTGATTCAAATCCAGCATTAATTATGAAATCCAGCAAATAGGAGCTCCCTAAGTAAATGCCAGTCAGTCTGCTAGCTGATGCCCTTTCCGATTGTCAGAGGAGAGCGCTTCAAATCCTGGAACAATGTTTCAATTAAATGTATCGTTTTGTCCGCAGTTCCCTGATTGGCAGGTGAGATTTAATGAGGCCGAGAACATGGCCTGCCTTTTATGAAGAGGTCTCCGCTCCACTACGGGAATCGGAGAGCCGAGCGGCACAATTATATTGCACTCCTCGGTCACTCCTTAGTTCTTGATGGACAAGGTCTTTGATTTGCCTTGTTGCTTGTTAGACACTCTGGACCATTTCTCACGATGAATAGTATATGACAAATTCTCGACTAGAACAAAGTTTCACTTTTTCAAAGTTTGATTATTTCTCTGTACCAATACAACGCCAATACAATACAAAGCCTTGCTGTTGTCCCTTCACACAATGCTTCCACGAAATGTATGGATTGTGTGGAGCTCTTGTTTTCTTGACCTCATTGTGTGATGTTATCCTCCCGACCTGTCCTCTCCTCTTTTGAGTTAATTAGCAGTCACCTCGGAGCTTGTGATCGGCTTGTGTTTGCCCGCGCCACGCTCACTGCGGCTTGATATTTCCTTCCTCTGGTCGGCCCCCGAAACAAAAGAGGACAGGATCATGAATATGCAGGAGCCAGAGAGGAGCCGTAGCCTCCAGGCCCTAATAAAGGGAGGCATTAAGCCACGCTAATTAAATTCTCCTATCTCTATCCCCCAATGGCCACGCAAAGCCACGGAAGGGAGTCTCGACAGAGGGGCCCTTGCCCTCGGATGGAGCAACAAGTCAGTCAATCTTAACTATTCACTGAGCTCTGAGTATTAAAAACATGTCACCTTCGGGGGGTAAAAAATACAAATAAGAAAAAAATCAAAATAAGCTAAGGTATATTCTCTCATCCATCGTTTGAGTGTTGTGTCTGTGGTTGAATGACTTGATTTAAATGCATTGAATATTGAATTACACCCCTGTCTTTGCTGGAAGGGGGGCGATCTGTAATCCTTGATAATGGCCTCGAGGCAACCTCGCGTCTTGCACACCCTGATTAACTGTGGAATTACATAAAGAAATCACACACGTTAGCGAATAAACAAGGTAGTCGCTGGCAGAAATGTAAACACTTTATTTTACGTCCACAGCTGTGGAGAGCAAACACTTTTTTTGGCGAGGCTTTCACATGTCGTTATTTACATTAATGGGAGATGGAGACACAAATCCTGGCCTCTGCTTGATGCAGCCATCTATCTTAACACATGCGACGGTTCGCGTGGTGACTTATTTAGATCTTTTTTTCCTGCAGCAACGTTCAGAGTGCTTGAGTGTTATGAGTAATGATGAACTGTGGGGATCAAGTCCACATAATCAGAGCCTCAGTTTTCTGTCATACCTTGGCATGTAGGGCATTGTGCTCCAAGAATAGACCTACTCATTTTGTGCATAGGTTTGTCGGGGTTCTGTGGATTCAGAGCCTGTGCATGTGGATTCACTCATTAACGGAATACGGAATACAGAATCAACTTTTTGGGAAATTATCTTTTTTGCTGTCTACCCCAGAGTTAGAGAATATACCCTTCTTTTCTCTGCCTGTGCAATAACCCAGTCTGACACTGTTAGCCTATCTTAGCATAATTCACTTGAAGTGGGTTACACCAGTTAGCCTATAGCTCCCTTTTAGCTATAGGCTAACTAATAAACAAATAAGCTAATTTTCCCAAAAGTTGGCCTGTTCCTTTAAAGTGATTGATTATTTCCTGAATTTTAGCAACAAAAAATCATTCTAGGACTCTTTAGTGTGGTCTAGTTTGTCATTCCAATTTTGGAATTTGTGTCAAGTCATTGGGTGATGGTCAAATGCATGAATTATAATGCACAGCATACCCATCAACGATTGTTCATTTTTGCTCTTTGTTCCTCATTCTTCTCCTTCTGTTTGGTCATGGTGTGAGGGTTTTTCTTTTCAGAGCAGGGTGTGAAGAGACCTTTCACAGTACTGTATGTGAGGGCTGGATTAGAAAAAAAAAAAAACGAAGACAGTGATTCCCCTTTGGTTGATTATGTGGGTCAGATTTCAGCTTCCCGCAACCTACTTCAGGTCACAGGAATGGGAGAAGTCTTCAAAGGTAGCTGAGGGGAGGGGCCAGGGCTGTTTCCAGGAGAATTTCCAGTCTGTTCTGAATTTGTCTGGATTCACTTACAGAGGTTAGGCACTGACAGTAGGTAGCCTGTTGTGGCTGAATTAACAGTACACAGTTGAAAAAAACTTCCCATTTTCCATAAAAAATGTATTGGTTATGCTCAGAAATGCTTTTTGGTTGATAGTATTAAAGCTTGGTTGGTATTAGCTAATGCTTATGGCTGCATAAAATGCTGTTATAAAAACAACAGGTTTCAGAGATGTTCACCAAAAGGTTAAGTTCATGAGATTAATTCAGCTGGTCTCTGTGGTTGTGCATGTTCAACTGAGAAGGCAGAGGCTCAACCAGAGTTTTAACCCCTCCAATCGAACAGTATTAACCTCAAATACTCTCATCATGTGGCCCCAGATCATCACTATCAATTCCAGCGCCATAAAAAGGTGAAAGACAGACAGTCACAGACAGCTAGAGAAAAAGAGAATCACCTGACATCCTGGGTATAGTACGTGGAAGCATGTGTCCCTGGCAGTGCCTTGCCAGCCCCAGTTAGACTTGCCCAGACCGCCCCCACCTCCACCCCCACCCCCTCTCTCATTCTGATTCCACACTGCCAGCTTCTCCTATGCTTCTCCTCTGGCATTGCTATCAGTTAATGAGGCACAGGAAGAGATGCTGCACCTGTGGAAGAACACGCACAATCAATCTGGAGGACAACATGAAGGAGGAGGGAGAGGATGGGGAGGGGGGTGGAGGGAGAGGAGGAGGAGGAAAGGGATGGAGAGGAGGAGGGGGAGAATCAGGGGGGTGGAGATGGGGATTTGTCAGCTATCCGGACAGAAACTCTTGGCCTATGGGATCCCTGGCCCATCTGTCCCCTTTACCCAAAAAGAAAAAAAATGGGCAAATTCTTCTTGTGGGCCGTCACAATTATAATGAGGATGGGTTGTCTCTCTGTTATTTATTTATTTATTTATTTATTTATTTATTTATTTATTTCAGGTTTGGAGCCCCAGAATGGATTTCCGATCTCCCTGTTGAAAAGCAGTGGGCATTATGTGTTTAGCATTTAGGAGAGGGGGATGACTGCTATATACCTAATGGTTTTCGTGCTGTTTTTTCCATCAGATGTTGATATATGACATGTCTGCAAATCTCATTTGTTTCTGCCCATAATCCCACCAGAGTTTCCACGAGTTTAAGCAGGCTTTGCCTTCTTCTTCTCGGGCTCCACTGCCCGATGGATTGTCATTTTGCTGAATGAGTGATGACAAGGGCCAGGGATCCTGCGGACTCTCGCCGAGGGGAAGCCCTTCCATCCGCCGGACAGCCCGAGTGCTGGAACTGGCAGGTTCACAAAGCTGGAGAAAGACAGGCAGCAGAGTGGACAAGGAGGAGGGGGAGAACAAGAAGAACAGAATGAGACTGATGAGTGTGTGTGTGTGTGTGTGTCTGTGTGTGTGAGAGAGAGAGTGTGTACGAGTGTGTGTGTGTGTGTGTGTGTGTGAGAGAGTTTGTGTGAGTTTGTGCGTGCATGCGTGCGTGTGTGTGTGAGTGAGAAAGAGTGTGTGAGTGTGTGTGTGTATGTGTGTGTGAGAGAGAGAGAGTGAGAGTGAGTGTGTGTGTGTTGGTGAGAGACAGACAGAGAGAGAGAGAGAGAGAGAGAGAGAGATGAAGTGAAGGTTTTAGGGCCATAAAATATGAAAGAGTGAAAATGACAAAAGACTTCGATTCACAGACACAGGAGGGAGAAAGTGAGTGAAATGAGAAAGGACAGAAAGAAGACAAAGAGAGAGAACGATGACAGACCAAAAGAAAGAGAAGAACAAGTGATGAGTGAAAGAGGGAGCTCAAGTGATGAGTGAAAGAGGGAGGGCGACAGTAAAGAATAGCCTGGAAAAAAACTCTTTTACATAGTGAATAGAATCTGGCAGCTCTCGATTGGGAAACATTTGCAACACTTGCATCGCAACTGGCACTAACTTTGAAATCATTGGTCCAGCTTTACCAATCACATTGATCAGAGATTCCTAATGTTACTTCCTACTTCGCCAACTTTACAAACTGACAATAAACAGCATCAACAGTCAGGATTATATGTATGTGGGTCTACCTTTGCTGTAAATAAATATCTGCATTTTTCCAACGGCATTTTTTGCAGGTGTTGCTACTTCTGTTTATCACAATAGGTTTCGTCTTCGCACAACCTCAATGTCATCGTTCTCAGCCACTCCTCTGTTCGTTGATTGGACAGGTAAAGATTGGCCAGAGAAAACCCGTGAATAAACCGAAAAACCCAGACGACAATATTGAAGGAAAATGAAAATTGAGCGGAAGTATGCAGGAGGGCAGAGCCAGGCTAAGTAAAGGACACTGGGTAAGTGTGAAAAAAAAGATCCCACTAGGTTTCTCTAGGAAAGACGAACAGGAGCAGAAAAGGAGAGAAGTAGAGAAGTTTAGAAGGAGAACACCCACTGTTTCTGTAACAGTGCAGTCAAGAGGGACAGCAGATGAATTTGAGAAGGATGGAGATCCTTGTTTCTACAGCAGGACAACAACAGCACCAGCGACAAAGCTGGTGATGTTTTTTTTCCCCAGCCTGCACCTCTCCCCTGCCAGCTGCCACTCACCTTGTCCCACGCTCGGCGCTGGGCTGCCATGGCAATCACCCCTGTGTTTGGTCAGCCCGCTCTATCAGCATCTTATTACCTACCTGCACCGTAATGAAAGAGTGCACGGGGCCGCCTGCGGACGGAAGGAGAGGAAGCGAAGAGGTGCACACACACACACACACACACACAAACACACACACACACACACACACACACACACACACAGCCACCCCCTCATTATGTCTCGCGTCCTGCTCTGAAAGCGTTGGCTATTGATAATGAGGGACTGGAGAATGGTGTGATGAGACAACACCAGGATGGACGCGGGTGCCTGACAGAAATTCCACTCCATTCTGATTGATTGTCGAGAGAGAGAGAGAGAAAAATAAACAGACAGCCACTCCATTACTATTCACCAATGAAAGCTGGCAGTAAACAGAAGTTAGGTGGCAGGCACGGAATGTGAGAGATTGCTAACATGGATGCCATATTTTTTTCCCCTGCTGCTACAGGAACACGCTTGCCAGATTCTTAGCTGTGTGGAGGTGTATTTTAACCTACTTTCTTGGCTAATGGAATTATTTGTATTTCTTTTTTTTCTCGTTTTTTCTGCTTCGTCTCTCCCTCATACACACACACTCTATCTCTCTCTCCGCTTGCGTGTCCGTTATTCAATTAAGAGTGAATTTGCAGGAATATAGCTTATACATTCAGGGCTCACCTACACACAACAGCCCAAGAATAGAAGAGGACGACTCATGCAAATGAGAGCATGCTAATTACTGTCAACACATTTTTATGGATTCATTGTGTCCTGCAGAAGAGGTGTGTGTGTGTGTTTGTGTGTGTGAGAGTGAGAGAGTGTGTGTAAGTGTGTGTTTGTGTGAGTGTGTGTGTGTGTGTGTGTGTGTGTGTGTGTCTGTGTGTGTCTGTGTGTGTGCACATGGTATTGCAGGGGGTAGAGTGGTGGGGGATGCTGCAGTGATTGTAGTTGGGAGGTTCAAACTCATTAGCACTTCACAGTCTCAGCAACAAAACGAGTCCCGGGGTTGGAATCCGCCGCTCGCCAGATGGTCCTGACCGACAAGGTCCGAGTCGGGGGAGAGGAGAGGACAGGACAGGAGGCCGAGCGTCCACTTCCACCAAAGCACCGGGGCCACACTGGGAGGGGACGCCACACAGTGGAGGAGTTCAGAGAGAGAGAGAGGTGGACTTCAAACGCATCAATGCATTTATAGTCTTTCAAATAAAAAAGAAAAAGAGGGAGATGGAAAGAGAGAGAGAGAGAGAGAGAGAGAGAGAGAGAGGGGCATAAGCGAGAAAGAATGCTACCCCAGTATCTCTGCTACCCCAGTATGCACATGTCCCCGTGGACATCTTTTGGAATTGGCTGAAAATTAATTTACAGCGAGCAAACGGGGGCCCATGCTGCCATTCTCCTCCTCCCTTTCTCTTTCTCCTCCTTTCTCTTTCTGCTCCCTCCATCGGTTCCTTTCAGATGCATTGAGGTGCCTCCTCCCCGGCGATAGGAATCCTCCTCGCTCCCGCACTCCACAACGTTGCTCTCTTATCATCCTCTCTCCCTCTCTCTCTTTCACTCTATCTCTGTTTCTCTCTCTCATTCCCCCCCCACTCTCTCTCTCCCTCTCTCTCAGATGCACGCGGTGCAGCACTCCATCATCTTCCCCTGACGCTAGGAAGGGAGACCGGGAACAATGTGCTCAGGCTTTCAGATTTATTGGAAGTCAGAGTCATATTCATTTTCCCTCAGATTCTCCAACAATGGCCATTAAGACCTTCAGCGAACCCACACCCATCCACCGCCCATCCACCACCCACACCCTCGACTCCAAGATGGAGGCAGTGCAATACTCAGCAGGCTTTACAATGGGGAGAGGGAAGACGGCGTCAATGCTGCAATCGAGTTGAGACATGCACTGCGGGACTTGTTGGTTGGATCTTTTCAATAGCCTTTAAAAGAGAGAGAACAGAGAAGTGCTGAATCGGAAAGTAGAGACGTGCGCTCAGCACTGAGGTGTATTCATGTGATGGAAGACCTCTTGGGCAGAGTGGAATGGAAGGTTAAATTACCACTGTCACCGTGAAACAGACATCATGAAGAAGAAATATTAAAAAGAGATGAGTTTAGGGTACAATACTCCTGTATAGTCACAGACCACTAACGCGTAGGACTTCCAGTACTCGCAGATAGCATAGTGACATGGTCCCATTGACATTCCCAATATGATCATGAGGGTTGGAAGCTTCATGTATCCCCCCACAAGATGGCTGACATGACATGACAGAACTTTGTTATCAAAGGTGTGTTTAAACGCTATTAGAGAATTCTTTGTCTCACACTCTCTCACCCAGAAATACAATCACACACACATGCACACACACACAGGCACACACAGACACACACACACAGACAGACAGACAGACACACACACACAAACACACACACAGACTAATGAGTCCCTGGGATGTCTGTATCCTGTACATTGTCTGTCACACTCCTGAGCTTGGGGGCTGAGTTGAGACACTGGCGAAGCTGCTGGTGTATCATGGGAAATGCGGTAGGCCCTATTAGCGCCTCCGCTCAGTGTACGGACGATCGATTACTGACCCACAAGCCTCCTCGCAAAGACACAAGCCATCGCTCAGGGGCCCTTTTCCATCGAAAAAATACATGTACACACACACACACACACACACACAGACACACACAAAACATACACATCCACACACACTCACATAAAGACTCAACAGAGTGCAGAAATGCACTCACAGGGTCCCCCCACACACAAACACTGCCACACTTACACATGTGTGCATGCAGATATAATACTACTGTACACACACACACACACAACACACTCAAGAAGAAAGACAGACACAGAAACACCCACATACATCACACAGGAGCACACACACACACACACACACACATACACACATAGTGAAACATACAAAGAGACACAAGTGCACTTTTACTGTAGATATGCACTGAAAGACTGAGCCTCTGAGCCCAATATAGACATTTCAAATAATCATGAAGCCTTGGCCAACAATAACCTTACTCTCTCTCCCTCTCTCTATCTCTCTCTTTCTCTCTCTGTCTCTCATACTCACACACACACACACACGCGCACACACTCCCATCCATATGCGTATAATCTCCCACTCTCAATCTCTCTCCACACACACACCACAAACAACATCCCTACCCTTTTTTTCTCTCACACACACATTCTCTCTGTCTAATTATCTCCCTGTCTCCTCGTCCTCTGCATTCTATTATAAAAAATCGGTGACTCTGTCCTTTTCTTCATGAAATAGCCAGGGAGACACAGCAGGTCTCTATAAGGATGTTCATACACTGGCTGCATTGTGAAAGCCCGAAGCCTACCTAGTGAGATAGAGAGGATGTGTTGCTGTTCGCACTCCCCCTTTCCATTAGACGCAGGGAGAGGGGAATTTAAAGGTCAGATTTCAAACACTCTCGGATGACTGTAAGCCTCTGCCGCTGCACCTCTGTGTGCTCGGCGCTGCCACTGATCCCACCTTCCATTTGCATAGGCCACTGGCGCCGAAACACATCAGCCGGCAGATTTAGCCCGCAGATTTTACAGTCCAGACACGTTATAACACTACGCGTGCTGGACCTGTGCGAACGTGTGTGTGTGTGTATGTTTGGCATGCTTTGTTTTGCATCAAGTAAAAAAGCTTCCAACCCTGCTGTGTTGTGTGGTATGGTGGTTTGGTTTGGCCCCCAACGGTGCGCTTAAGAATGGCCGGCGATCGGAACCACTTACGCACACCGAGGACACCGCTGTGATTACGTGCCTATTTCCCAGCCGCTGCCGTTTTTTTTATGGTCACCCAAGGACGGGCTCATTTACTGCTGCCAAAACAAACGCGCCACATTCTACACAACTGAATCGGCTCTCATAGTTACTAACCAGGCGTTCTCACAAAGGCACACAGTGGTGGCGTGTTCTCTCTCTAAAGCACAGACCTCCACACACACACACACACTCCTGCTGTGAGTCTTCTAGACCACAGAAGAACAGTTACAAAAGAATAGCATGCATGCTTTTAGGAATGACATACAGCTTAAGATACTACTGAATGTTGGCGATTTAATTACTTGCTCTTTCTGCACATATCTTGAGTGCATGGAAAACAGAACACATTTGTATGAGCACATTTGAGCCTTTTACATTTGACATCATTTTATGTGTTATATTATGTTATTTCTTCCAACCAATGCCATGACCCATGGTCATTATAATTCAGCTCAATATTGCTTTTATTGACTTGAGTGAAATTCATATTGACACAGTGAATGTAACCCAATGGATTACTAACAGTGACATTCCATCATAGAACAATTAGGCAGCTATAAACAATGCCAATATTTATGTCCTGTGAATGCCTCCCCATCTATAAATTGCCATCATGACCAACCACAAACAATTGGGAGGAAAATTTCAGAAAGTGGCATGGAAAAATCACCATGGAGTCGAGGTCATTTGTCTGTTATTTTCAGTGGGAAGAGACTGAGTGGAGTCACATCCATTTTCCTCTCCCGCTCAACTCGGCTCAAGCTGACAAAAAGTTTGTTGAAAAGGTATGTCACCTCTGGCTGAATGTGTTGCCTTGCCATTATTATTGCTGGGGCACACTGAAATACAAATAGAAAATACAGCCAGACTAAACTTATAATAAAACATATGCTTAATTGCAGCCTTTGTTTGACAAGTTGACAATCCACCTCCTGTGGTGCACATGCCCTGTGTTTATGTTGTCTGTCTAATATTATGCAGATTGCAGCTTCAAGATGTTTGAAAACTCTAAAATATCTCTTGGACAACAAGCAAGCAACATGCATTGCTTCAGTCGGTGGACAACATCAACACATTGACAGATCTGTCAGTATTTAGCTCACTAATCCTTCCTCTCCAATTTAGCCTTAGTTAATTGCGGGGTTAGCACACATCTCTTCCACAAGAAGAGACAGCAGTCTTGATGAAGCCCACTGACAGAGCTCATACAACGCTGTTCAACCCTTAAAGGTGTGGGTTTTTGAACATTGAACATAACATTCCGTTCCGCAACAATTCAAGGTTCTAAAATTCTACTGTATGTTGAATTCAATGAGCCGATATATTCTTTAGAATGTTCATTTTCCAACATTCCTTCTCATTCTGTCTCACCTTTAAGGGTTAAGTGAATGTTTTTTTTTTCTGTAAAGGCCTCCATGAATAGGCACCAGAACTTGGTGAAAGCATTTAATTGGGAAAATAAGTCCCGACAGGGTGAACCGGACCCCGACGCCCTGAAGGGACTTATTTTCACAGTAATGACCGGCGTTCTATACATTATCCCGCTTATTATATGGCTACTTGCCAAAACGAAATAATAAACTCCCCACGATATAACTTTAGCCTACATAACCTAGCCTATTTGTTACCGTTCATCGTGGCATTTGCTGAGAAACAAATAGTTCGCAACACACGCTGCTTGAACTTGAATCAAACATTCTTTACAACACAGCTGATCAACCGTCTGCTTTCATGTTTGAATGAAGTTCCAGTCCTTGCGTAGTGATATGAAAGACATTAATCAGAAGCACAAAACCCGTTGCCATTGACAGCGGTGATTAAATGCTTTGCCGGTGATTTATGTAGATTTAACATAGGCCCGAACGTTGGGAAGGCCCATTTATGTGAATGGAATGTTCTGCAGCACTCTGAAGAGCCGTGTAATAATGCGTGTTACACTCCAATGCAGATTCCATAGTTTCCAATACAACCCTGCACACCTACGTCAACTCGCCGCCACCGCTGTGTCAATGACGATTCAGTTCTATTTTTGTCACTCAATGACACTCAATAAAATCAATTGTTTATAATTGCTTGTCAGTGTAAAATGTACACTCTTGTAAATGTGTTATCCCTATCTGGACACAGAGATGTGTTTAAAAAAACAAAACAATGCAAGTTGTATTATTAGCAACACATACAGTATTGTGTAACGAATAACCAAAGCAATGTGTTGGAAACAACTCAAACGGAGTTGTCCCTATCTGGACACAGAGCTGTGTTAAAAACAACTCAAGTTGTGTTGTTTTTAACACACTCGTTTTAAGAGTGTAGGCGCTAATGTGCCTGGCAGTTGACAGCACTCATATCAGTGCCTCTATGCGGAGCACCTAATACTGGCAAACAGCATGATAAATGATAAAAGGGTAAAGGCATCTTTTCATGGCACACATTTTGTTCTTGAACCTTAGTTCTCCTCACTCCAGCCCCTATTCATGTGGCAGCTCAAAAGGCTGTTAGTTAAAAAATATTGGCGCTGACATTCGTAGCAAATGACAGTACTCATGTCAGGGCCTATTTGCGGAGCGCTTAAAACTTGCTCAATGTGCACCACTGCCAAATATTTGACAAACAGCATGGCAAGATGGACAAATGGTAGCTTACTGAATCATAAAAGGGCAAGGACGTATTTTCATGGCACACATATTGCTCTTGAACCTTTGTGCTGCTCACCCCAGCCCCTATCCATGCGGCAGCTTAAAAGGCTAAGCGATCTAAATTCTCCATCGCAGTGTCACATGGCTGCCCGGTACAGATGGAGAGTCTGACAGAAATCATTCAGCAGCTTGCGCATTATTCAGCTCTGCTCCTCTGTGAGAAGAGGAGCGTCAACGCTCTGAGATCATTTGCCATGCGAGTAGCCGCTGAATGTGAATATGGAGCCACTCTGTTGAGCTTATTAGCTGATGGATGGGTTTGGTAATGGTCGCTAAAACTTTACTGCATAATTTCCAGTTTTTTTTTTTTTTGCTGTGAAGACCATATAAGACCATGTAATCCAACTGGAATATGTTCTGAGCACAAGCCAAATGTCAAATGTTGACAGCAAGGTAAAGCCCAGCCATATATTTACACTTACTTATATCTGATGTGACGCCCTGGCTTTGCCGTGCCGTGAAGCGTTACACCTCTTCCTCCCTCTGCCTGTATGGTGCTCTTGAGCACTAGGCATGTTGCTGTACATGTCATATTGCATTTTGACCTGCAGGAGGAGCTGGAGAGTTGCGGTGGCTAATGAGGGGCGTGGCTCTGTGTTAATGGCCATTGGAATAAAGCCGGTGTCCTGAGGCCTCACTTACGCTCTCGGTTCTGCTCTGGCCTGACGATTCCCGATTGCCTTTTCTTTATGCACTACACATACACTTTGCTGACGTGCATGACACTTTATTTTATCTTTTGTTGCCTCTCACTTACTGACTTTCGTAAATATATTTGTAAATAAATTAAGATTATTATTTAAACGTTGCCCGACGGTGTCAGTCTTCCCTATGTCCTTACCCTTTGAGCCAAGGTGTTTGTGACACTAAACAAAAATGACATCAATGCAATCCTTGTGTGCTTGTTAGCATATCGGTGCACAGGGATCAGATGCACATGAGAGTGACATCTGTGACAACAGACCAGTATTCATAGTCATAGATAAGTGTGAGGCTAGTGTGGTGAAGTCCAGTATCCATAGATAGGTCTGAGGCCTGAGGAGAGGGAGCGGCTCATCTTCACTCCTCCTCTCTTCTCTCCTCTACCAAGTTCAGAAACTTTTAAGGACACAACTCAGATGCACTGACCAAACCCCCCCCCCCCCCCCCCTCTCTCTCCCCCCCTCTCTCTCTCTCTCCCCCTCTCTCTCTCCCCCCCCTCTCTCTCTCTCTCTCTCTCCCCCCCCTCTCTCTCTCTCCCCCTCTCTCTCTCCCCCTCTCTCTCTCTCTCCCCCCTCTCTCTCTCTCCCCCTCTCTCCCCCTCTCTCTATGCCATCAGCAGCAGCAGCAGCCTCAGCACAGGTCCCCTGCAGGTCCGCAGTATTGCGAAGGGATTCTGGGACATCGTCTGATACACTAAGCTGATACCCCTGCTGTCCTCCCAGCATTATCTGGCTTTTGGCTTTCAATCTCCAAACCTCATCTTTCTTTCCTTCCTTCCTTCCTTCTTTCTTCCTTCCTTCTTTCTTTCTTTTTCTCTTTTCCTTTAAAAAGTTTGTGCTTACTTTACGGCTAATGTAGTGAGTGTGCTCTAGGCCTGTAGTGTATCCGCACTCTGCGGTGTTAAAAGGTGCACTTTATGAAAAGCATCCTGTATTTGCTGTATGCATGGGGCTTTGATTGAAGGAATCTGCTGATGTGCTTCTCAGCATTACTCCATGAGCATGAAATGTGTGTGTGTGTGTGTGTGTGTGTGTGTGTGAGAGAGAGAGAGAGAGAAGGAGAGAGAGTGTGTGTGTGTGTGTGAGAGAGAGAGAGAAAGAGAGAGAGAGAGAGAGAGAGAGATAGAGAGAGAGAGAGAGAGAGAGTGTGTGTGTGTGTGTGTGTGCGCGCGTGTGAACATCAAGTTCAGTGAGGAGGTCACCACGGATGGCAGTAATATATCACTAATATGCACCCTAATGCCACTTCAAAGTTTGCTTATGCATTAATATTTGATGCTGTCCCGTCGTTTTGTTTATCAGACTGGGGCTGGATGGGCAGGGACGTCGAGCTGAAATGAAGCGCTTCCTGGGGCTAAGTGGCCTGGAATTGCTCTGTAGACTGATGGCAAAACAGAGCTGGCTTTTCATCTGTGGCAAAGTTTGGCAGGAAATAGCATTGGTTGGTGTCAAAGAACCCCAGCGACTGCAATTACATTGCTTTATGCCTTATCTCATTTATTTCATTAGTACATAAAATAATTTCGTTGTAAATAATTTGACATTTAAAATATGTCACTTTTTTCCTCCATGTGTCACATATTTAATGCCAATGACACATCTCAGCAAAATAGTTTTTGTCAGCAAGCATCACTGCTACAAAAAAACTATTTGAATGGTTTGCTTTCGTAACAGTGTAAACAATTTGTTCCCTGAAAATGTTATCAGCTGCAGTAAGCCTTAAACAGTCCCAACTGCTTTCTTTTAAGAAGGAATTAATTTTGATTAATTCCCAATCTCTTTTCCAACGCATTGAGACTGTTATAAGCTTGTGTGGCGTCTGTCATGCAGTCCTCTCAGTCTTTCAAAAATGTTATCTTTTGACTGAGCGTGTCCTTGTCTTGCAACAGTAATAATTTCTACCCTTGGCTTATGCTTTTAAAAAAAAAGTAATTTTTAAAGATTCTTACACTGACTTAGACAAAATGACACTTACAGTATCAAGCTACATCGCCTTTTTGTGAGCAAATGATTATACCCCAAAAAGACGACTACATCATATCCAAATACTGTAATAAGCCCTGGGTCAGCAGATCTCTTAAGTCCTTTCTTAATAAGAAAGTGCTAGCCTCCCACCAGGATGACATTCACCGAGAAAAAAAAGAGATGTTCAAACTTTAGTGAAAAAAGAAATAAAGTCAGACAAAATGCAGTTTAAGGACAAGGTGGAAGATCAGCTGAAAAACAGCAGTGCTTGCTTTTCCTGAAGAGAAATGATAGCTACTGTATGGTGGGAATTCAGGACAAGACAAAAGGGCCGTTTATCCCTGATGAGATCAATTCTGTCCCCGCAGAAGAGTTAAATCAGTTCTAAATCAGCTCATACAAGTTTAAACAATGAGCAGACCAGAGATGTCTGGGGAACTCTAGAGCAGACAGTCATGAGGAAAAGTCAGGGGCCTGACTGCATCAGTGGCCAACTGTTTAAGAACTTCTTCATTCTTGTGACGTATTTGTGGTATTTTCATGTTTATTTTCCAACACTCTTCATCACACAAAAATTGTCCCCATGTTATTGAATAAATCTATAGTTGTCCCAGTGGCCAAAGTTCCAACAACGAAAGTGCTGAATGACTACTGCCAATGTGACATTGGTTGTGATGAAAGGTTCTGAACGTGTTGTGAAGAGGAGTTTATGACCCATGATACAGAGCATGATTGACTCACTCCAGGTCAAACACCAAGCAATCAAGGGGCCCGAGCTTGTCACAGCAACATTGTTGAATATATACGCAAGGGGACACCTAGAGGGCAAAAAGTATGGCATCAATATAGCGCCATCTGTGTTGAGAACCAAACCCTAAAATGTGTAGCCAAGAAATCAAACTCTGTAAACGAGAGCGCTGTCATGAAATTGTTTAGCAAACCTACAAATTTTCGAGTTCCGTTAGTTTAGTATTTTACAAAGTAAGTTAACATCTTTTGCTCCTCGAGTGGTCTTTCTCTATGTCTCCCCTTTTGCCTGCTTCCAGCAGGAAGGAGGTATACTTGCTGCTCTACAGTATATATTTATTTCTATAGGAGCATATTTGAATTTCAGCACTAATGTCCATATTTTTTCATGTATTTCTGTCCTTATGATTCTACTGTATGTGATGCTGTGTGTATGGTTGCTGTTTGCTTATTGTGAACTGGCTTGCCCCTTGGGGACATACACGATTATATAATCCAATCCAATCCATCTTGAAACTTCAGAATGGACTTTTAAACCACTGTTTAGTAAGTGTTTACTAGCCCCATCTTGTCGTCCAGTGCAAATGGGAGTTTGCAACGCAGCACTGTCCACTCTGATGGAAGCTTAGGGGGGACTGTTCAGTCTTCTCCTGCTTCTTCCAAACAGTGCCCAACTCTGATACACACTGTCATCATCACATCAACTAATTAACACTATCAAGTACATGTACTATCAGGCATTATTTTCTAAGGCGATTAATATACTCAGACAGATAGTTTCACCGACAACACACTCTTTTCTTAGAGGATATAGAGATCATGATGAATTGATCACACAACACCACATCACACAGCACCACACCACACAGTACCACAGAACACCACACAGCACCACAATGCACAACACCACACCCCACAGTACCACACAACACCACACAGCACCACAATACACAACACCACACCACACAGTACCACACAACACCACAATACACAACACAACACCACACCACACCACACAGCACCACAATACACAACACCACACCACACAGTACCACACAACACCACAATACACAACACCACACCACACCACACAGCACCACACCGCACAGCACCACACCGCACAGTACCACACCACACAGCACCACACCACACAGCACCACACCGCACAGTACCACACCGCACAGCACCACACCACACCACACAGCACCACACAACACCACAATACACAACACCACACCACACAGTACACCACACCACACAGCACCACACAACACAGTACCACACCACACCACACAGCACCACACCACACAACACCACACCACACAGCACCACACCACACAGCACCACACCACACAGTACCACACCACACCACACAGCACCACACCGCACAGTACCACACCGCACAGCACCACGTAACACCACATCACACCACACAGCACCAGCACTGTTGGAACAGGCTGGTGAGGGATGGAATTAAATCATCTAAGGCAGGTTTTGATAAGCCGTCAGACAGCCCATGGAGCCTCAGAGCAGGTGTCAGCCATGACATGCTCTGGCTGGCCCTGCTGTCTCTGTCTCAGACATCAATCAAAGAAAAAAGAGGAGAGGAGAAAGAAACACACACACACACACACACACACACACACTTGCTTACACACACGGAGGGGGGGAACATTTGAACCATGTCATGTTTCACTCGGGAAAGGTTAACTCTGCCTTCATGTCATTTGCTAGAGGTAGAACTAAGAGGTCAAAGGTCACATGCAGATGGGGTTTTGATTAGGTCAGAACATGCACTGTTTGGAGGACACAATAATATAAAAAATAAAGTATGTCCAGAAGGTAGGGTGTCTTTCAGTTTTCCTAACACTATTTCCTAACTCTGTGTACCCTCTAGTGTTGTTCTGTGTCCACACAACTACATACATCATGTCCTTTACTTGTCTTATAACCATGTTATTAGCATGATATTCAACCAATGGACATATGTATCCATTCACTATGGCTGGAGTATGCATGTGGAATACACATACAGATACTGCATATGGGGAGAGAGAGAGAGAAAGAGAGAGAGAGCGAGAGTGAGAGAGAGGGAGAGAGGAGTATGCATGTGGAATACACATACAGATACTGCATATGGGGAGAGAGAGAGAGAGAAAGAGAGAGAGAGCGAGAGTGAGAGAGAGGGAGAGAGAAAGTGTGTGTGAGAGAGATAGAGAGAAAGTGAGAGAGGGAGAGAGAAAGTGTGTAAGATATATATATATATATATATATATATATAGAGAGAGAGAGAGAGAGAGAGAGAGAGAGAGGTTAAACTGTTGTCCATTACAAGACATGCCCCATGTTTGGAACATTCCCTCATTCACTACATGATCCACTCTATAGAAAATACCCACTATGTACTTAACACTACACTATCTAGTTAGTATTGACTCTATAGTGCACTATGTACTTTTTGAGTTGATATATTATTATATATTATGGTATATAATATTTTGCCATAGAGAACAAGCACCAACAGCAGCACAATAACCACATAGATATGCTGAGGCCCTGGCCTGACAATCTTTTTTTCCAAGCTTTTTTGGAGGAAGCTTTCACTTCAACTCCTACAGTGAATCCAATAGTGTGTTTCCTGCAAGGTTGTTTTTTCCCCTTCTCTATTCTTTTAGGCAACCTTCACAGGAGAACTTGATGAAAACTCTGCTGTGTTTTTATTTTTTTTTCACATCGCGTCCTTTTGTGCACCACTATCTTTTAGTTAACAAATAAAGTGAATTTGCCCACTACAGTATATGCCATGAAAGTATACTGGATGACACTTCACCAAATGACACGTCTAGATTTGTGGCATACTGAGTATTAATCCATATACACTGACAGTCATGAACAGCATTTTTGGTTGGGGATTGTGGGTAATTTCAGACTAAGGAATATATTTGTGTCATTGATGTGTTAAGTGACTACTCTGATATGATGAAGCAGATTTTTTACATGTCATATATGATCTGTGATGTTCTATTAAGGGAGACTGTTCAGGGTGTGCTTTAGAGCTAATCATAAGGAAATATTGTCCTCGTCTTTAAGAGATATTTAGCTACTCGTCTTTCATCAAAAACTATAAAGACACCGTTTCTGTACAAAATGATGCCGATTTTTTACTCGCAGGATGTGAACTGTGCTTTTTTGCCTCTTTGAGATTGTAGACACGGCGATGGCGGTCGTCCTGGCGAGATGGTGTCTGTGGGAGTGCTCCTGTTGGGCAGGTAATTGTGTGCAGCGCCTTGGAGACGAACGCGGTGATGAATGTGGTAATCCTGCCATCGCCGCCGCCACTGCTGTTGTGGTGAAGAGGGAGAGGGAGGCCACGTCTGACCCACTTAAGGCCCTTCTGGAAGGTGATGTATGGAAGACACTGGAGAACCAAGGAGTTGGAAACCAGGAGGAGTTTGTGAGTGTTTGTGTGTGTGTGGGTGTGTGTGTGTGTGTGTGTGTGTGTGTGTGTGTGTGTGTGTTTGTCTGTCTGTGTGTGTGTGTGTGTGTGTGTGTGTGTGTGTGTGTGTGTGTGTCTGTGTGTGTGTGTGTGTGTGTGTGTGTGTCTGTGTGTGTGTGTGTGTCTGTGGAAGAGAGACAGAGAGAGAGAGAGAGTATTCAGTCAGTTTTTTGTCTTTGCATTTCTACTTTTTTAATGGCTCCATTGTCCAAGGACAAGTGATTGTTGCTGTGCATTGTTGCTGTGGATACCATAGTTGTTAAGGTATGTGGTTCTCTATGTATAGAGGTATGTGTGTTTATTTTGGGGTGGAATATCAATGCCTCTTTAGGAACTGTGGGGACTTTCCCTGGGCCATTTAATCAACCCTAGTTCATTTAGAGACGGTAATTAACATGCACAGCCCAGCAGTCTCACTCTCACTGGCTCTATTCTGTGTCTCTGAGAAAGCACTTCAGGGAAAATGGATCGCTAACCTAAACTTTTAAGAAATGCCATGGGGCTCCTGAATTATAGCATAGCGCGGCTTTTAACTTCAGGCTTTGCTTTCAGTGGAGAAGGAAACTAAAGTTCTTAAAGAGCAGGTGCAGTCTCTGGTTTGTGTTATTTATATATTCACGTGGTATTTTAAGCTTTGAGCACACAGAAGTTTTTTACTTACTTTTGACCAGTTGTTAATATACACTATGACTTAGAAAATTACCTAATTTTTCATATAAATCTTAAGTGATTGTGTTCGCTAGGTTTTTGTTATTCTCCAGTCTACATCTTGAAAAATGTCTACGTAGTGTCATAGGTGTGTCCATTCCATTCTTGAAATGATGTTGCTGTAATGTATGGTGCTGGGGAGAGAGGAGAACAGCCCACCATATGTCACATATACTCCCACAGCTCAAGTGACCTACCTACCTCACCCAGCACCACAACCCCCCCCCCTCCTCGCCTTTCAAACGTGCAGCGCTTAGGTGTGTGTGTGTGTGTGTGTTGTGTGTATGTGTGTGTGTGTGTGCACTTAGGTCCCCATTAAAAGAAAAAAAAAAAAGAATAATAATATAAAAAGGACAACGCCGCTGTGGGTTTTGGATCTATTTCTGTGCCCTCCCACTCCTGTGACCGCTGAATCTATATTTCACTCGTGTTAAATCTTAAAGCGTCCACAGGGCCTCTCACAGGGGTCACCCACATAATGTCCCCTTAAGTCCCCCTCCCTGGGACCCGCTGTCCCTGTTCCTTGCACACACACACACACACACACACACACACACACACACACACACACACACACACGCGCGTGTGCTACCAGTGCCGCAAGCTCTGTCCCCTGTGTGTGTGCGTCCAGGGCTGGTCGCCGGCTCGTGCCCAGTGATGCATGGCGCCTTGGCGGCCTTAAAATAATTGCAGGTTACGTTCTGGAATGTGACAAATTGCCTCCACTACCAAAGCCCCACGCCGTCCCACGCCTACGTAAAAGGGCACGACGAGGTGGTGTTGAGCGCAAGGGGTGACTGGAGGTGACCTTGCTCGTTGACTTTGGCTATACCTAGTAATAGATGAGGTCAAAGGTCGAGCCGAGAAAGAGGGGAGCATGTGGTCTGCCGATGGCCGGCCATCGATTTCTTGGCTGTCATGTCCAGGGGCTTTGCATGAGTTTGTGTTGTAATTACATTTTAATGGCTTGGACTCGCCTGTGTACCCCTTAACTGCTATAAGCATGTAGCGCTCGTTCAAGTCCTTCAGTATAAGTTGCAACTTGAGATTAATTGCTCTATTATAAAACTGAGTTAAAACTGAAACTGCAGACAAAGCGGACCTAAATATATAAAAAAGGATCACTCAAATATAAAATGTATTTACAGGTGCTGGTATTAAGTTGCGAAATAGGAACTTTTGTCCTAGAAGAGATAACAAATTTAATGTGATGTTCCCTCAGTCAATAGGACTTTTGTGTCAATGCATGTTTTGGTAGCAGCCATCTATTTAGAAAAGTCATTCAGCATTGACATTTTATATCTTCCAGTTTAAAAGCTGCCAAAAAGAATGGAAATAATTATCTGAAAAGGTACTGCATATATTCAACAATGTTGAATCATACACCCATTAAGATGATTTTATTATTTCAGTTTCTTTACCCATTTTGCAACTGAAGGATTCTTTTTAAAAAATGAGGCATAAAAGCATGCACAGGTGTTTTGGAACTTTTCTACAAGTGTGGTTGTGCACAAGAGTGTTTTATTTTTCTCTTTCACATGCACCCCAACAAGCTGTTTTGGAAGAGAGCAAAAAAAAAGAAAAAAATATTGCAAGGTCCTTTCCTTTCAGTTGTCAAGGAGAGATGTCTTTCTTATTCTCCTTTTTCACTCAGACGAGCTTGAGAGTCTGCAACGGAGGGGGTGTCAGACGTCAGAAATTATGAAATTATACCACACACACACACACACACACACACACACACACTTCTTCCTTGTGCAGTATGAATCCTCCACTCTCTCCTATTCCCAGTTTGCATTGCCAATCCAGCGTCTAATTTCCCTCCCTCCCATTCATGTCTTCTCAGAAACATTGCCTCATGCGCGTTCCCATAATGCTTTGTGACAGGCCCTCAGCATGTAAGCAAAGGCTCAACGTGGACCTGCGCCAAAATCGATCAAATCTGATAATGGCCTGACAGGGTGTGATGTGCATTTCAGCAGCTTGAGGAGCACGATGCAGCAGCCGTGTGAGAATCCCTCTCTCATGTTCATAGTTCCTATTGCATATGTAACCCAGTCCAATTACATGTGTGGTCTTTTTTATCATTGCTGGGCAGATCATGCAGTTCCCAGTCCTGTTTGATGATATTATTGAGAGGAGGAAGCTAATGCAACAACACGTAACTCCTTAGAAAGCATGTTTGAAATGTGAAGGTACGCCTATTCTCAAAGGGCAGGGCTGGACAAATATTTTTTAAAGACCAGAATTATAGAAAAGAGCTGGCTAGACACTAATAATGTCTTGCTGATCCTAGCACTTACCATCCGTCTTGAACTGACACTCAACTGTTAAAAACAGCACTCACTGATGCACTTATTTTTACTGTCCTCTACTGTTTTTAAATTGTCCTAAAATTGTTGAGAGAATTGCTTTAAAACTTAAACTGTTCACCATGTTGTTAGTCGCTTTGGTTAAAAATGCGTCAGCCAAATGTAATGTAATAGCAGCGGACATACAAACGCAAATGCTGCTTTGAAGTTCTGTAACTGTGACTCAACAAGCTTTGTACTTCCAAAAAAGACTGGTGCTCAGAAAAAAAAGCCAGTAAGAGAAAAGTTATTGAAAACCATTTCCAACTCACGTTCATATTTAATCCAAATATATATTTGGAGAACATAGAGTTTTAGATTATAGACGTTTTGATTCGCCTTTCTAATGCAATATAGGTGAAGTTTGGGAATGTCTCTTTGGCTTTGAAAAGACAAGCAAAGGCATAGAGTGTGTCTAGAAGCAGTTTATGGTTTTAGTATGGTATGGTTTAAATAATACTGACAATGATCGTTTAACAACAAAATACTTTTAAAAGAATATTATTGGTATTCTGATTATGTGTCATAGCCATACTGCACTACGTATAGACCAAAGATTCTAGAACAGGCTCAGACTCAGGCTCTGTTCTAGAATCTTTGGTATAGACCCTTTCAACTGAACGTTCTATTTGGTTCCCAATCTACTTCCTCTGCATTTGGAATATTAAAACGGAAGCCTTGTGGGGCCAACTATGATGCTGATAATGGAACTCTCTTGAAAGGGTCAACCAGAGCCCCAGAGCCTTATAGATAGAGAGTTGCGACAATGGGTGTTCAAAATGCGTTAAAGTCACGTGGTTCATGTAAACTTCAAAGAGTTCCCGGAAGTGATTGACAATGGATTAGAATGCTTTAATGCAGGCTGTTCAATGATAGACAGAGCCACAATTTTAGGTAATTGACAGTCAATAAATGCATTGATATAAAATATTTATAACACAGTGTAATTATTGTGTAAACTGTGTAGTTATCCTACCAAATTAAGGTCCTTTAGCACTATTACTCAATCTGAGCTTGGTAAAATTATAACTCAAACCGGCTCCTCAACATGTGTTTTAGATCCAATCCCTACTACATTCCTCAAAAAAGTATATGATAGCTTAGCTCCCTTTTTTCTCAAGGTAATAAATACCTCATTAGAAACAGGTATATTTCCAACTGCTTTTAAAACCGCTGTTGTGAAACCTTTACTTAAAAAGTCAAATCTTGACCATACCAATCTGAGCAACTACAGGCCTATATCAAATCTATCGTTTTTGAGCAAAGTACTTGAAAAAGTTGTTTGTAATCAGTTAAATACCTTCCTCAATGAAAACAGTATCCTTGAAAAATTCCAATCAGGTTTTAGATCAAATCACAGCACAGAAACGGCTCTAGTAAAAATAGTCAATGATCTCAGACTAGCTACCGACTCAAACAAAGCCTCAATCCTTATTCTTCTGGATTTGAGTGCGGCATTTGACACCATTGATCATAGCATACTAATTCACCGCCTTGCGAAGTGGGTGGGTCTCTCTGATAATGCTCTAAACTGGTTTCAAACCTACATTACTGGCAGAGATTTTTATATCAGTCTAGGAGATCATGTATCTGAAAAACATGACTTGCCTTTTGGTGTGGCCCAGGGGAGCTGCCTTGGTCCCCTGCTATTTTCTCTATATATGCTTCCATTGGGAAACGTCATAAGTCAGCATAATGTAAACTTCCACAGCTACGCAGATGATACCCAATTGTATATTTCTGTGGAGCCAACTAACCCAGATGGCCTTTGCTCCCTCACTGCATGCCTAACCTCCATTTTCTATATTTTTGATATGTTGCTGAGTAGATCATAAACAGCAAAGAAAAGTGATTGATAATGACTGACTGACTATTATTGTGTTACATGCTTCAAATGTAAAGCACTTTGAGCTGCATTCTGTGTATGAAAGGTGCTATACAAATAAAGCTTATTATTATTATTATTACAACGATATTAAATTAAATTCCAGACCTTCTATCTATTAAGGTTTTGCACCTCCGTTCTAATGTTACGTCACCGTTTGTTTACAACTAGAGTGGTAGGCAAGAATGGTAGGCAAGGCACTGCAGAGTGGTAGGCAAGCCTACAACAGTCGGGTTGCATAGGCTACACATAGTTACAAATAGCTTCAAAATTGAAATTTTAATATCAAATATTGACCGGCCGATCACTTGTGTAGGCCCTAACAGTTGGTTTTACAATAAGAAGCAAAAAGGCGACGAAACGCCTCATGATTGTGGAGGATGATCGCAGCTGTGAAGTCTTTCTCAAGATGGCCTAATGGTGTAGCCTAGGCTACTGTCTACGAAGACGTAGGCTAAAATACAACTATCTAAAGTTATCTAAAAATGAATTGCCAGAGATAGGCTATGAAGGGAAAAAGTGCAGCATTTTAAACATGGCAAGAATATTTTTACCAGAACAGTTTGTTCTAATTTGTCTCGTGAAATTCGTGCTTGTGGACATCAATCACCTATCTTCTGTCCTTCTATTTCAAGTTATCGGGTGGATGTAAACAAAGCTATAGAACCTAGAATACGTCACATGAAAAACGTTAATATGGCTCTGCGTTTTTCATGTGACGTATTCTAGGTTCTATAGACCCTTTCAACAATAAAAACAAAAACAATGCCATTTAACTTCAACTGAACAGCGACAGGTTTTGGTAGGCAGTAGACTCAGCAGACGTAAAAACGGTAGCCTACAGTTATAGCCAGCGTCAGTCAGCATCATGTAGCCTAACATTAATGGCGTTAAAGTCATGAATCCTGTAACGTAGGCTATTATAACATAACAGCGATGGCTTATTCGAAGGCGATCTGCATGGATATATAACCACCCAGAAAAACTCAGAATGGGATAAAGTTAATTAATTGTATGAAACTTTTTATTAGTTATCCATTGCAGTATCGGCTATATTAGGCTGTTATGCTAGCTCAGCCTTTAAATATGTTGTTATTTTGGTCATGTGGACTTGATTAAACGGGTAAAGATTAGAGATTGTAGTACTCTGCAGAGAGTAGTGCGCTCAGCTGAACGTACTATAAGAACTCAACTCCCTGCTCTACAAGATATCTATTCCAGAAGAGTACTCCTAAGAGCCCAAAAGATTCTGAAGGACTCTTCTCATCCTAACAATGGATTATTCCTACCGCTGAAATCAAGAAGACGCCTATGTAGTCACAAAGCCAGAACACACACACTCACACACTCACACACACACATCTGACTTTCTCCAACTTTTGCATATCTCCATAGAACTTTTTATTTATTATTTTTGATTTCTCCTCCATCTATCTACCCATGTCCTTGATTGCCTAGCCTTTCTGCCCCCCCCCCCACCCCCCACCCCACCCCCATCCCCAACACACACACACAAAACACACACACTTACATCATCACTGTCATCACCTCACATACTGTATACAGCACACTGCTTGCTACAGTAAGCCTCCTCTACATACTTGCTGCACACTGCCCCCCCCCTCCCTTCATACAAAGCACATTGTTTTCAGGATCTTCTCCAACACACATCCTCTACATACAGTACTTACAGCACACTGCCCCCACCTACCCGCCCACACACACATCTTCACTGTCATCACTCACATACATCATACATAAAGTATTCTGCTTGCAATAGTAAGTCCCTTCACCATACTTGCAGTACACTGCCCCCCCCCCTCCCCTCTCCCCTACATACACAGCACATTATTTCATCAGGAAGCTTCTCCAACACACATCCCCAACATACTTACAGCACACTGCCCCCCCCCCCCCCCCCCCAATACACAGCACATTGTCTCATGAGGAAGCTTCTCCAACACACATATTGCACACTGCCCTCTCCCCACATACACAGCACACTATCCCATCCCCCCTGTCATCCCCCCAACACACACACCAAGACCCCTGGCAGTTGGGTTAGCCCCTTGAGCCGTGGATCTGCCCAAGGTTTCTTCCTTGGTAAGGGAGTTTTTTTCTTGCCCCTGTTGCTCTTGGGTGCTCCTTGTTGGTGCCCCCCCCCCCTCAATCCCAATCCTCCCCCACCTTTCTTATGCAGCCCTTGCCACTTCATTTACTAAACCCCTCTTCTACTGCATTTTTTACCCCCCCCCATAAATGCACAAGTAGGCTGACACCAGACATAATTTCACTGCATTTCTTACTTCCAGTAACTATATGCATGTGACAATAAACTTCCTTGTATCCTTGTATCTTGTAAAGATAATTCATAAACTGCTTATTTCTTACATGACTGAAGCAGTATCCTAGGTTCAACAGTCGTGTTTGAGGTTGCTGTGTTAAGTTGTTGTGTGTGATTGCAAAACAATTCGATCAAATCAGTTTATTTTGACATAGGCTACGGGAGTTAGCCTTACTGACCTGTAGGTAATAGCATATAAGCCTATTCTGTTTTCATTTATTATCATTTGTTGTGATTATATAATCAAATGACACTCATGATAACTTGAAATAGAAGGACAGAAGATACAGTAGGTGATTGATGCCCACAAGCACGAATTTCACGAGACAAATTATAACAAACTATTCCGGTAAAAATATTCTTGCCATGTTTAAAATGCTGCACTTTTCCTCTTATAGCCTATCTCTGGCAATTCATTTTTGGATGACTGTAGATAGTTGTATTTTAGCCTACGTCTTCGTAGACAGTAGCCTAGGCTACACCCTTAGGCCATCTTGAGAATAAAAGACTTCAAGCAGCTAACGATCATCCTCCACAACCATGAGGATAGGTAGGCTAAACGGTCGTTCGTCGACTTTTTGCTTCTTATTGTAAAACCAACTGTTAGGGCCTACACAAGTGGTCGGCATCCCAGACAATATTTGATATTAACATTTCAATTTTGAAGCTATTTGTAACTATGTGTAGCCTATGCAACCCGACTGTTGTAGGCTTGCCTACCACTCTGCAGTGCCTTGCCTACCATTCTTGCCTACCACTCTAGTTGTAAACAAACGGTGACGTAACATTAGAACGGAGGTGCAAAACCTTAATAGCACTGGTATACAATGGGCTACTTGCACGAAAAGCTCTCAATGCGACCACTTTGTTTCCGGTGGAACGTTAACTGTGTTGTAATTAGATGCCATTCGATCTATCTATCTATCTATCTATCTGTCTATCTATCTATCTATCTATCTAATGGCATCTTCTGTTATATTCTGCTCCTAACATCTTCAATCCGACACTGAATATCTTGTTTGCCAAATAATACCACAATCTTAACTCGTAACCTTAACTCGTAACTTGTGCAACACCCAACCGGGTCCTTGTAGACACTAATTACATTAAAAATAGCGTCAGGTTCAAACACACCTGGCTCCACGTGGAAACAAATGAGCCGTACATGCAAAGAGCCGATTACAAGCATATATACAACCTCTATAAATTACTTTAATCAATACATTTCTAAAGCCAGTATGACATAGGAGGATTGGCTTGGTGTATGTACCTGTACAGTGTACAGTATGTGCATCAAACTTCTTATTACTGTAAAATAGTCCAAGTTGAGATTGTAAGCATGCATTTACATCAGTGAATAGCCTACATCTGTGGTTTCAGCTAAAGGCAGATGTGTAGGCTGTTGCCTGCCTGTGGAAGATTATTAGAAAGCGCGGATGTAATGGAGCTAGTGAGTACACTGTAAATATATCTCAAGGAGAAGATCTGTGGTTGGTCGTGTGCGCAATGTGTCAAAAGTCTGAGATCTTTAGGAGCTGGCTGAAATATAATTTCCCCCAACAGACATCACACACACACACACACACACACACACACACACACACACACACACACACACACACACACACACACACACACTACTTCTACTTCCCATATTTGTCTGACAGGCAGGCGCAGGCTGTCAATGTGTCCTCTGCGAGTTGGCAGGCCACAGCACACAGGCCCAGTTGTGGCTAAGGAGTTGAGTGCATGGGGAAATCAAACACATTAAACATGGAGCATACATCATCCATGTTGGTTTGGCATATTTGTGGAAAAAATGCCTTATAATTAATCAATTCCGTAAGGAAGAGACATCATGCATTCACACCCTGTCCAAACATTCCCAACCAAGGTGGTCCTTCCATGCGAGTCTGTCATGCCTCCATCCAACCAGACCTCAGAAAGAAGACATGTTCCAGGCTCTCTGTCTGTCATCCAGTCCTTGGAGCATCTGTCCACTGACACCCACCCGTCCTTTACTACTACTGATTAGAGTCATTACCCACAGACGCCCGTAATCCATTTTGGTTAATAATTCACAAGCTGTCACAAAATGGTAAATATCTGACGTGGGTGTCAGGCTCAGCTGGTTGCATTGCTGCTGGAGGGGAAAGAAAAAGTCTTGCTTTGAGATAGGAAAAAAGAAACACAAAAAAGCCAGTGTCGCCTGATGTAAGCCTGCATTGGCCCGGATCAATATTTCATTTGTCCACGTGAAAATTGCCTTTGGTTCACGGCGCAAGCACATATTTTTGAATATTATTTGGACATATTTTTTGTGTCCTTCATCCAATATTAGAGCCTGAATCACATCTCCTGGGCTGAGAGTTTTGCATAGAGACACACCGATGAACGAATGGCTCCCTTGATCTAGCGTTGCTGTAATGCCTGCCCAGAACGCTTGCTGTTAATGGTCGGCCCTATTTTTATCAAAACTGTGGGGGATGCATATATTTTGCATTAAGCCATTTCCGTTTGACAAACCTCCCTGGACAGCCAAAAAAATCACATTTTAGAAACCACGGCAGTCTCTGTTGCATACTGGGAAAAAATGCAGGAAAAGATGGGGAAGGTTTTTTTTCGCCCACATAAAAGCCACGCAGATGGATGATTTGTTAAAATGCTAATCCATAAATGGGGAATATGCTTTTCTTATTTACAATAAAGTGCGAACTAGTTAAGAAAAAAATGTATTTCCCTTCTTAGAATTTTTCTTAAGTTAAGATTGTCATAAATATTTATGTGTCAACACACTCAAATGTTTAAAACACAAAAAAAGAAATAATCATAAATACAAAAAATAATAATAAATAAAATGTTGGGAAAAAAACTGAAAAAAACCCACTGTTTTTAAGGCTCTTCTTTAAGTGAGTGAGAGTGTTGAGTGTCTCAAGGTCATGCAGAAAGTTTGCATAAAATGTTGATGTTGTTTGGTCCTTGGGATCAAACACAAACACCTTTCTTATAAATGGACATTTTTGAATTGGCAAAGCGCTGGCAGATCTACCAGTTTTTCCATCAGTTTTTATGGCTGTTACTGACTGGCTGTGGGGCAAAATAAATTGGTGGAATTTTACGCTCGCCATGCCCGAATGGCCTTGAACTCTGCCGCAATGAAAACCAGATCCATTCTGGAAACAGTTTCAGGTTATCTATACGCATGTGTCAATTACCAGTCAAATACTAGTCCATCGTCAGTCAAAGCCATCATGGTGGCAAAGCAGCATATTTTTACAGCCAGACTGGTGTTCTGCAACACCTCTATAGCCCCTCTGTCTTCCCTCTTTTCTGGAGCCTGCAAGGAGAAGCCATCCGGAGGGAGAACGTATGAGAAGTGTTGCTTTCAGTGTGTGGATGCCGCGGGGGGGGGGGAGGAGTTGATTACCTCTGCGGTTTACAGTGGATACCTCTCTCAACCTTCTCCTGCCTCTGATCCTTTAGTTGGCTCATTAATTATGGAACAATATACAGGTGGTTCACCAGAGAGGGGAAAACATCTTTTTTCTCCCTCCTGTATGTTTCTGCAGTTTAAAAAAAGAAAGAAAGACTGAAAGAAAGAGAGAGAGAGAGAAAGAAAGACAGAGGGATGGTAAGTATGTCAGGCTTCTTATCGAACATATCACAGCAGGAAGCCATTTCAACAGAGAAGTAAACCAAAGAGCTGGAGAGCGGTAGGATTGTAAGGGTGAGAAGTTGCTGATGGCTATTCATCACAAACCAAACTAATATGTGGAGACACCAGCTGACGGTAACTTTTATTCCCCAATTCTTATCCATTTCCAGCCTGTGTTGATGCGCACGACAGTTTTCACCTCTTCACTTTTCAATTTTATTTTTTCATGCAATAAACACATCCTCAGTAGATGAATGTAAAAAAAAAGTGCAACTCTAGTTTAGAGGGACTTTAGGTTGGCGATGTGTCATTTGTCTGAGGAAAAGCTATCAGTGGGATGATGCGCCTCTGGGAAGAGAGTCGGTAGGGAAACAGTGGGGCTTTTAATCACAAGGGACCTAGTTCCCTGATGGGTCCCTCTGTGCCAAGGACTCGCTTCAGACCTGCACACAGAATATATGGAAATCCAAAAAAAAATGTCTATTTGCATATTTGCTAATGGAAAGAAATATTGCACCCCCGCCATTCAGATCACCATTCAACTGGGTCAAAGGTAAAATCAACAACCGAAGCAGTTTCAAAGCACCACTTTGTTACCTTCTCCATGGTATTTTGTCTGGGCACACGTTTTTTTTTATAGACTTTACTCCTCAGTTATTTTCTCTTTTTTTTTTGTATAATATCGGTATCTGTGATAGATTCCCACGGGTGAAGTTGTTTTCCTCGATTGATATTTACTGGGCTAAGATCCACTGACCCTTTTAATTTGCCACTCAGACACACACACACACGCACTAACACACACACACACACACACACAAACACACACACACACACACACACACGCACGCACACACACACACACACACACACACACACACACACACACACACACACACACACACACACACACACACACATTCATACACACATTAAACAAACAAACACACAACCCTTGCCTTTGCAGAATACATCTCTGTGAACCCTTTCAATGCCATTACACACATAGTCGTGTTGTCAGTGTATCCATTTCCAATGAAAGTGTCGATCTAAAACCCCTCCAAGTTGTTAAACACATAGCAGTCATGTTATTATATCCATTTCCAGTGCATATGCTAGTCTAAACCCCCTCCAAGTCATTTAAAGCATAGTAGTAGTGTAAGTATATACTGTACATCTCCAGTGTCACTACAAAGCCTCTCCAAGTTGTTAAACACATAGTATTGGTGTAGGTTTCCAATGTGCTCATCCCCTGCATGACCCACTTGCATAATTAAAGGATTTGTGATCCCATTGTAGTGATTTCTTTTCTTGTTAAAGGCCATCCTTCAGGAGATTTCGAGTGGCAGAGAGAAAGAGCAGGGGGGGATGTATCTTAAGTCTTGCGCTGGCAGAATTACGACTGTCAATTTGATGTTGAAGACACTGCAGGGCTTCTGAGTCTTTCTCTCTCTCTTTCTTTCTCACTCTCTCTCTCTCTCTGTGAGGGAAGATCATTTGTTCGCAGTCAATCAGACTACCAAGGCCCGACAGAACGTAGGCTACATGCGCGTGACTTGTGGGTGCTGTAAGAGGGAGAGAGAGAAAGAGAGAGCATGTGTGTGGGTGTGGGTGTGTGTGAGAGAGAGAGAGAGAGAAAGAGAGAGCATGTGTGTGGGTGTGGGTGTGTGTGAGAGAGAGAGAGAGAGAAAGAGAGAGCATGTGTGTGGGTGTGGGTGTGTGTGAGAGAGAGAGAGAGAGAAAGAGAGAGCATGTGTGTGGGTGTGGGTGTGTGTGAGAGAGAGAGAGAGAGAAAGAGAGAGCATGTGTGTGGGTGTGGGTGTGTGTGAGAGAGAGAGAGAGAGAAAGAGAGAGCATGTGTGTGGGTGTGGGTGTGTGTGAGAGAGAGAGAGAGAGAAAGAGAGAGCATGTGTGTGGGTGTGGGTGTGTGTGAGAGAGAGAGAGAGAGAAAGAGAGAGCATGTGTGTGGGTGTGGGTGTGTGTGAGAGAGAGAGAGAGAGAAAGAGAGAGCATGTGTGTGGGTGTGGGTGTGTGTGAGAGAGAGAGAGAGAGAGAGAAAGAGAGAGCATGTGTGTGGGTGTGTGTGAGAGAGAGAGAGAGAGAAAATGTGAGAAAGGAGCGAGAGAGACAGGGAGAAGATAGAGGGGAAGAAGGGAGAGGAAGAGAAAGTAAATACTGTAAGAGATTGAAAGAAGGAAGAAAGACAGAGAGAGAGAGAGAGAGAAAGAGAGAGAGAGAGAGGGAGCGTGGCAGGGAAAAGAGAAGGCTGGAAGAAGATCGTTAGAAGATGGAGAGTACAAGAGGAATAAAGAGAAAGGAAGAAAGACGAAGGGTAAGTAGAGCACAGGTAGGTGTCTGTTGGAGGAGGTATAAAGCAGCATGGAGATGGGTCACCTGTGGCTCACTTCATATTCAGCAGAGTTGGCCATGCGCCAGCTGCACTCATTTAGCCCAGCCAGCACAGTGTGGAGAGAAACTGACAGAGACAGAGACAGGGACAAGAGGACACTCTCCCCTCGGAACACAGGCGATTTCATGGAACGAGTCATTTCTCATGGGTCACCTCAGCTTTAAAAAAACACTGTGAAAATGGCAGTAGACTTAATAATTATTTGAATTTCCCCTGGGGATCAATAAAGTATCTATCTATCTATCTATCTATCTATCTATCTATCTATCTATCTAATTACGTGTTTAAAGTTCTCTTAGTACACAGAAAGGTAATTTCTGTTAGTGCATGTTGTCAGTGGTATATGGTTCATTCCTGGAATTAGTTTGTCTTTGTAGAGCCCATTTTCCTCTATTCCTGTGATGTCTATCTAGCTCTCTTTAAGAAGAATCTATGAGCTCACACAGTATGCACTTTTGTAACTAGCTTCTATTCAGGCAAATCATGACCTGACCACGGTCTGACCTGACGTAACTGGTAGTCTACAGTGACCGAAAAATCATCAGGCTCTCAATAAACACTATCCTTGACATTTATGGTGAAGATAAACACAATCTGTCAAAAGACACTTTACGCTGCTGAGGGATAGCCTAGAGCACTGATAGACAACACATAGCCCTTCTCTCTCTCCCTCTCGCTCTCTTTCTCTCACTCTATCTTTCTATCGCTCTCTCTCCCTCTCTCTCTCTCTCTCTTTCACTCTAACTCTATCTTTCTATCTCTCTCTTTCTCTCTCCCACCCACTGTTTCTGTCTCTCTCTCTCCTGCTCTGTGTCGCACGACCGATCTCTTACTCTCTGAGACACTGGTCTTGGAAAAGATAATATTGAGATTCTGTCTGGATATATTCACCTTCTCCATGGGAAGCCTTTAATCTGTGCTCAAAGGCAGGGGAAATGGAGAGGCTCTTCATGGGTAGCTGCCTTGAAAGTTGCCTGTTTTTTTTTTGCTTGAAATCCATCCATTTTTATGGGCAGCGGGGGCTTGTTCCAACACACGTAGCACTTTCAGATGGTGCTTCAGAGTTTTAGCATCGAATTCTGAAATGTTCTTATTTTCTCCTCCTCACATTCTGTATCCAGCCCACTGACACTGAATATAAAATTAACCCTTAAAGGGCAGCCGTGGCCTACTGGTTAGGGCTTCGGACTTGTAACCGGAGGGTTGCCGGCTCGAACCCCGACCAGTAGGACCGGCTGAAGTGCCTCACTGCTCCCAGAGCGCCGCTGTTGTTGCAGGCAGCTCACTGCGCCGGGATTAGTGTGTGCTTCACCTCACTGTGTGTTCACTGTGTGCTAAGTGTGTTTCACTAATTCACGGATTGGGATAAATGCAGAGATCAAATTTCCCTCATGGGATCAAAAGAGTATATATACTTATACATACTATACTATGCGCCCTGAAGGGACCTATTTCCTGATAATGACCGGTGTTCTATACATTATCCCGCTTATTACACGGCTACTTGCCAAAACGAAACAATAAACTCCCCACGATATGACTCTTCAGTCTACATAGCCTAGGCTATAGCCTATTTGTTACCGTTTCATCGTGGCTTTTGCTGAGAAACAAATAGTTCGCAACAGCACACGCTAAACTTGAATCAAACATTCTTTAGAACACAGCTGATCAACTGTCTGCTTTCACTTTTGAATGAAGTTCCAGTCCTTGCGTAGTGAGATGAAAGACGTGAATTGGAAGCACAAAACCCATTTCCTTGACAGCGGTCTGTTATACTTAGCAACAGTCTGTTATCGAGAATTAGCAGACCACCGAACGTTGGGAAGGCCCATTCAAGTGAATGGAGCATTCTGCAGCATTATGAAGAGCCGTGTAATAACATTGAATTAAAGGAGGGCAATGATACAAAGTAGCCACCATGGGTGAACCCAGACAAACCTATAAGCAAAGAAGGATG
Organism: Alosa sapidissima; assembly: GCF_018492685.1. Taxonomy (NCBI): domain Eukaryota; kingdom Metazoa; phylum Chordata; class Actinopteri; order Clupeiformes; family Clupeidae; genus Alosa; species Alosa sapidissima. The sequence goes on along the minus strand of NC_055958.1, from coordinate 28,119,610 downwards.
CAGAAATCCATTCCCATAGATATGGCCACCCCCCTGTGTTAACTTCAGGGCTGCAGAACATGTGCAAAATTGAAGTATAAACTGCAATTTTTATTCAGGAGTCGTTTGTTATTGTGTTCTGAATTATACAAATGTTTTTTTTTTTCTGGAAATAAATAGCCATGACATCCAAACCCACCAATGGCTGGAGTTGCACTTTACATTGAAGAGGGAACCTCACTAACCACCAACAAATACCTTACATCAGTGTTTCTCAAACGTTTTCAGACCAAGGACCACTTAACCAATAAAAAAAGAACCTCACGGACCACTAGCTAAAGAGTAAACCTATTAACAGTATATTACACAATAGGCCTACTCACCTTGCTTACAGTATTGTGTCAGAGGATTTATATGATTTTAACTGGCGTAGCTTGGCGTAGCTTACATACTGTAGGCATGTTGCAGAACTGTTTGGATTTACATACAAGTTGGTTCAACATTGCAAACAACTCATCTATATTATATTTTACCATGTCTGCTCGCGGGCCACTTGGGATAACTGGCGGACCACCAGTGGTCCCCAGACCACACTTTGAGAAACACTGCCTTACATGACCTGGTTCACTGCAAATGCCATTGTATCTTTAATGTTCTTGGATTTCTCAAACAGACTCTCTCTCTCTCTCTCTCTCTCTCTCTCTTATTCTCTTTCTATCCACTTCTCTCTCCCTTCTACACAAACCCATTCACCATGGTTCTGCTTATGCACATCTTGAACTCTCAAATGTAGGGTACCTGGCATGCGGTAGTTTCTAAGCTAATTAGCATTGGATTGGAGCTGGGCAACATGCTGTTTTCACAATTAATATCAACAGTGCATATCAATGAGGCTGTAAAATCAATATGTCTCCTGAAGACAAACACATTTGAATAATGTGATTTAGTTTATCCCAACTCATTAATCAGAAATAAGAGGTTTCTGATGTTTTGGTTGTATGGTCTCTCTAAAGAATATCAAACAGGGCAATGTGTGTGTGTATGTGCGTGTGTGTGTGTGCGTGTGTGTGTGTGTGTGTGTGTGTGTGTGTGTGTGTGTGTTTAACTGTGTGTGTGTGTATAAGAGAGAGAGAGAGTCACTTTCCATTCACACCGTATGTTCTGCGCGCTCCAAGCTCTGCCCTCCTCTCTTAGACATCTCTGTGTGTGTGTGTGTGTGTGTGTGTGTGTGTGTGTGTGTGTGTGTTTAACTGAGTGTGAATGAGCATGTGCCTCCCTCTCTTTGATTGTGTGTGTGTGTGTGTGTGTGTGTGTGCATGTGTGTGTGTGTGTGTGTGTGTGTGTATAAGAGAGAGAGAGAGTCACTTTCCATTCACACCGTATGTTCTGCGCGCTCCCAAGCTCTGCCCTCCTCTCTTAGACATCTCTTTTCTCATTCTCCTTGGTTCATTTAATTTGGTTGGAGTGGCACCGTGCCAGGCATGGCATCCTTGGCACAGCAGTCCTGATGTCTCCTGCATGTGCCGCCGCAAAGTGAAGTGGGAAAGAGTCTGCTGACAGCGCATATCCAGCTTGGCACAGGAAGAGAGGCAGGGGCCGATTTAATTGTATGTACTGGCCTTTTGGGTCATTTGAAAAGTCAACGCATGCCCAGGGATTTTATCAAGCTGCGTCCAGCTGTGCTTTTGAAACACATTTCAGTCTTTGTGTGAAAGAGTTTATTCAATTCAGCAATTATTCGTCTGCTGTGGAGTTGATTTGGAGAGCTGTGAATTAAGTTGATCTTGATAAATATATTTCATGTTTTAAAAACATTGTCAGTATGACACTGAATATATCTGCCTTTTTCATCTAAAATTAACCCTTAAAGGGCAGCCTACTGGTTAGCACTTCGGACCTGTAACCGGAGGGTTGCCGGTTCGAGCCCTGACCAGTAGGCACGGCTGAAGTGCCCTTGAGCAAGGCACCTAACCCCTCACTGCTCCCCGAGCGCCGCTGTTGATGCAGGCAGCTCACTGCGCCGGGATTAGTGTGTGCTTCACCTCACTGTGTGTACACTGTGTGCTGTGTGTGTTTCACTAATTCACGGATTGGGATAAATGCAGAGACCAAATTTCCCTCACGGGATCAAAAGAGTATATATACTTACTTATACTTATACTTACTTAAAGGTACACTATGCAAGAATGCACCTTTACGAAGTCAATTTGATCGTAAACGAACTTGTAATAGGCGAATCGTTCACCTAGCATTGCTATACAGCATAGACGTAGTGAGTCATTGTATTGTGTACAGGGGGGATAAATCACAAGAAGTTTGCTATTTACAACAGCAGAGTAAAATATAAATATATTGTGACTCTAGAGGGAGCTCTACATTCGCCAAAAATACCTAAACTCAAGTCTCAAGTCTCACACGTTGACTGTGAGACACAGGCGATTGATTCAGAATATGATCCTATATGATACCTATTCAAGCTACCTACAATATGCGTAAGCATACAATATGTGTTTCAACATACACCGATGCACACCTCCGTAACAACATTAGCTGATAAAAACGCGTCACACCACTCCACCATGTGACCTTCTGATGAAGACGGATACGTCGAAACATGTCAAGGTAAAGAAAAAAACATTACCAATATATGTGTCTGTGATAAAAGAAAAATCAAACTTATTTATCTCAAGTGTAGACACAATGAATGCAATACAAGTATACACTGATGCACTTCATCCAAACAAGAGTTTGAATTCACAGAGATGTTTTATTTATCAACGAAAAATGTAATGACTACAACACACCTATTGTGTATACCACAACCATGGTAAAGTGAGTTTACATTTATTTAAAAAAAAGTACAGCACTAATTTCCCTCATATTGCAGCCTATAAGGTTAGTTGGTTAGTTTTCACTGTTTTTTTATGTTATTATGGCATTCTTTGTATAAATTAAGCTCTGTGACCGGTTGAGCTCACAACATCAAACTTACAATGCAACATATACAGTAAACTAATGTGCCTCACATGCTACAAGCCTTGTTTTTCACATTCTGTATGATTTCTAACATTATTTAAAAAGAAATAATAATAATAAATAAAAAATCCATCATGCTCCCTGACCAGTTGATGTCATGACGTAAGACAAGACACTTGAGGCATGAGGCTTGTTCTTCCAAATAGACAATTGCTATGATTTTTAGCTATT
>NC_055958.1:28103924-28111424 GCF_018492685.1 Alosa sapidissima | reverse complement strand
TATTCAAAGTGCCTGGTTTTTCAATTATTTAATTAACTGAGTTATTAGGTTGACATTGTCTGTAGGCTAGGCCTTTTTTAAATTTATACAGGCAACTATTGGAGTGCTATGATACCCAGATATGTTCTTGCATGATGCTTGAAATTTCCATCCACACACAAAGCTGTTTTTATACTGCACTTAAATATCTAGTTCCTTACACATTTTTTGAAAGTGCCTGGTTTGTGGTGGATTGGCTTGTTGTATTGCATTAGCATTATTTATAGTTCCTTTCTTCAGATGTAGCCTTTACTGTACGTAGCCTATTAGTATTTTAAATTGCAGTGTTGTAATGTAACGGAGTACAAATACTTCGTTACTGTACTTAAGTAGAAATTTCACGTATCTGTACTTTACTTCGCTATTTAAATTTATGTCAACTTTCACTTTTACTCCACTACATTTCCTAGATAAAATGTATAATTTTACTCCGTTATATTTCCATTAAGCATCTTCGTTACTCGTTACTAAAACATAAAATTGGAAGAAATGTGTGCGACTGCAATAAGGGAGGTTTGGCGAATCACTGCTCCTAGATTACGCTCGCTGCGCGCTCTATTTCAGCGCTTGTTTGTTGCTAAAGGAGTAGGATGCACAACTGAAACCGCCATGGAAGCACGAGCACCTACTGGAGGACCTCCCGTTATCATAGACGACCACCCCGACGATAGTGGTGAACTCGGTGAACAGGGTAGTGGTGAAGATAACGTCATACACGCGTGGCCGTATTTGCAAGAAATGTTTCTGTATATTGACAGCTTTCTGTGATGCTGAACACTCCGCTACCTGCCTTGGCAGCCTGTGAAAGGCTATTTAGCATTGCAAGACTTGTCTTAAGTCCAAGAAGAGTAAGAGACTGAATCAGGCCTGGGGTGGGTAATCGGGAGAATCCGGAGAATTCCGGATCACTTCACTTTACTTTTGGGCCGGTGGGGGCGGGGCGGATCGGTGCCGTCAGAATTTTCCTGGTGGATTTTAGTGCCCCACTCCGCCCCTGATAGGTACATATAGGTCCCTTTTTATGACATGACACACACGCACACGCAAACACACGCACACACGCACAGATATTAGGCACATACACTTAGCTGTCGTGTATAGGTAGATAGGTCCCTTTCTATCACAGGAGAGAAGAAGCAGATGAAGAGAAAGAGGAGGGCCTATGTTGAGAGACTGAAATGGAAAGAAAAGCACAATGAGAACAAAAGCTGGTCAGAGAGGCAGCGACGGATTCATGTGTATGCGTTAATGGCTGTTCTGTCAGATGTGAGGGAGGCTTTGAAAATTGGCTTGAAGGATAGAGGTGGTGTTTGTCCTTGTTAGCCTCTTTGGTGTGTGTGTGTGTGGGGGGGACTATTGTACAGAGTCATACCACTGCTTGTAATCCAGGCAAAGGAAGGTCTGACCCAAAACAGACAACAGAAAATCCAGTTGGTGGAAATATGTTAAAATGAGGGTTGTTTTTGTGCATTATAGATCACAAGTGTGGGCAAATGACTAAATCGGCTCCAGTCAGAGGCTATATTCATTGTTTTGCAATTGTATTTGGCAATATTTTTAAACTACAAAAATGCACACCTATAAAGTATTTGATACTAAATGCAGAACCATTTGGCTCCAAAACTGTACAAGTTCTCCAAGTTTCATGCCTTTATGAAATAATTTGACCTAATTTTCACATATCCCCTGTACTACGGAAGTTCAGTAAAACTGCCAAAGGTGCGTTTTTTTGCCATTGACCTATGCCCAAAGAATTCCAATTTTGACAATGTTCCACCACTTGGATTTTCATGGACTTTTGGTATGTATGTGATATGGGAAGGTTTCGTGAACTGAAAACAACAAAAATAATTTCTGTTGCTCATAATTAGATTTTCCCATTGTCCTGCGTTCTTTAGAAGGTGTAATAACCATTTCTGAGAGAGGAAGTGAGGGGGACAGACAGAAAGAGCGGGAGGGAGGGAGGGAGGGATGGAGGGATGTGGAGGATAGGAAAAAGGGCAACAAAGGGAAAGAGGTGGCAATTCAGAACTCTTATGCTCTAAGAACGTGTGCATGGCAGGCCTACAAGAGAAAATACCCACCCAAAACACTCCCAAATACCCACCGGAACCCCCCCCCCCCCCCCCCACACACACACACACACACACACAGTGGCACACACAATGCCAAACACACACACACACACACACACACACACACACACGCACACCCCATACACACACACACACACACACACACACACATACACGCACACGCACACACACACACGCACACACACACATGACACCTGCTGACACAGCCCCAGCCTTTGACCTTGTGTGTGTACGGTGTTCCACTGCTGCATGCATATAACACATGGCCACCCTGGCTGCATGCATATAATGCTTGCGAAGCATGTTCACTGCACTCGTGTTGCTACCACCAGACCCATTTACCATTAGCTTTCCCGGGATTGAAAAGGCAAGGTGTCCGAAAACGCTCTCAAACGTGTGTGTCGGTGTGAGTGTGTGTATCACGGCAGGATGTTAAGCCGAGCTCAGTTGCATTCAAATGGATCCAGCAAACGTGGTATGATTACCTAAAGCAAGCTGAGTCTTTCTTAGCTGCTTATCTCTCTGACTGCTACTACAATGCCGCATGGGGAACATTTGTTCTGCATATTAAAGGCTCAGAAGACGGGTAATAATAGCAGTAATAATGGTAACACATAGTAATAGCAGGTTTACTGTGCTATACATTTAGCACTGCTAAATGAGTTGCAGTGTGTAGAAAAAACGGGCTGTTTTCCATAGATTTATAATGTGTAGTTATAATATGGGTGGTTAGATTTACTACACACAAAGACCACTCACCCTGCATACGTAATGCTTGGTACCATGTTTCTCAGTTATTTAGCCCTCATCACAGCATGTGACTGATAACGTTACAGAAACAATAAATCCATACAAGGCATTGTTTCTCTGCCACATTTATGGTCATATGAGATTCTCATGTATATGTGGATGGGACGGGAGCCAAGGATATATTATATATATATATATATTCTTTTTTAAAAAGAAAGAAAAAAGATCATCTCTGTGCAGAGCCTGGCAACATTTCTTGTAATAGTGTGTTCATATCTGCGGATGCAGACTCCAGTGCCGACGTTATACGCCACAGTGTTTACACGCACTAGATCTGTCAGGTGGAAGAATTTAATTCCGTTTCACCATTTGTCTTTTCTGTTTTGTGAAGCACGGTGCAGTGACTGCATTGGAAAGGCTGAGGCTGAGGGAGGCTTTTTAAAGGACTTATAAGCGTTCACTTCTCTAGGTGGCAGTGTTAAGTTATCTTGGGGCATTGTCACCCACATTGTCAGACACAGAACATGCACTGTGACGTTATGCATTTGAGTGTGTGTGTGTGTGTGTTTGGTGTGTGTGTGTGTGTGTGTGTGTGTGTGTGTGTGTGTGTGTGTGTGTGTGTGTGTATGTGTGTGTGTGTGTGTGTGTGTGTGAACAGATGATGTTTGGATGATGTCATCCTTGAGTGATGAATTACAAACATCATGCTGATCATGCTGGGTGTATGTGCCCATAATATGTGTGTGTGTGTCTGTCTGTCTGTCTGTCTCTTTGCATCTAAGTCTGTATGTATATGTTTATTCTAAGACATTAATGTAATGGTAATGTAACATTACTGAAAGCTGCTTTAGACAAAAATGTCTGTTACATTAAATACCATAAATATAAACATTAACATATTTTGGTGTCAATCCCACATAAATATATAATGACAGATTCTGCTGACACCTGCTGTGATTTGTCCTTGACTCATCATGGCTGGTTGAACCTGTGATACCACAGACGACCGACAATTTCAAACATTGCTGTGTAAATATTTAATCTGGCTTTCTATTTTCTGTAATGCGGACAACCCCTGAGCCGATTTCACTGTTGCACTACTGTATAAACATGTACAAATATACCTCATATGTAAATATTTACATTTGAAAGTGTACGCAAAAGTAAGCAAATAGAGGCATGTTTGTTTAAATTTGAATCCCGTCACTCTCACGTCTTGTTAGAGTTTGACACACATGCTGTAGGGCGCTCCAGCATGCAGACTGCAGACTGTATTGACAGCTGGTCATTACTTTCTCCCTGCCTGCTTTCTTATTTCATCCAAAAGATTGAATCTAGAGAATGAGACACATCTGTGTATGTCTCTCTCTCTCTCTCTCTCTCACTCTCTCTCTCTCTCTGTGTCTGTCTGTGTGTGGTGGCATAAACACAATTTGTTTTATCCTTTCATAACATGTTCTTTTTCAGTGGACAGACTTGAGGAAAGAGAGAGATAAAAAAGAGAGAGAGAGCAAGAGAGAGAGAGACAGAGGCAGAGAGGGAGAGAGAGAGAGAATAAATAAATATATGCAGTCCTGCTGACAATTCTGTCATGGCAAAGCACTTTGTCTCACATTCTGTTCTCAATCTCTCTTGATCTTCATCTTTCCCCCTCTCCCTCAATACCTCACCTCACACACACACACACACACACACACACACACACACACACACACACACACACACACACACACACACAAGCTACACCACACAGACACAGACACACACACACACACACCCACACACACACAAGCTGCACCACACAGACACAGACACACACACACACATACACACACACGTATACAAACACACACAAACACAAACACTCACACACACACACACACACAAACACACACACACACACACACACACACACAAGCACACACTCTCACACACACACACACACACACACACACACACACACACACACACACACACTGTACCACACAGACACCCGACACACACACACACGCATGCGCGTGCACACACACACACATACACACACACACACACACACAGACGGCGCACACGCACAGACACTCATACACTCAAGCACACTGCGCCATTTCAGCATGTTTAGCTAAATTTGTCCCAAAGGCCATTGCTGTAATTGCCCTGTGCAGCAAAGTGCAACTCTTTCATTTCCCCCTCTCTCCTCCCTCTCTGTGGCACCTGTGTGGGGCCCAGACCCCCAACACACACACACACACACACCTGTGTTGGGCATGTGAGGTGATTCACACGGCCACATATGTGTCATCTGACAGGGCTGATCTGATCAACACTCCCCCCAGGACCACTCTATGCAGAGCCTGCATGGGGCCCAGACCCCCAACACACACACACACACACACACACAACACACACACACACACACACACACAACACACACACACACACACACACACAGACACACACACACACACACACACACACACACACACACACACAGACACACACACACACACAACAACAACAACAACAACATTCCTCACACAACGGCCCTCACACACACACTCACACACACACACACACACAGACACACACACACACACACACAGAGACATGCACACACAAAACAACAACGTTCCTCACACAACGGCCCTCTCACACACACGCACACACAGAGACACACAGACACAACAGTGCTCACAACACTCTCCACCCATTCTCATGACAGTCCACGCAACACTCCTCTCACACATAACACGACCGGCACAACACAGCTGTCTTTATAACACACCAGTGGACTCATCGCCTAAACAGAGAGGGTTCAGTTCCGACATGTCAGAACACCCTCTCTCCGTCAGACAATCACAAAGAGCTCACACTGATTCACTTCCTGTGGTAATACACAGTGGTATAGTGTCTCTTTTATTGGTGTCTGTGTGAGAGAGAGGGGGGTATCTGTGTGTGTGTGTGTGTGTGTGTGTGTGTGTGTGTGTGTGTGTGTGTGTGACAGAGAGAGAGAGAGAGAGAGATAGAGAGAGAATATCTGTGTGTGTGTGAGGGAGGGAGAGAGTGAGAGAGAGAGACCACACACACACACACACACACACGCACACACAACGTGCCACTTTTGTACAGCAGCAGTGAGTCAGAGCATCTGTAGCTTTGAGATGGCACAGGCCGGGTTGGTCACCTTCTGCTGGGCGGGTGGCGACGTTTGTGCTGATGCTGTGTGGATGGCATTTGCTTCCGATGCCCTTCCTCTGACACGCTTGGGCTGCACTGACGTGATTCACCCAGCCAGCTGAATATCGGTCATCAGAGAGCCTGACGAGTGGGACCCCAGGAACCTGCCTGACAGTGGTCAAATATGTACATCGCTTGCCAAACAGATGCCCATCACATGCCCAACACATGCCCATCACATCTCTAACACATTATCATCATATGCCCAACACATGCAAAACATGTACTCATTTCATGCGCATCACATGCCAAAACACATGTCCATAACATGTCAATGATCACACATGCCCAACACATGGTGGACACAGGCCCATATCATGGCCATCACATGCTAAGCATATGCTCAACACATGCCACACACATGGCGAATACATGCCCAATCTCATGCCCATCACATGCCCATTTTTTTTAGTAAGACATTCTGTAACACACTTCCTAGTAAGTGGAATGAATAATGAGACGTAATAGATAATAATGACACCTTTATCCCACATGCACATGTGGAAGAGGCGTGGATACATACAAGTAGACTGAGAGACCATTGCATGTCTCGGAAAAGGATTGGCTGGCATCCATGTTGTGTGTGTGTGTGTGTGTGTGTGTGTGTGTGTGTGTGACTCACAACGTGCCTCTTGAGCAGAAATGATGTGTCAGTGTGTGGTTTGGCTGGCGTTGATTGACTTCCTCTGTTTGACTGGTGATGCTTGCTACTGCTATCAGTGATGATGTGTGAGGATAGAATTTGGCCTTTCGTTCACACAAAGATAGCTTCTGAAAACCTCTCTCACTCAATCTCGCTGGTTCACACACATACTGACACACACAGACACACACACACACACACACACACACACTTTATCACAGAATGCCTCTCCTTACACCCTCCGACACACACACACACACACACGCCCCCAACCCCCCCCCTCCCCCCCCCCCTCCCCCAATCTCCAATTCCCTCCTTACACCCTCCGACAGCCCAGACCACAAACAGCACATCCATACAGCCGTGCCATCCTGCCAGCGCCCTGTCATCACACAGACAGAGAGCAGGCCAGATGGATATTGGAAGGGACCGAGATTAAGCTGGGTGACCACCTATAGGGACACGGCAGGGAGGCTACCTCACAAAACAGCAATACGGCATAGCACAGCACGGCACGGTACAGTCCGGTGCGGTCCGGTGTGGCGATATGGTGAGGTGTGGTATGATACGTTGCGCCATGCTCAGGGTTGGAGGCAGCAGTACCCCCCGCCCAGGGTTGGATGCTCCAGGCAGATGCATTAATAATGGGGTTCCCACCTAGTGGGATCCCATGCTACGCTGGTGAGTGTGTTTGTGTGTGTGCGTGTGTGTGTGTGTGCGTGTGTGTGCGTGTGTGTG
>NC_055958.1:28088924-28101424 GCF_018492685.1 Alosa sapidissima | reverse complement strand
CACACACACACACACACACACACACACACTACACACACACACACACACACACACCACTCACACACTCTCACACACACTCACTCAAACACCCACACACACACACACACTCAAACACACACACACACACACACACACTAGACACACACACACACACACACACACACACACACACACACACACCACTCACTCTCACACACACACACTCACACACACTCAAACACCCACCCACACACACACACACACACTCAAACACACACACACACACACACACACACATACAGACACACACACACCACCTCCATCACCCACGCCCACGACTCACTGTCACGTCTCTAACGGTGATGTATTGCTGGAATAATTATTAGCAAACAGCCATGGCATTGCAGTGTAGCTCAATTATGCCTGTGTACAAGTCTTGCTAATTAAGGGACAAAGGTTGCCTGGAGGCAGTCAGTGGGGGCCATTTTGATTTGCTGATGCACGCCCGCCAAACCCCAGGATTGCATATTTATTCACGGTAAGCACGACATGACGTGACATCATAACGATGTGACATGTTGTCACAACACAAAGATCCCTCGATGGGCACCGCTGTCGCAGAGAAACGCACCCGTGACTCTGTCACAGCTTTTCCCCCGCTGTTGTCAGCGGCGGCGAGGTGAGTTTGCCGCCGTAACCTGCCGTGCATAAATTAGCCCACCTGTAATTGGTGTTTTTGTCACCGCCGGTGAACGCCTGAGCACCGCTCCACACCGCGAGGGCCCTATGAAGCCTTGAGCCACACAATTAGAAGGAGTCTAAGCCTTTAGAGTCGTCGGCAGGCAACTTGACAACAAACACTGCTAGCTTCGTAATGATGTCTAAATCTCAGAAATATAATAATGGTCCTAACAGCTGTTTGTTTTTTATACCCCTACTTTCTTTCCTCCGGGAGTCTTTCTGATAAGTCTTGTTCTCCAAGACGTTTGTTTCAGCTGGGTAGCTTGACCGCTCACCCTTGTTAATTGCTGACCTTTACAAAGACCAAGGCTTTCTTACATTTATTGGAAGTACAATTAAGGACCACTGCAGGCCCTCAGCAGTTCATTAAATCATTGTTTTGTTTGCTTGTTTTTCATCTCTTTTCTATGTTACTCTTGTAGATATTGTCATGTGTAATTTCAGGTTGATATGCCACTTCAACACTAAGTGTGCGTGAGCAGCCTGGGCTCTAAACAAGCTTTTAAGATGTTTTCTTTTTTTATCTTTCTGTTTTTTCACTAGATTTCTTTTTTGTTTAAGCCTCAAAGAAACCAATCATCTTCAGTTTGTGTTGTAGAGACTTCAATCTCCTACGCACTGTGAGATGTCACACATCGGAGAGGCCAGCTTGTTGCACTGCATCTTACAGAAGAAGCTGAAACAACTGCAGCAAAGGCACCACTGAAAATGGTACATCTGTTTTATGTTTGTTTTATAGTCATCGTCCTCCATATTAGGACCTATAGTCATGTTCCTCCATATTAGGACCTATAGTCATCTTCCTCCATACTAGGACCTATAGTCATGTTCCTCCATATTAGGACCTATAGTCATGTTCCTCCCTATAGTCATCTTCCTCCATACTAGGACCTATAGTCATCTTCCTCCATACTAGGACCTATAGTCATGTTCCTCCATACTAGGACCTATAGTCATGTTCCTCCCTATAGTCTTGTTCCTCCATACTAGGACCTATAGTCATGTTCCTCCCTATAGTCATGTTCCTCCATACTAGGACCTATAGTCATGTTCCTCCCTATAGTCATGTTCCTCCATACTAGGACCTATAGTCATGTTCCTCCCTATAGTCATGTTCCTCCAAACTAGTACCTACTGTATAGTCATGTTCCTTCAGGGAGAACTGTATCCACAGTAACTGACTCCTTCTACACCCTCACAAAAGAGGGGCTGCTAAAGGTAGTCTGCTCGGGGACAGGAAAGGAAAAGGAAACACTCCAGTAGGAGAGCGCTATTGCCCGCTAGCTCGCCCTGGGCTGTCCACTGTGGGGGTGGACTTCAGTGATGGAGGGTCACTCAGCACAACAGTACTGGTTTCTTCTTTCTTCATCTAATTCCCATGCATTTGGCCTGCTAAAATGAATTCACAAAGTTGAAGAGTTGAACGCTTCAGATTGTCGATGAACTGGGCATAACACTGTATACTGTATAGTTAGTATGCACAGAACAGGGAGAACACCTGTGGCATGAGTGTTTACATTTCTGAGAACCTACTGCACAGTTTCTGCTACATGTTCCAGAAATAGCCATTACTCAGACCGGAAAATGCAGTTTTCATATATGCTTTCAACATATGGCTTCTTCATCCAAAAACTCATCCGCCTACTTCCTTTAGGCTATATGATGTGCGTTGTTGATTACAGTACTGAAGTGATACAATTTGTTAAAAATACATCTAATTTTGAAGGCCTAGAGACGTGCTGTCTTGGGATCTTTTTGGCACATTTATCAAATGGAGTTAATAAGTGAAAGGCTACAAAGTCGTTATTACAATGACTTTCACAAGGTACCTGTTTTTTTTTTAAGATGTTGAAAAATATTTCCAGGTTACATGACCACCACCACACAAGTGGAATTGTTTGCAAAAACCACATTATTCTCTCAGGATCAGAGTAGAGCTAATTAACAGATTACCAAACCATTCACACCTTGCTTTGCTGGTCTTTGTTTATGAGGTGTTTTTCTTTGCATTTAACATTATTAAGTTGATATTAACAAGCAAAAACACACAAAGACCAAAAATACACTGGATATTCTCTCTTTCTCTCTCTCTCTCAAACACACACACACACACACACAGAAATCTCTGTCCTCCTCGCATCCCTCTCCTCCCCGCCCCTTCCTCATCCAACAGCTCCCTCGCTCTCCTCACTCCCCTCACACTGTCGCCCGCGCGTCCATGTGAGCACCTAAAAATCAGCCTGAATGCGAGGAGAGAAGAAGGGCTGGTCCGCTTCGCAGAGACATTTCTCCCTTGACATCCTCCGAGAACGGCACTCGACTGGAGGCCGAAGCGGGACCTCAGTCAGAGAAGTGCATTGATCCCCCTCGCTCCTCAATCGGCAACGATGTCCGAATTTATCCTTGTCTTTCTCGTCGTTCTGGGATTCGGGGATATATATTCACACGCTCAAGCACCCGGGGTCGTAGCACCAGAGTCAGGTAAGGCGAGACACACGGCGAGCGGATACTGATACCGCGCAACGTAACCGTAACGATGAAACTTGCAGATGCTGTTGTGCTGTACTTTTGTCTCATTGTGTGATTTGTCCTTGTCATGCTTTGATTGCTGTGAATCTCCAGTGAAGCATCACTCATTTGAGGTCTTTTTAAATAGATGTTAGCAGACAAGTCCTTGGATATTTGAGATGGTCCGTGGTCCGTGTTCTGGTGCCTTCTAGAGCTGTTAATTGACACGCATGGGGTGTTTCAGCGCCGTGGCGCGGAAGGCTGTCGTTTGTGGAGTCACATAAGCGAGTGAAACAAGAAGATCAACTTATTGGTAGCCTATCTGTGTAATGCGGATATGGCTATTTTTTGCATGCAGCAGGTAGACAGCTTCGAAACCGACGCGGTCTGTTAGTAGCCTACCAAGTGAATGCACACAAACCTGCATACAAAACATTCGGGCAGTCGGAATAAAATACAATTTTGGTGCAGAATTTGATCAAATGGTCTAATTTTCAGCAGCGCTACAAAGAAATATATTATGGTCACTATAATACCTCATGAAATTCAACTCTAGAAAGGTTACAATTCCCGCGAATTATGACAGATGCCACGGATTTTGTGGTAGGTTGACATTTTATCACAGAGCGCGACTCAGCTTCTCTTTATTTCCAACTATCAATGCCACCCACGGAGGATGGTGCTCTCTGGAAATGCTCATGAAAACTGTTTGCAGTCAAACCAGGCGTAGTGAAATCTCCAACAACGCAAGTGTTCTCAAGACGCTTCTGCAGCAAGCGAGGCAGTCATTGTTGGAGGAAAAGGGTCCTGGTTGAGTTATAGTAACGGCAGGGTGGCATTCACAGCCAAGCGAAGAGCAGCGCTGCCTATAGATTTTGGCTTTATGGGAGATACGGATGAATGCATCGAAGTTAAATCCTGACGCACTCCCGCACCGCAAACATCTGCTTGGGCATAACCCCTCTCTCTATCTGTAACTCTCTCTCCCTGTCAGATCCGAGAGCGTCTGAAAGGGAAGAGTACCCCTTATATGTCCTCCCTTTGTGCTGCTTTCCTAAAGAGAGATGCATTAATCTGTAGTCTAGGATTCGTGGGGGACATGCATACAGCATTATTGCAGAAGGGTGGTCATGTCTCCTTTAATCAAACGACTCGCTGTTAAAGACAAACTCAGCTTTTTAAAACAATTACTCAAGATTGCAAGATCATTTTATTTTCCCTGGATTGTGGTGATTAGTGACTTCCTATGTGGGTATCCCAGCTGCTTAATTGAGGTTGTAACATGCATTTATCAGAGGGGCATGCTATTAGAATGGCTGAACTTTACATCTCTCTCTCTCTCCCTCTCTCTCTCTCTCTCTCACACACACACACACACACACACACACACACACACACACACACACACAAACAGAAACACAGACAGACACAAACCCAGTTAACATCACTTTGTATTTTCAGCTCTCTCTTTCCCATACACACTGATTGTACATACACCCCTTCACATACACATGACGATCTTTGGTGGTGTTGATGCATGTCCACGCTAAGACCACATCCTAATTTCTTCCTTTGTTCCATCCTACCATCCTACTTCCTTGGTTAGCCACATGTACCAATTTTCCTCCTTCACCCACAAATCAATGCCCTCACGATCAACATGCCCTAAATACCTCCCTGGCGGCCAGATGAACTTTAACAGCATACTGTGAGATGACGCCTAATGACTCATCTTTACGCCAAAACCCAGCGCCTGTGTCTCCATCAGATCAGTTAACCTCCCTCCTGCCACCCCCCCCCATGTACCGGACGCCCGTCAGTGATCACAAAATAGATCAAGGTTACTGGAAACCCATGTCCGACTTCAGCAAAACACTTGGTCAGGTTTGTGTGTGTGTGTATGTGTGTGAGTGTGTGTGTGTGTGTGTTTATGGGGGGGGGGGGGTGTGGGTGGGTTAGACAGTCATCTCTTGATGAAATCAGATGATGGCCACCAGAGGCTAATTAAATGAGATTATATCTCTGCCTGCCGCCGTTGTTTTATTGGCCAAGTGTGAGTTGAACCTGCAATTGGTCTTGAGTCAATAAAGGCATGGACGAGAGGTGAGCGGACCAAAATGTGCACCGTCAGGGACCTCCACCGTGCGGTCAGATTCTCCCACCTCAGCCCAGCAGCGCTCTCTCTACCGTCAGCTAGTTTGGAAGGGTGGTAGGGACGACAGAGCAAATGTTTTGGTTCTTTTTGAACGGCCTTGCTTGAGTTTGAAACTCCGTGTGAGTGCAGAGTCCTGATTACTCAGCGTGCTTGATGATGTTTTTGAACGTTTTGATTTCCTCTACAAACTCCTGATGTGGTGAAAGTTCATCCTGGTCATTTTATTTTCCCTTGGGGTGATCCAACACACTCCTAAAGACATGGAGGCAGTAGAGTGGGTGTTGGGGCAGAAACTCCACCTTTAGAAGGTTAGATAACGCATTCTGCTGACATAGGAGGGAAACACTAGTGTGTGTGTGTGTGTGTGTGTTTTTTTTCCCACTTTTGGACGTTTGAAAGCTGACCCTCTATAGTGGGCTGCCTTTTTTTGTTTTTATAGCTGGTTTCCATCAAGGGCAGCTGTGTTCTATGCCAATTTATTCTCAAACATCCAGAGCCCATCCGTGTATGCCGTGTGGTATACTGTATTACCTCGGTGGAAATCCACAGTCCAAGCTTCAGGTGGTTTCTTCTCCTACAGCTGGGTAATTGGCTGCTGACAGCGTCTCTCATTTTTACGGTGCCTCATACTTTTTGCTGACCTGGTAATCCCATGAACATATGACCCCACAGAGGAGATGGGAAGAAAGAAAGAAAGAAAGAAAGAAAGAAAGAAAGAAAAAAAACAAAAGAATTAAGAAGAAAGCAAGCAAGCAAGAAAAGAAAGAGAGAAAGTAAGAGAGCTGAAATAAATCCATCAGAGCAGGTCAGACTAATTGGTCAGTGGCTAGGAGTGGTTGTGTCTGTAAAATGGTGTTCATAGGAAAGACAGAAAAGTGGTGATGACAACATGAAGCTGCTGGGCCCTTCCAGTGGAACAGAACCATGCCTACTGTCATTTGCAATCAGTAGCCTTTATTCGTACACTATACCATTTTGATATTATACATTATTATTATTAGTAGTAGTAGTAGTAATAGTAGTAGTATAAACTATATTTAGTGATCTCTTTATATTATTTAATTGAATCATTATTAACTATTGCTTTTAATCTTTTATGTCTTTTATTTATATTATTTTTCATTTTACACAGTCATGGAGCTAACCAGGCTTATATTTCACAACCTTTTGTACACTGTTATAACTGTATAAAAATCTGAAATCTGAATTCCCGGGAATGAAAAAGAAAAGAAAGAATCAGAGGAGAGGAAGAAAAGAGGAAAGACAGGAGGAATGACATATATCCAGAGGAGAGGAAGAAAAGAGGAAAGACAGGAGGAATGACATATATCCGAGAGGGAGTAGCTCAAGGTGGTGTTGATTTGGAAACGGTATTCCTTAGAGAGAGACAGGGAGGAGGATAGGTAATAGAGAGGAAATTCCAGAGCTTATGCCCTTCCAGGAGAGCACCCTCTCTGCCTCCGATCTACTCTGGGACCCAAGAGGCTGAAAGCGACAGAAGGAAAAGAAGGGAAAGGAAAGGAGAGAAAACGAGTGGAAGACAGACATAAGGAAAAGAGAGTAGCAGCGATTAGACATATCTGACAGATCCGTAACAGATATGGCCCAGAGTAGCTCCACTGAGAGGTGCTGGTGCTGTTTGCTAAATGGCTGTCTGAGTGATGGAATAAATGACGGAGCAGACCGCTGCTGCGTCAGACTTTTTATTAAAGCATTATACATTTCCTCTCTCCCTCTCTCTCCTTTCTCTCCCCCCTATCTCTCCCTCTCTCTCTCTCTCTCCAAGGCATTATATACCCCCCCTCTTTCTTTAAAGCATTATACATTTCCTTTCTCCGTCACTCTCTCTCTCTCTTGCTCTCTCTCTTTCTCTCCCTATCACTCCTCTCTCCATCTCCCTCTTCCTCTCTCTCTCTCTCTCTCACCCTTTCTCTCCCTCCCTCTCTCACTCCCCCACTCCTCTCTCTCCTCTCTCTCTCTCCTCTCTCCCTCATTGCTAAGAGCAGCAGCTTCCATACAGCCCTTACAGAACTGAGTGGACAGGGCGTCTGCCATCTCGGTGTGTTTCGCTTGGTGCCGGTCTTTCCTCGCGCCTCATTTGCCCCGATGGCAGTTTAGTCGGAGTTGGTGTCCAGAGGGCTGACTCATTAAACGGACCCCCCCCCCCCCCCCCCCCCCACGCCTCCCATCCCTCTTCAAAGATGGCCGCAGTCTGGTCTGCACGATTTTTTCCTGTTCAGCAATGATTTAGGGGCTTTTCAACCCCAGATTTGTTTTGTTTTGCTTTATTGTTTCCTCAGCGCGTTGGCACGGAGGGCCGGAGGGCCGTGCCAACTCTGGGGCTCGATGGATGACCAGCTGGGAGCCGCTGGCAGCACGGGGGCCCAGGGACGCACGGAGAGAGTGTGTAGTCGCGGAGTCAGTGAACGCATCATGTGTCATTATGTGACTAAATGCGGACATGGATTGGTCCCTCTAATTGGTTAAGGGTTGGAGTGAAGTGAACGTCCAGAAGTGAGCCTCTCCTCTCCTCAATTTTATCTGAATATGAATGAATGAACATACATATGAATGATTGAATGAATTATTGGTTCAGTGTATGAAGGAATGGATTGATTGATTGATTGATTGATTGATTGATTGATTGATTGATTGAATGGTTCATTGAAAGATTGATTGGTTGATTGATTGATTGATTAATTAATTAATTGATTGGTTAATTTAATGCAGTTCTGAATAGGTAGGTGCAAGCGTGCTTGCATGCATGCTATTAAGTAAAAGTAACAGTATGTTTGTGGAGATGGTCTAACATAGGACAGCCTTCCCATCCTGCGGTAACTAATGTTTAGCATTCACCAGAGTGATGTGCTGTTAGCCGCTATGCTCGAGTATGCTCACTACACACAGACAGTCTGCTGGGGAGGAGAGGAGCTGTAGCTCACTCTGATTTGCCCATTACTATGTGTTAGCAGTGGAAAAAACTTACAAGGTTCCTCATTGCAGGGCGCAGCAGAGGGCTGAGCAGACAGTTCTGGTTCTTAGCAGGAGTGGGGGAGTGCATCCGCCCAGAGTGGTTGTGTGCCATCGGGGGAGCAGGGGACACACTCTACCCCAGAATTATTCCCGGGTAGTGGGGAGGAGCCAGTCTGCTTGAGCTGTGCAAACACAAATGCATTATTCAACACAGAGGTGTTCAAGTTTTGCTACAGAATGTGTAATATGATTATTATTTTCCGTATTAAGGCCACGCAGAGGTTGCCAGAAAAAGAAATGTAATTAAATAATTGATATCCAATAATGTTGAAATCAAATCACAGCATGGGGTCCATGTGCAGAAAGTTTATTGAATGTTAGGCAATTTTCTTTCAGTAGCATTTTATCAGTGTAAAATGGTTGTTAAAGACCACAGGAACAGGCAGTATGATAAATAGCCGTTAGCTAGAGCAGCTAAACAGCCAACTGGATCATATTATCTACATATGCATATGCAGAGGGATGTACTTGCACTGTTCACCTGTCCTTAAAACCAACCCCAGGATCAATTCACAAATAGATACTGCTAGTACCCAGGGGGATGATGATGCCATGGCAGAAGTTGTGCACCTGTTGTGCAATTCAGATTATGTGTTGCATTCACATGAGCTGGGAAGTGAAAATGTCTTCACATCATTATGACAGTGACATCATGCAAATTTGCCCTGGGAATCTGCACAACACTCTTGATATTAGGTCAATATTAGGTTATGTAGGCTCTTGTTAGTGCATGTCACTAACATCTATAAAAACAATATATTTATGGAATTACTACATTTCCCATCATCCTTGTATGCCCCCCCCCCCCACCCCCCCCCCCACCCCCTTGGCTGCCACCATTGGCTGTGAGTCCTGGCGACTGAGCCAGACTACAGAGAAGCCAGTTCAGCTGCCACCTGGCACTTACCAACTGATTAAAATCCCTAAAAGCCTGATGCTGGAATGTTCTAAAAAAAAAAAGCACAAAAAAAAAGAAGCAAAACCTGGGGGGTGATTTAAAGCGACATCTCTATTCTGATAGACCCGAAGCATTGAAAGGAGGCGATAGAGATTCATATTCTCACATTTCGCGGGGCAAGTCAATTCTGACAGAATAATTTAAACAGCGGTATTAGAGATTGCCAATACCAGCACGTAATCCAAAACTCATTCGTATTCAAATCTGGTTTGACGGTTGTGTGGGTTGATTATGCATGCCTCTGGAACCTCACTCCACACGCTGTGTGCTGCTGGAATACAATTTCAAGTCACTATTCCTCTCCCACCGTAACAGAGAGGGGAGAGAGAGAGAGCAATAACAAACAACCAACTTTCTTGTTACAAATTGCACAGTTAGCTAAGGTAAGAGCATGTGCCTTTGGGCAGAGTCGTAGAGATGTGAATCACTACTCAGACTTAAGAGCTGTCAGTAATTATGGCACTGACACCACACACAAACACACACACACACACACACACACACACACATACACAGGATGTGGATGGTAGATAGTTGAGTAGGGAAGCTAGTGATTTAGATGTAGGAGGGATTACTCTCATCACTTAACCCACCCTCTGCTGTGGGGGTGATGTAATCTGTGAGAGTGGGTTTCTACCAGTTCTATGTCGGCCTTCAGAACATCTTCAGAATCCCCCCCCACCCCCTACCCCGCTCTGGTGGGGGAGAACTGGAACCTGACTGACTAACTTAAGGAATCAGGGACAGTCGGTTTGCTGTCTCTCTCTCTCTCTCTCTCTCTCTATCTCGCTCTCTCTCTCGCTAAGTTCAGGTTTGTAGGCGAGGCAAAGTAGGAGGAGAGAGAGGGCTTGCTTCTACAGAGGAGGAAAACAGTGTTACAGTGTGTGTGTGTGTGTGTGCGCTGATTGCTTTTGGAGGAGGTATTGGATTGAGCGCTCCTGAACTACTGCTGCCTGCTCAGGCAGGTACGGCTACGGAGCTGGGTGCTTGCCTGTTTGTCTGACCGATTGACGGTCATTTGTAATTTGGCTGAGCACGCCTCACAGTGTTTTTGGCTGGAGCACGAGCAGAATGTGGTCCTTGGCCAACGTGCAAACTTACTCCACCATGTCTTCCTTTAGTCCTTAAATCCCAACCGAGTCCCTCTCACTAGCATGGCGACAGTGCGGGCCAAGACCCAGCGCTGGTTGACACTTCACACTTGTTTTGGTGGCCATGTGCCGTCTTCTCTCCTCCTCAGAAGGTTCTCTCCTGGCTGACACACAGGTCTCAGAGTTTCATCTCTGAACATCTTTCTCTCTCTCTCTCTCTCTCTCTCTCTCCCTTTCTTTCTGTCTTTCTCTGTCTCTCTCTCTCTCTCTCCCTCTCTCTCATAATTTCCCTCACGGGATCAAAAGAGTATATATACTTACACTCTCTCTCTTTCTCTCTCTCACACTCTCTCTCTGTCTCTCTCTCTCTCACACTGTCTCTTTCTCTGTGCGCTCAAACTCTCTATCTGTTTGCAACATACTGCACTGAGATGTCATGTTCTTTCCCACCCTGCTTTTGTTCTCATTAGACACCAGATTCCCTTTGTTTTTCCCCACCATCTCTGACGATGACTAGCAGAATATGCTCACCCCAACCCACCTCAGCCTCTCAGAGAGAGAGAGAGAGTGTGTGTGTGTGTGCGTGTGTGACGAAGTGTAACAATGTTTGTACATGTTTATATCATTTTGTATTTGTATTTTCTTTAATTATTATTATTCCTGTGAACACTTTGGCAATGCATCATATGGTTTGTCATGCCAATAAAGCATATTTGAATTTGAATTTGAATTTGAGAGAGAGAGAGAGAGAGCGAGAGAGAGAGAGAGAGGGAGGGAACAAGAAGGAAGCAAAGACTAGTGGAGGTAGGGAAAAAAGCCAAACTTCTCATCAGGCATTGATTGTTTGAGCCCAGTAGCATGTTAGAGGAGTGGAGCGCGAGGAAGCAGCTGTCACTTGTCCTTCCCTGTGACAGGCCTTTGGGGTTTTGATGGTGGACTTGCGCTCTGTTTATCGTTTGAGCCTACACAAACGCCGAGGCTTCAAAAGGTCTGCAAAGGACAGGGAAGGTCAACGGAGCACGCCTGGCTGTGGTTTCATCTTTGAGGTGGATAGGTGGAGTTCAGAAACGGAGGATGGAGGCTTCTCTTTGCTATACATAAGCACAGCGCCAGGTTCTACGCTTTAAGACATCAAAAACAATCAGTAGAGTAGAGATTATGTACTTATAGCAGCAGTAGTAGAAGTAATCGAATAGTTGGTAGCTGTAGCATACATAATGAAATAATAGTAATAGTAGTGGTAGAAGTTATTATAGTGTATTAATGATAGTAGTGGTAGTAGTAAAGACAATTGTAGTAATAGTAACAGTGGTAGTTGTAGTTGTTGTATCTGTGAGTCAAACGAGTCGGCATCCTGTACACTGGAGTGGTTTTTGAGCATTCTCCTTGCTCTGCACTGAACTGTGAGATGAAGGCTCTATGTTGGTGAAGCGTGGCACACAGCAATAACACCTCAGTGTTGGGCTGAGACCAGCAAACCCGACGCCCGGGCTATGCAAAGACCCTCAGCAATGTTTCACTTGATTGGCGCTTTGAGCCCCTTTTTGATTCTCACAATTTTCTGCTCAGCTCACCTCGTGTTGGCATTCTGCTAAGCCGCTGCTTCTGGGGAATGCTGAGCCTTTGAGTGCCGTGTGTGTGTGTGTGTGTGTGTGTGTGTGTGTGTGTGTGTGTGTGTGTGTGTGTGTGTGTGTGTGTATTTGTATGTATGTGTGTGGGTGTGTACGTGGGTGTGTGCATGTATGGAATGGATGTGTGGTCCAGATATTTGTTATGTTTTGTCTCAGCCCAGGGGTCGACTGCATAATCACTGCATTTTATTTTCCTTTTTCGTACAGCACACGCCGGGGCCTTGAGGACTGTGAGGTGTTTTTTTTTCTTCTTTTACTTTATTATTTTTTCTTTGTGAAATATCTAGTTTGTTGATTTTTATTTTCCTCCTTGAGACAGCTCCTGTCTTTGTGGGGGAGCAAATCAAAGACTACTGGCTCTGCAGGCAACATGAGTCGAGGTGCCAGGATTTAGGCAGAAAGAG
>NC_055958.1:28081424-28083924 GCF_018492685.1 Alosa sapidissima | reverse complement strand
TGGACCAAGGAAAAATGTTGTTTGTGCCATTTCTGTTGCCATGGTTTCCAGTAAACCAATACAAGATGTTCATCCCCGCTGAGATTGCTGACACGTTCTCGCTTAACAAACAATGAGGAAACAAATAATTTCTCTTCTGGTATGAAGTATAATTGTGACCCTGCAAGACGAAACCAGTCGTTTTGGTAAAAAAAGATTACAAAATTAAGTTATTGTACTCACACGAACGGCAATAAACTAAGCTTTCCAACGATAGGGTATCGAGGGTATTGCAAAAAGTATCGCTAAGATAACCGCATCCAAATTTGGCATGGTTCTCCTGTCACGATACGCCAGAAGAGGAGAAAATCACCTTTTTAAGTAAATTGCCATGTGCGATAGTGTGAGGGCACAGCTATGATTAGCCTTACGGTAGCGTGACTTTGAAGCTGATGACTGATGACTTTCAACCATAGTTTCAACCGTGCAATGAGTCCTTTTCTGCCCCCTAGTTAATACCAGGGATGGTCATAAGGTGTCACTATAGAATATAATTAATGTATTTCGGGGGAAGTAAGGGGAGAGGAAGTTCTGTGTACACAGATTGTGTATAGCCTAGCCTGCTTTTAAAATGTGCTAGCCTACTTCAATGAAAAACTTCTCCTGGTCACTAAAATGACGCCAGGATATTTCTAAAAGTTTGTGCTTTTGACCGTTCGTGCCCTGAAAGGCAAGTCTTTCACATTCATATTCGGTTACATCTGCCAAGAACAATGTAGAGCTGACACATTGAGTAACGAGTAATGAGTAGCCTAATGAGTAAATTAGCTCTACCGTACCCTACCGTAAAACCTTATAGCGGCGTGGACAAAGGGAATGACTGCTAATGTGTTGAATCTTCACCTAAATAAAGTAAGGGTTTAACAGTCAAAACGTATGTTTATCCGTGAAATTTGTTTACATTATGAAAGTATAGACTGTATACTGTCGAATTATGCAAAAACGTGAAATTCAACATTTTAACCTGTACGTTTGTTTATCGTGGATTTTCTCAAAATAGCACCGTGCGCAAAACGACTGGTTTCGCCTTGCAGGGTCACAATTAAAAAATGTGTGGCATGTGAGACTAAGAGCTAATTTGTTTCTTTGAGAGTAAAACTGTCCTCAACATAAAAATGACAATGATCTGTCAAATAGAGCAGCAATTCACCTGCATTTCAATTGTATAGCATGTTGTATCCATATGCAACATATTTCTTTTTACTGTAAATTACACATAATGACTCACAGATATTATTTGTCATGCTGAACTTATTACATCACTTTATGACATTCCGTAATTCTCCTCAAAAAACAAAAAAAGAAACATGCAGACTTTAGATCTCCAGGATGATTTTATATTGTTCTGGAGTAAAATATGATTTCATAACAAAAAACCCTGTCACCTGGGTCAAAAACACACCAACTAACTTGACAATTAAACATGATTGATACGTTTTTTGAGTGCTATGATGAGGATTTGGAGAGAGCCATGTTGCCGCACACCGATCTGATATGTCGCTTGCGGCACATCTCCTGTGGCACCATCCAGCAATTTGAGTGACAGGTTGAAATGAATAGATGACAGCATGGCCACTGGATCTCAGGAGCATGGTTAGGCCACATCCCCCCAGGCATCTTTCACTGGGGAAGCTGGTTTGAGGGGATTTCAGTCCTGTCAAAAGAGTTGTTTCTGCAGACCTGTTGGCACTCACACATTGCAATCATGTCTCCCCTGCCGTGCACTGATTGTGGCTGAGAGCCTGGGGTTTGTTTGGTGCGCATGAGATGGCAGGTGACTCCTCAAGATATGAGAAGAATCGAGGATTAGGGTCTAGATCATGCCTGAGTCCCACCTATACAGCTTGGAGTGGGATGAAAAAAACAATATGGTGGTTTGTTGCAGTATTTATACTGATGATACGTTAGTGTGCTGTGTCATCAAGTATTGCTGTATCATGATGAGTGTTGTTGTGGTCAGGTCCAACAACCATGTCCATTTGAGACAGAGGTCTGACCTATGCTGCTACCATCCTGGGCCTGACCTGAAACCTGGTTCTGGTTTCTCTGAGACTGAAAGCTCCCTGGGCTGTCACAAACCTGGATCTCATCTGGAACGTATCTGGTCTGAATGGCAGTTCACAACCTGATCCATCTGACGTACATATCTATTCTCCACCACGTCCATCTGTGTTCCATGTGGAGTCAGCAAGTGTGCTGTGGCTCGTTTCAGAAGTGACACTCCACTCTGCTCTCCTTGGACCCAATCGGAACATGATCAATAGCTGGTTGTGTTTAGCTAATGCCTCTTTTTTTATCTTCAAATCCATTTTGTATCAGAGTAGTTGAACTTGCTGGGGGAATGCTTAGTCATTCTGTTTATCGAGTGAGTGATTCTGTTTGATATGCAAGTCTATTTTTCATGTCGCCAAAAGTCCTCCATAGTCGCTACTTCTATTATTGTTTTTTTGGAGGGGCATGT
>NC_055958.1:28031424-28073924 GCF_018492685.1 Alosa sapidissima | reverse complement strand
TCTCAACATTTATTTATTTCCCTCCCTAAATCCAAAACCCAACCCACCCACTCACCCCACTGGCATCCTCCCCTCTATTGGTTTTTTAATTTATTTATTTACGCACTCCCCGGAGGTGTATTGCAGCCTAAGCAGGAAACGGCGAGAGGATAATCAGTCAGGCGCGCGCCGTGGAGCCACGTTGGAAAACGTGGGAATCAGCAGCAGAAGCATCGCTGGAGGAAGATTTGATGCAAACCGGCGGCCCTCCCCTCCTCTCCCCTCCGCTCCGCTCTCTGCCGCCTCTCCCTCTAAAAGCCGTCGGAGCGCTAATCAATCATCGCAGCCTCCCACCCGCGCGCAGCTCGGCCGCAGGATGTGCACCAGCCGATGCGTCTCCTCCTTCGCCCATCTGAGTTTTCACCGGCGATAACTTTAAAGACGACTGCATTTACTCCCACTCGGAGGCCAACGTGTTCATCACCGTTGATGATGGCACGACCGATTCGCATGGTTCTTAACAGTGTCCGCGGAATGGAGTTTTATACATTTTAGCCGTCATTTCAGTCACGCGGTAGTGGGAGACTTGATCAGTGTGTAGTGGAAGGTGATCCGCAGAGACACTGGCCACCACTGTGTGACTGAAACAGTGTTGGCTCTGATCTGGCATCCACTCCATCCTCTGTCACGCAACCACGACTGACTGACAAGGGAGAGAGAGAGAGAGTGAGAGAGAGAGAGAGAGAGAGAGAGAGAGAGAGAGAGAGATGCACGCCATCTCTTAAAGGCAGCTTTCATCTCAGGGGTAGTAGTAGTGTACGACTCTAGATGACCAACACTTTGCTGTTATAGAAAGCCCCATAATGTACAGATGGCCAGCTATGTTATGTATATTCATGCAGACTTAATCATGAGGTCAGCAGTTTTGATTGGTCATTTCTGTTTTGGCTATATTTCGTCAAATTAGCTGCTTTTTCAGAAAACATAAAGATTATGTTTTTTTGTTGTAACCTGAGAAAATTGTGACACTGTCTGCAATATTTCTCTAGGTCTGGTTTTCTTAGGACTTTCTCTGTCTCTTTTCTCCTACCCTTACGAAAAGGAGCTTCACTTTAATGGTGCTGTGACAAATTAGACACACACACACACACACATTCACACACACTTGCTCTTGAAAGGCAATCAAGTGAACTCACTCCCCATCATCTTAAATGTGCCATTAAAAAGCCTCCCTGTCAGAACCAATCCCAATCTCATCCCATCTCCTACAGAGACTTGACGCTGGTCACTGCGGAGAAGAGAGGGAGGGTTTTGTCCACCTCTGATCGACCTCCCGAGTTGTAAAATACTCTGCTGATGATTGAGGCAACATTTCAGAAAGGCGGCTTTCATTGTAGTAGGGGTCATTCAGACGACCGACACTAGAGCCCAGAAGGTAGAGTCTCCAACTCTATGTCAAGCAGCTTACCATCTGGTGTGTATTCATGTGTGGTTTACCAAGATGTGAGGTGAATATGATAAGATACCATTTATGAATGGCTACTTCTGTTTTGGCCTCACTCTTTCACATGAGGGGCTGTGATATGGACCTCTGAAATTCGCCTACAAAAAAGCTGCCATCTTTGAGATCCGGTATCTGACGATTTTTCCTATGGGAAAATAACATGGGGATTTTGAATTATCGCACCTGTTAAACTCTCGCGGGGATAAAAAGGTCTGAAATGCAGACATTTTCCTGAACATACTGTACTTTTGTCCTCTGCCTTCGAGTGGATACTGTGATCTCCGGTACGTGAAGGCGGCACACTTAGATTTTTGCTACCCCAGAGTTAACTTGCAATGCAACTTGCCATAGGTAGTTAGCTTCAATTAACATTCGGATCTCCTTATATGGGCAAAGATGGCAGCTTTGATTCCTTTTTGTAGGTGAACTTCAGAGGTCTATTCTGGATGGTTTTCCACTCTGCTGTTCGGTGTCCAGTGAGCGCGTCCTTATTCCCCAGCAGCATTCCAGGCCATTAATCTCGGCCGCTGCCGTCCGGTGATGGAGTGGCCCCGGCGATTCACATTGTACCCGTGTCACGCCGCCGCACACGAAGCATCAGGGTCGAATGACCGGGTTGCCCGGTGCCTCGTCCGGTGGCACGCGGAGAGGGATGGCCATAATTTAATCAGCTGACCTCCACTAGTGAGGCCAACAGCCACAGGCAGTGTGTGTTTGTTTATTTATTTACTTTTTAATTCACCGTTTATCGTTCATTTTCCCTGTTTTATGTGTGTCATCTGGTCGAGCACTAATTGAGCACAGCGATTGTTGTGTAGGCAGACAAGGTCTTAGACAAGAACACAAGCACCCGTTACAGTATGACAAACAACCGAAAAAGAAAAAAGTTAAGCACAAAGCAGAGAAAGTGATATTGTTTGATACAAAAAACATTTTCTCATACCTATATTAAGCCTATTTCTTACATATTGACCGATGTACAGGGCACTCTCATTGACAACAAACCAGGTGACATGCACAGGAGACATGCAAAAATACGACAGCATTAAAGGTGCTCTAAGCGATGTTGGGTAACGTCACTTCTGTTGACGTTCAAACAAAACTCCCTTTTCCTCCCTCCCGTCCAATTGAAACTCTCCTAAACGTGCATCTTGTCGGTGATTAGCTGGGACAGTTTGCTATGTTTTTATGGTCCAGGCTGGACCAAGTTGTTTTTGTTGCTGTTTTCAGAGCCTGTGCTGTCCACAGAGGGCGTGTTTTTTTACAGTGTATTCAGGGCGCAGGCAGCTGGTGAGGTGATGGTGAGGTGATGTTTGCTGTATGTGACAAAAAAAATGTTAGCTTAGAAACCGCGTAACATGGCTTAGAGAAACTTTAATATTAGCGAAATGCCAAAGCATTTTTTTTTTGCCACTCCTGAGCTTATTTCCTGACGTGTTCGTCACTGCCCTTTAAATGGAGCAGCCACCAGCGCGCCACAGTCCATTTCAATCCCCATCGATCGCTATTGACGAAGGTTTTACGGCAGGAAAGCAGATCATAGCTTGTTTATTGTCCTAGTGTTTTAATGTGAAGAGGAGAGGCTGCGGTGCGCTCGAATGGAGCCTGATGGATAATATTGGGACGACCCTGCCGACCCTATC
Organism: Alosa sapidissima; assembly: GCF_018492685.1. Taxonomy (NCBI): domain Eukaryota; kingdom Metazoa; phylum Chordata; class Actinopteri; order Clupeiformes; family Clupeidae; genus Alosa; species Alosa sapidissima. The sequence goes on along the minus strand of NC_055958.1, from coordinate 28,070,798 downwards.
AGGGGCTGCTATCATAGACTATAATAACACTTTATGGATCTGTTGATGGACAGCGGCAGACAGCCCGCTCAAGCAACGGTGGTTATCACAGCGTGTGTGTGTGTGTGTGTGTGTGTGTGTGTGTGTGTGTGTGTGTGTCTGCGTGTGTGTGTGTACGTGTATGTATACCCTGGATGCAGGATTAATACCCCTGCCTTGGTTTGTGAGCATCTCTGCCCCTGGCTGTTGCTGGCTCCAGTGATGTGATTCACCGCGAGGTTATATATTTTCCTGATGAATGGCGGAATCAATGTTGCCGGGAGAACACAGTTACTCCCAATGTCAAAGAGGTGCCTTTGGCTGAAACATTTATTTTTGTGTAGGCAGCTGTTACTCCACTGTCCTCCTGCACCGCGCAAGCGGGTGCCAAGTACCTTGGCATTTTCCCCTTGAAGTGATAGAGAGAGGTCAGCTCTGGTTGGGGTTGTCCTTTCTGGCCAGGATATTTTAGCGTGTGTTAGCAAGCAAGCACAATAAATAAGTCGATAAATAAATAAATAAATTGATAAATGCACTTGCTGATTGGGTACTTAACCAACAAAGGACTTAAGCCTATTTGAATACATTCAAAATGCATTTAAAAGTAATTGATGTTTCCTATTCCCTTATTTTTTATTCAGCACACAAAAGAGGAAAGCTGTGTAGACAGCGTGTGTTTTTTTTCTTCCTGTTGCCTGAATGTGTGTTCTTTTTCTGCAAATTTCCAGATGGGATTTTGAGGAGAAGTACTTTATTGCTCTTAGATAACACTCTTGAGAGAGAGGCTTATAAAAATGTTCCAAGAAGGGCAAATATAAAGCCACTTCTTTTTATTCACTGGCAGGTTCCTGTGTGGTTTCAGGCTGGCGACTTGCATTTTACCTCTCAACACCTCTCAATCTGTCTCTCTCCCAATTGGTCTCTCTCTGTCTCTGTCTCTCCATTGTGGTGTCATGTAAAATATTGTCGTCTATATGAAGTGGATCAATAAATCCCATTAACGTGACTTATTCCTCCCTCAGTGGTATTAAGGTGTGGGATTTGTGTGGAGGCTCTCAGAAACGAACGCAAACACACCATTGTTACATAACCATCTCCTCATCCTTCCTTGAACAACACTTCACGCCTTCAGTACCTCTTCACCCTCAGGCAGTGGACCGGTGTGGTTCTCATGAAATGCACTGCCACTGTCCAGACAAAATGTGTGTGGGAATGCACCTCTTCTACTTCTACCAGAAAGACTCACAAGACAGAAATATAATTAACAGATTTAATCCTGAATAGGATATGTGAACAATAAGAAAAGTGAAAATGTCAATGAATAGCAATCTGAATATTGAAACCATCTTTGGTCGCACACTTCATACTGTCACACAGGCTACAGGGGTCTTCATAAGTCTTTATTTTGACCACACTCTAACAGAACGCTGTCACAAGGCTGATCAATCCATGTTCTTAATTTGTCATGGCAGATGTTAGATAAATGTCAATGATTTTCATCACAGACTAACTGTATCTAATGACTGAACAGAGTTGAGTTATAGACCATTATAGACGACCATTAAGACGTTTCTCATGACGTTTGATGCTATTGCAGTATTACCATGTGTCATATTATAGCAAGAGACATTTTAAGTTATTGCACTGACCTATAATGGTGACAGACTAGCTATGTCATTGTACATTAGTTAATTGGCATGGTAACTCATAACTCACTACATCTCTCCCAGACCCAGACTTGCAGTTTGTGGCAGGCTTGGAGTGAAGTGTTGGATGGGCACATTGCATTTAAGATACGATATGTGGAAGATTGTCCTCTGCTAGGATCCAGGATTACACAAATATAAATTAAATATGAATAATCTTTCAAGCTTTATCCCAAACAGGGTTTGTTTAACTGGGTATTCATGTGCTCAAATGGAAGAATTCGGTAGAGTTCTTCAGGTACCCCAAGTTTGAAACATTTAGATCACAGCTTTAGTATTCCACTACAGTGACTGACGCAGTCTCTGAAGTATTAGTAGCTGGAGGTGGCTATACACTACGTGCCATGGGCCAACCTCTAACACTCTGGCGTTTATATTGACGAGGCCGCGAGTGGGTCAGGCGCTCCAGACTATTACACCTCCTCCAGCACCTCTCTCTCTCTTTTTCTCTCTTATCTCTCTCTTCTGAGATGATGCGGTGTGCGTCCGCTGGCTACTGGGGCACCCAGGAGTCTGAGACTGAATTAATAATGAAGTGAATCGTCCAGAGACTGCCACCAATGTCCAATTTCAGCCTGAAATATCCTTGGACTGACTTTGCACAGGTATTCGGGCTTGGGGGGTGGGGGGGATGGATATCTGCCGTGAGAGTTGCAAGGTTTGCTTCCGTTAACCCTCTGGAGAGAGGCTGAAGAACGATAAAGAGAGGAGAAGAGAGGCAGATATGGAGATAGTCAGAGGAGTGGAAGAGCGCAAGAGGGGAGAAGATAAAGAAGAGAGAGAAAGATGGAAATTTACAGAAAGAGGGTGTAGAGAGACAGAGGGAGAGAGAGAGAGAGAGGAAGAGAACGTGTTTGGATGCAAAAGAGATAAGAAAAAACTGAAAGAGAGGGAAGTGGAGAAGAGAGAGAGAGAGGGATGGGGTGCGACAGAGACGGGCAGAGACAAGCACAGTGAAAGAGAGGAAGGAAAGGATAAAGGATATAGAGCAAAAGATAGGAGGGGAGGGGCAACTCATCCTGTAGCTCTCTCCTCACATTGGTCCAGCTCCTGCTATCAGGTGAGGAGACAGAGAGAGAGAGAGAGACAGAGGGAAAGAGGAAGTGGGAGAGAAAGAGATAGAAAAAGATCTAAAAGATATCAGAGGGAGTGGGAAAAAGTGAGAGAGGAGTGAATGGAGAGGGATTGAGGAGAGAGATGGAGAGAAAAAGGTAGAGGAGAAAGAGATGGAGAGAAAAAGGTAGAGGAGAAAGAGATAGAGAGAAAAAGGTAGAGGAGAAAGAGATGGAGAGAAAAAGGTAGAGGAGAAAGAGATAGAGAGAAAAAGGTAGAGGAGAAATAGATGGAGAGAAAAAGGTAGAGGAGAAAGAGATGGAGATAGAAGCCACCCCCCTTTCCCTTTTCCCCTTGTCTGTCGCCCCTGCTCACACATCGGCTCAGAAAAGAGGGCAATGCAACACAGAGGGTTCGTGGAATGAAAAGGATGAAGAAGAGCAATAGAGTGAAAGAGAGATGACCCCCATTCTTCACCTCTCTCTCTCTTCCTCTCTCTCTCTCTCTCTCTCTCTCTCTCTCTTCCTCTCTCTCTCTCTCTCTCTTCCTCTCTCTCTCTCTCTCTCTCTCCATTTCTCCTGCTCTCTCGTCAGTGTCACGGGACACAAGGAGGGGGGAGAATCCTGTGCCATGTGATATTCAGCACAATTAAACTTCTGTGCACACACACACACTCTCCTCTCCTCTCTCCTTCAACACAGGCTACACACAACGCCTCTCCTCTCCTCTCTCCTTCAACACAGGCTACACACAACGCCTCTCCTCTCCCATCTGTCCCCACAAAAGCAGGCTAGGACTGGATATAAAGACAGACGCACACGCGCTCGCACACACACACGCACACACACATACATGAATACTGAATATTCACACTTTTTTCCCAAATGTAATGTACATTCACACTTTATTCTTCTCCCTTGTCATCGCTTTCACACACACACACACACACACACACACACACACACACACACACATACACACACCCACATACATGCAGAACCATGCATACTCACTACTCACTTAGTTGTTCCCACATTCTCATGCCTGTTACCACACACACACACACACAGAGACACAGAGACACGCTTCACCACATACGTTTCCCTTATGATCATTTTTGCACTCTCTGTCTCCCATTTCAGCGCTCCATTTGTAATCTGCATCCAGAGTGATGTATCTATTTCACCGCGACCCTGCTACCATGCGCACATCGCCCAAAGGAGATAGCCGCGCGCGCGCTGCCTTCCCCACAGTGCCGTCTGATAAATTATGCATCGGCCGAGCAGTATTTAGAGCCGCGCCGATCAATACGAGCCGCTGTTTTCTTATGAGAGATCCCCAAAGAGACGCCTTGTCACTCTGTCAAACATCGTTAGTGGTGAACGACGCCAGATGCACTGTGACTCGGGCGGGGGGGTGGGGGGGTGATGAGGAAAACAGGAAATGTAGCTGAGGCAAATGAGTGCCGTTTTTCAGTTTGGCGTTTCCTGTTTGCATTTTGTTTGTGTGGTTTGCGCACAAAGTGAGGAGTCTAGGTCGCTTGGAAAAAACAAAAACAAATTAAAAACGGAATACGTGATTGATTTGTGTAGGGATCGTTATTAATCTACATTATGAGTTGGCACAGGGGGCATTTGTCTAGCCTGCAGATCATCGTATTGGTGTTTATTAAACAGCCATCCAATATCTCCCCAGCATTCTTTTAGGAAGGCCATCCAGTAACCTGCTACCCTTCACAGATGTATGGTGGAACCATGCATGTGTGTGTGTGTGTGTGTGTGTGTGTGTGTGTATGTTTGTGTGTGTGTGTGTTTGTGTGTGTGTCATATGGCATTTCTGACTGATGGAGATATTCCTTTAAAATAAATCAAGCACCGGTGACATTCTTTCAAGGACTCGGTGACATTATGCGGAAATAAAAAGGCGGTGAATCGAAATGGCCCCGGTGAGGTCGTGTTGCGGGTCCCAGGAGTCACTCAAAGGTTTCCATAAATGAGTCGGCTGGATTACATCAGCGGTCATTCAGCCTCATGGAGTTAACCTGAGCATGGTTATTCCAGTGATCCTCTGTCTGTCTGTCTCTCTGTTACCTTTCTCTCCGTGGTTTTAACTGTAAATGCACTGGCCATTTACATTTACAATTTGTCATTTAGGTGGCACCTTTATCCAAATACAAAAAAGGGGAACGATCAAGGTACAGTACGACAAGGACATGCAGCCATACGTATAAATGACAAATCAATTCGATTGAGTCGAATGTCAGTTCAAGCGAAATGTAGTCAGGGTTGTGGGGAAGGGGGTGGGAATGGGGGGGGGGTATTCAAAACTACTCTGATTAACGTCATGTTCGTCCCCAGCGAATGTTTACACTTGTTATGTTCCAAAAATAGACCACAGGTTGTTCTTAGACAGGATTTGTCCTTTAACACCGGGGCATGGTGTTGATCTTTGCCAGTGAATGCTGTCAAAAAGAGTCCACGGTGCTTATTGACTACAGCCACTGGTCTGTGCCAATGAGCTTTTGTGTGGATTCAACCCCGTTACTCTTCTGCTCGCAGCAGGATCATTGCGGCCCCCCGTCACCTCGACTGAAAGCGGCCGGCTTCCTCTATAATAGCAGCGGTCAGTTCCCATAGTGAGTGTGGACTGAGGACTGTGGCGGGAGTGTGTGTAGTGAGTGAGTGGGGGTGAGTCAAGAATAGCCATGTGGGCAGTAGGGTCACTTCAATTACACAGTGGGTGATCTTCTGCTTTCAGAGGGAACAGAAAGAAGTGGAAGATGAGAGAAAAGAAAAGAAAAGGAAAGAAGATAGAGAGGAAAGAGATAGAGAGAAAGAAAGAAAGAGAGAGGGAAAGATAGAAAACTCCCACATCATTCTCTTCTCTCCACAGTCCACTGCTGGCATATCAGAGACCGTTCCACCAGCAGAAATGGAAAGGAGGAAGGAGGGCAGACTGGACAGGCATCCTTAGTAACAAAGAACATTGCTCTTTTTCTCCAGCACACAGAGTCCACTGCTGTCCACTGCTGTCCAATCACTGCTGTCCACTCACTGCTGTTCACTGCTCGATTTAATACTGAGAGCTGAGAGGAGGCAGATTAGTGGGATGGAGTCAAGGTGTCTCTAAACAAAAACAAAAAGAAAGAAGGGAAAAAAAAGTACCAAAGAGATAACTTCATGTGTGAAGCCAATATATTTGTGTGTGTGTGTGTGTGTGTGTGTGTGTGTGTGTGTGTACCACACCACACAACACCACACCACCTCCAGCATCAATCCCTCTCCTCTCCTCTCCTTTCCTCTCGTGTCTCCAGGCTGAGGGGGCCCTTATCTGGCCGCTGGTCCGTGAACACATTTGGTCCCATGCTGCCGTGGGTGAAGGCCGCCCGATCGCTGTCCATGGTGCTTAGCATTGTCCCTCTATCGCGAGCCCAGCTGGAGTTTGCCAGCACGGCCGACTGCTGAGAGTAAAAAAAAAAAAAAAGAGATGACAGCGTGCCCCCCCCCCCCCCCCACTTTTGATTTATGGCGGATCTGTTTGCACCAGATTACGGTGAAGTTCATTCAGGAGGCACTGAAGGAGAGAGATGTGTTCTCCGAGGTTCAGTAATCATTTATCATTAAGTGAAAGATGTGGAGAGCAACAGGCAAAACAACTAAAAAAAAAGAGAGAGAATAATTCCTTCACTGATTGCAATTTGCTGTCACACACGACAACACTAAAAAAAATGTGCCCTGATTAAGGTTCTGCCTGAATAAATGATTGGCCTACAAATGTATTGTCATCGGTCCCACTGCGTGCACAGGCTTGTTTATCAGACAGAATGGTGGCTGCTTTGTATTTTAAAAGGGTTGGAAAGAAAAGAAAAATGGTGAAATTGGATGGGAGTCGTTGCCATTGTTTTCATGAATAACATTTGCAGATATGTCTCCCAAGATCCCTGCTCTTCAGCTTCTTGGCCAGTGGCGTGTGTTGGGAGATGAAGCCTGTCAGTAGATCAAGCAACTGACAATTAAAAGAAAAAAAAAAAAAAACTTCCACAAAGATAACAGCTGTTCTTTTGATGGTAAACTAAAGCGAAATGAGCAAATTCAGAATCATAGTTTCAGCGGATGAGCGTTGCTTTTGATTCGTTTAGGGAAAAACAGCACTTAAAGAGGCAGAAGTCTAGAGTAGTCCTCGCTCATCTTTTAATCATCTAGAGGGAGGATGCTGAGCTCAAATCAAACATGTGGTTCACGTTATCAGCCCCCCCCTAACTAGTGACCAACAGAGAGAGATAGAGTCCCACGTTAGCAAACACACTCCCCCCCCCCCCCTCCACACCGTGGAACGGGACAATCAGCAGAGAGTTCGAGTGTCTGTCTGGCTCATGTCAAGTTATCAAGGGGCCTGAGCTCCCCACCGGCCCTGCAGACAGTGCTCTATGGGGGAGTGAGCTGATGCTGTGGGGAGTCTGACCCCAAGAAAGGCCGAGGGGGATCGAGGGGGGATAGGCCAGCTCTTAAGGAGGGACGCAGTGCTGTAATCTCTCTAAGAGGTGTGTGTGTGTGTGTGTGTGTGTGTGTGTGTGAGTGTGTGTGAGAGTGTGGGTGTGTATGTGGGGGGTGGGGGCAGAGGCTATGTCAGGGTGATTGATGAAGATTTGTGTCCATGTTCCATGCATCCCCGACAAACACAAACACACACACACACACACACACAAAACCCTTATTGGGTTTGTAGCAAACTGATTCAATTTGTGCATTCTATTTATTGAGTTGGATGGCACAATCTTGTAAAATACAGCTAAACAATCTCAGTCAATGCTATAACATTTTAAATATTATTAGTATTTTCTATTGAGAGAAAGCCTCCAGCTATCTTTTGCCAGTGCCATTTCCTATAGACCAGGAAATAGTGTCGTTCCTCGTCTTATTGTCATACTTTTATCTCTGTCTTTTAATTGAAGGTACTGAGAACAGTGCAAGTTCCACCTGTACTGTTGTGCGCCAGAAATGGAAAACATAATGGAACAGATTTTCACTCTCCCTCTCTTTCTCTTTTTTCCATCTCTCTCCCTCTCATTTTTCATACCTCTGTCTTTCTCTCTCTCAATTCTTTGTCCTTCTCTCTCTCATTTATCATCCCTCTCTCTCTCTCCCTCTCTGTATCTGTTTTGTAATGCAATTTCACCTTAGGCCAGGATTTTAGTAGACAGGGATAGCTGTTCCCAGCGAGGCTGCCTTCATCTGAGAGGCCTGATCCCGTGCGGAGGATTTTTTTGCCGCTTGTCATTAGCCCTGTGCAATTTAATACACCTGATACGGGGATCTCAACTAGAGCTTATTATCTCCACATATTTGTATTTACATCCATTATAAGCCAACTAAATTGCATATTCCCATTAAGGTTTCATTAAACAAAACTGCATGCACTGATAATAAGCCAGTAGACTGAATGCTTGCTTGCTCAGGTCATTTGTTTGTGGTTCATTTCGCCAGTGAAAAAAAAGAAGAAAAAAATGGCATCACATCCAAACTGCAAATCTGTCGCTGCTGCCAAAATATCTTGTTAAATTATGCATCACTTTTTAATTGGCTGCTCCCGTCGTGGACGTGGGATTTGGTCTGTGAAGATGCTATGGGGAAGGTGTGGTCAGAGCAGGACTGGTGGAACCTCCAGCTGCTCTGGCTCTGATTCAAAGGTCAAACTACCCAGAAGGACGGGGTTGTGATGCACATGCTCTCTCTCTCTCTCTGTCCTGCGCTCTATCTCTCTCTCTGTTGGTCTCTCCTTCACTTTCTCTCTCTCTCTCTCTACATCTCTTCACCTGTGTCCATGTTTAGCACAAACATTATGTTAATCTGACCCAGTCCCTTCCTCTTCTTCAATTATTCACATCTGCAGTGTGCCGTGTGTCTAGAGGACACAGCTGTGGCTTAGCATGTGTGTGTATGTGTGTGTGTGTGTGTGTGTGTGTGTGTGTGTGTGTGTGTGTGTGTTTCGCTATGTGGCCTGGTATTTTGTCCGTTTGATAGATTTCCACCTGTGAACTAAACGGGGCATCAGAGTGAGGCATGCGTTGTGCATGTAGAGTCATTCCTCCTGTGACTCCTCACCACTGGGCAGCCCTGTCCAGTCCAGGGCTTTCCCCCCTTTCTCCTTTTCCTTTTACCTTCTTCTTCTTCTTCTTCTTCTTCTTCTTCTTCTTCTTCTTCTTCTTCTTCTGTCTTTTTCTTCTTCTACTTTTTTCCCTCTTCTTCTTCTTCTTCTTTTTTTCCCTCTTCTTCTTCTGTCTTCTTCTTCTTCTGTCTTCTTCTTCTTCCTCCTCTTCTTCCTGCTCCACCTGTTTGGGTGCTAATGTCCCAGTGGAGCGGCTGCAGTGCTCTGTGGTGTGTGGAGGAGCGTGGTGGTGCCTTGCACGGGAGGGGAACGTAAAGCTGTTCCTCGTTAACTGGGGGCTGTTAGTTCCCAACCTGTGCTCAGTGGACTCAGTGCTTGATAAACAGTCTGCTTGTGGGACTCTGTGTGTGTGTGTGTGTGTGTGTGTGTGTGTGTGTGAGTGTGAGTGTGTGCATGTCTGTCACGTGTGTCTCTGCATGTGTCATTATGCATGAAGGTGTGTGTGTGTGTGTGTGTGTGTGTGTGTGTGTGTGTGTGTGTGTGTGTGTGTGTGTGAGTGAGTGTGTGTGAGTGCATCTGTGTGCGCCTGAGTGTCAGCGTGTGACTCTTAAGATGCACCTGAGGAGTTTTAAAGCCCCACAAAGCAGACATCTGCTGAGCGTGTGCTGTTATTTTTGGCACAGCTTACATAAGCCACCACGGCACGGTACGGCACAATGAGGTGCGGCACAGCTCAGCGCGGCACTGCACTCACCAGCCAGAGCCTCCCTAGCCTGCCCTTCGCCCCATGCCCCTGCCCCTGCCCTTTACCCCATGCCCCTGCCCCTGCCCTTCGCCCCATGCCCCTGCCCCTGCCCTTTGCCCCTGCCCCTGCCCTTTACCCCATGCCCCTGCCCTTTACCCCATGCCCACTCCTCTCCCCCCGCGCCAGCAACACCCACAGCCAGTCATTATCCATTAGCCAGTCATGCCCATTGACCGATTCATTATCAGGTCACTCTGTGTGATTATGGACCCTTCTTGATGGTGTGTATGTGTGTGTGTGTGTGTGTGTGTGTGTGTGTGTGCTTGTATGTGTGTATGCTTGTATGTGTGTGTGTGTTTATGTGCTTGTATGTGTGTGTGTGTTTGTATGTGTGTGTGTGTGTGTGTGTGTGTGTGTGTGTGTGTGTGTGTGTGTGTGTGTTAGCATCTGTGTGTTTGTGCATGTTTGTTGTGTGCTGGTGGGGTCGAGATCGGGCCTAACGGTGTAGGTCACTGTTGAATGTTCCCACAATGCATTTCAACCTCAATGCCATCGCAAACCTCTTCACTCCAGCTCTCAAATGTGGACAAGTGCTAATTTTGTCTGTAAGTAGTGGCCTCTAAGTGTTTCACCATGGCAATGACCCTCCTTATGGCCTTTCTCTGCTCTTAAAGCCCTGAGAGTGCCCAACAATGGCGTAACCACGGATGTGCCATGGTTCTTATCATTCTAACCTGCCAAACCAACCATAGCTTATCCTAGTAGCAAGCTATGATGGAATTGTCCATGTTTAAATCCAAGCCCCGCTGTCTTGCACTAGCCTCACATTGCACCAGTCAAAACGCAGCCAGCGCGCGGTATGGACTCGCCATTGGAGACCCTGACATGACTGTTTGCACAGCAAATTAAGAGTAAAGTGCTGGTAACTCATGTTCCTCACTGATCAAGGTTCTTGATGTCTGTTCGAGGGATGTTTTCCCAAGCATTAATAGCTTACTTCGGCCAATCCCATCTCATCCCATCCCAAAACCCATCTCTAAAATAGGCACTGCATTTTCATTTTTTAATGCTAACTTAAAATAGCTTAAGGCTTATTTTTTTTCCCAATTAGATCTACATTTAAGTTTTACATTGAATTATGGTGCAGCCTCTGAAAGTGAATTATTCTTGCGAGTAACATATTTTATTGAGTGGTTTTTGATTGTCATCGCGCGATCACGTTAATTTTGAGAGCACTGATAGGCTGCTATACAGTATAGTGTTTACATTTCCAGGTCTTTTGCGTCCCACCTGTCACGTCTCTGCACCCCTCACTTTCACAGGGTTGACGCCACCTAAAATCACACAGACACACCTTAATTATAATTGCTGGCTATGCCCCTGGTGCACAAGTTGGCAGCCTTTCAACACACGCATAATATAGGGCAGAGGTGCATAATTCAGGAGGGACCTGAGTCCTGGAGGACTTGCCTGAGGAGGAGAGAGAGAGAGAGAGGGAGGGAGGTGAGGGGGCGACCGGAGGAGCGTAGCTTTTTGGATGGTGGTGTAAAATGTCACAGTGTTTGTCAGCCATGTTGTTGATTCAGACCTTTCTAGTAATTTCCATGAGACGATGGATGCCTTGGGGGCAGAAGGCTATGGATCAGATGCAAAGAGCAGTGCACTAGTGTGTAGTATTTTCAATACAACACCAACCATAATAAAGGAAGACGTGTAGTTCTTCTGCATCTCCCATAAATTACACATACATAATTCCTAGTGACATAAACCCCTCAAGCATTCACCACATGAGAGCGTTAGTTTCTTGCAAACATGGTTTTCCGAAAGCTACTAAATAACTTTTCACCAAATTTACAAGCTTGCAGAGAGTTTCTACGGCGTCCTAGATGGTTGCGGGTGCAGTTCCCAGTGTCTAAACCTGGCGGAAATCCTAAATGAAATGTCATACTAGTGAACATAAGCCCTCTGTGGATACACCACAAAGCCAAAGAACACCCTCCCACCCAAGTCAAACGCTTCATTTCTAAAAAGATATGAGCCCCCAAAGGCAATGCTGACCATAGTTGAGTGTTGTTAAACCTCTGAGTTGCTGTGCCTCGGCGGCTTTGTCATGCTGGATCCTTCCGCGCTTCGTCATTCTCGACAGACGCTCCCTCCAGCTTCCTCTTATCTGACCTCTCCGTCTCCCTCGTCGACACATGGCCTTCCCACCAGGCCGCCAATAAACAGCTCCGCTCCGCTCCTCTCCATGCTCGCAGGCACTGTCCATGCCAGGAGACCGCGTTCCAGACGGTGATCCCAGTCCATCTCTGCCAGGCCAGTACGTCAGTCCGTCTCACGACCTGTCCTGCAGGTGTGGAGGCGTTTGCTGAGGTGCAGTAAGGTCATGGAAGGCGTGTGTGTGTGTGTGTGTGTGTGTGTGTGTGTGTGTGTGTGTGTGTGTGTGTGTGTCTTCTAATGGCCCTTGGTCCCTGTGTGACAGAAGCCTGCTCTCCCATGTGAGTTTTGGGGAGCGGATACCCTCTCCCTCTCCCTCGCTGTGCTGTCGTCCTAAGGGGCTTGAGTTAATGGCCGCCGCCGTGCGCCGTCGTCCTCCATATTGGAGCACCATCTGTGGAGGGAAACTGTCAGGGGAGAAATATCAATTTGAGCCGGATGCCTTGGATGCCTGCAGTTCTGACAGACCTCCACTCTCTCTCTCTCTCTCTCTCTCTCTGGCCCTCTGTCTCTGTGCCTCTCTTTTCCTCTCTTTTCCTCTCTCTGTGTGTCTCTCTCCCCTTCTTTCTCTCTGTCTATCGGTCTCTCTCCCTCTCTCTGTCTTCCTCACTTTTTTACTACGAGTTGCTCCCTGTGTCTTTCATTAGTAGTTTCTATCATGTTGTGCATTGTTTTTCTTTCTAATGTTATCTCTCTTTCTCTCCTACTACCTCCTTCCTTTCTCTCTTTCCTCTGACTCCATCTCATCTCTCTCTCTGTCACTGTCACTCTGTCTATCATTTCACTCATCTGTAATGGCAGAGACATAATGCAGTCCATCTATTTGCTATGCAAAATAAAAGTCATGCTGCTCAGGCTTGATGGTCATAATTCATTAATGTCTAATTATCTAGATAGATTGCTTCAGTATCCACTTTTGTTGCAACGCTAAAATGTTTTTGTGTGTGTATGACACACTGATTTAAATGGCAGAGTGTTTGAGGTTTTGTCGCCGATGGCCAGATGTGCCCCTTGAAATAAAACTCGGTCGGCTATGAGTCGTTGATTAATAATGCATGGTGCTTAAATGTCTTAATTAGACCCGAACACCGGGTTGCCCGTGCTTGATTGAATGGCGGCGTGATTATAGAGTGATTGCGTGGCAAGGTTCACGCCCGGCATGAGGCCGAGTTTGGGGAGATCAGATGGCGAGGCATATGAGACAGGTGTGTGTGTGTGTGTGTACGTTTGTGTGTGTGTGTGGGGGGGGGGGGGGGGGGGTGCATAAAAAGCCTCTTCACCCTGGGGAGTGTCCACGGGCGCTCTGCCTGGTGGCAGCCCTCAGGGTCCCAGTTTACAGGGCTCACTAACTTGTTATTTTTCTGTCTTTGTAACTACTTAAAAGTGTAGCTATAAACAAACATGCCTTCAAACCACCCAAAACAAAACGGCAGTTTGTTGAAAAAAAATAAATAAATAATTCTAATAATAAAAACCACCAAAATGGGCTTAGCGTTTTGTGCATGATTACAGCGTGGCGCTGCAGAGGCCTCTGTGTTGGCGCGTTCTTTGTGAAGTCTGGGCCCCTTGCCTGGCATGCGTGTGACATATGAATGGGTAATTGCTTTCTAAATCACTCTCAGCTTGTTAGTGGCCTTGATGTCTTCATAAAGCCAGGCCTGTTGGAGAGCAGGATTGAAAGGAGCCAGGATGATCAAAGTGGGGGAGGAGTTGGGTGGGGTGGGCGGGGTGTTGCCAGCATAGACTGACATTATTTTTAATATAATGGCTATATACTGTACATTAACTGAGACCGCAGCGAAGACGCGTGATGGCTTCACCAAGGCAGGGGAGTAGACACTGGAGTCTAGACAGAGATGCCATTTCATTATTTTTCTTAACGAATTATTGACTCTGTCAGTCTTCATCCATCTTATATGTGCCCTCTATTTGTGTTGAGGGAATCTTGTGTTGAGGATTTTTTTGCATTGTTTTCAGTCTTTCATTTTTTTCTGGGCAAACAATCTACTGTTTTATTTAGTCTCTGTGTGTGTTTGGGGGCTGGTGTTGGGCAGTGTAATCTATCGGGAAACAGGAAGCTGTGCTGTGCACTGAATGGGCTTTGTTGTCATTCTACTTTCTCGCTGTGAAGCCCACATCTGAGGTATGGTGATGGGAGGCCGATGCAATTTTTCTTAGCCTATACAGAGAGAGGGAGAGAGAGAGAGAGAGAATAACAAAGAAAGGTACAGTATCCCATCACTGAGTATTCATATTACAAGGACACAAGTCGCTGCACAATCTAAAGGAATATTTTTTCTATGATATTCCACTTGCTGCAAGTTGACCTGAATGTCAATTCTGCAGTATTATTATCACATCACATGAAAGCCATACAATCTCTCGCTTACTGCTCTCATGGTGTCTAAAGATAGGAATAGTGTCAGATTTATGGTATATCCATATGTAAGCGTAAATATGCAGATGATGCCTATAGGTGCTGCACACCATCACGCTTCATCAAGCCTTGTGGAGAAGGTCATTTCACTTTCATGGGAAAGGTGTGAATTAATTTCCAAAAGAAGTCCATCTACGCCCACTCCTGTAGTGTTTTCTGTCAATGATATATTTCCTTCTTTGAGCCAAAAGTTCAAAGTTGAAACATATTCTTGACTGTGTGCTGTTATGGACTCCAGGTAGAGTTAGTCGTGTGGACTCACTCTTTCTGTTACAAATGCAGTCCAGCTGCTAACAGTCAATCCCTTTCTGTCAAGCTCTTGACCCCTACGTTTAGTTCCTCCATTTTGTTTTAGTCTGTTTGAAAGAAAAGACCATCTGTCTGAGCACCTCGTTGTCTGCATGTCACTAGTATGCATCTGCCAGTCTTATGAATGACTCATGTGCTATGTGACTCAGTCTAATTCACTATTCACCCACCACCACCACCACCACCACCACCACCACTGCCACTTCTGCCATAGGGGACTACCACCCAAGAGGGAGCATCATGGTGGCTCCTGTGTTAAGAAGCTACTGTATATGCCGAAAGCAGGATGACAGTACTGTTAATAGGCTAGACTTGGGGGGGCTGCGGAGTGGGGGGGGCTGGACTGTGTGAGGAAGATAGGGGGGAGGACACAGACAAGCAGGCAGGCTGGCAGAATGGGTGGGTGTGTGTGTGGGTGGGTGGGTGGATGGGTGGGTGAGCCGGAAAAGCTAAGCAGACTTGCTCAGACGCTTTCATGGTGTGTCCACATGGGATCCCCTGATAGGAGCCTCGTCAGGGCTGGGGGTCTGGAGTGAGTTTGGTGGGATTTGGACCCCGACCACCAGCTACCAAAAAAAAGAAGTCTCTGAGCTGGCATTTCCTGCCTGACCAGCGGAACCCAGTGTGTGTGTGTGTGTGTGTGTGTGTGTGTGGGGTGGAGTGGGATGGACTGGCTGCCTGCCGCAGAGCTGAATGGTTTTGGTCAGCTGGCTGATTTCACCCTTATAAAGAGAGACTGGACCCTGTGTGTGTGTGTGTGTGTGTGTGTGTGTGTGGGTGTGTGTGTTTTCAGGGGATTAGGACGCAGGAAGGGGGTAGTGAGGAGAAGTTGGCTGATTGTCTTTGAGGGATGACTGTATCACACACACACACACACACACACACACACACACGTGTCAGATATTTCAGATCCATTTTTTGTTCTTTGAGCAAGTGTATCTGAGTGTGTCTCTGTGTGCACCTGTGTGTGTGTGTGTGTGTGTGTGTGTGTGTGTGTGTGTGTGTGTGTGTGTGTGTGTGAGTGTGTACCTGTGTGTGTGTGTGTGTGTGTGTGTGTGTGTGTGTGTGTGTGTGTGTGAGTGTGTACCTGTGTGTGTGTGTGTGTGTGTGTGTGTGTGTGTGTGTGTGTGTGTGTGTGTGTGTGTGTGTGTGTGTGTGTGAGTGTGTGTGTGTGCACCTGTGTGTGTGTGTGTGTGTGTGTGTGTGTGTGTGTGTGTGAGTGTGTACCTGTGTGTGTGTGTATGTAGGGGGGCAGAAGACATTGCACATGAACAAATCGGTATGAGCAACAAAGGCGTGGGAGCAACTAACTCAGAAATACCCGAGTGGAGACAGCGGGCTGCTTTCCACGTGCTGTATCTGAGAATAGCAGCGTGCACATAGCACAGCACTGTCCTGAAGCTTCGACTCGAGACGAGCGCCATCCATCTCTCATCATCACACAGTAAACAAGCTGCTCAAACAGTCATTATTCCCTTAATAATGGGATGTAGTCTTTGACATTTCCCTGCAATGATTTTTGTCGTCGGCTGGCAAATTGAGTCTCCCATGCATAATTACCTCAGCATCTACACCTGCGTAGACACCAACACACACACACACACACACACACACTTATTGTAGACTTCAAGATGCTGTGCCTGAGTTTAGTAATAATCATGCTAGATGGTGATTATAACTGAAATATACTAATGTTGGCCAAGGCATGGCCAAGACATGGCTATTATAAGAAAGACCTGATGTTTTGTGGTTCATTATCAATGTAACATTTTTTAATTGCTGAAGTTTTCCTCTTTATCTCAATGCTAGGTTGACATGTTTTAATTAGATTTGCTAGAAATGTAACAAGCTGTTTGAATTAGCAAGACAGACAGTCCTCTTCTTGTGTTATAGGTGATTCTCAGATCCAATTATAGCGATTTGCAAACTCAAGTCTGTTGACCTAGCTGGAAAAGTATGGAGGGACCTGCCACAGGGTGAAAACAGTAGCAGAACTAGAATATTGTTATCAGTAGAGGTTATATGTAGAGGTTAATCTAACACAAATGTAGCATGTTAGCATTTAGCATGTGTATACCACTGGCTTGCGTCCTATCTACCACCTGTTTCCCCAAACTCATCCATTTTGCGGGTCCAAAACGCTTTGCAGCATCCTTCTTCGGTATGAAGCAGGGAAAAAAGCCAGCTATTAATTAATTCAGTAAAAAAAAAAATGTTGAGGAAGTTGACCAGAAGGAAGTTTCACGCGTCCAGATGGGAAGAGGAAGTGGGACTAGGATGGGCAGATGGCGGAGGCGAGTAGCGAATAAGGGAACAGAGCGGAGCGAGCGGGTGAGGTGAAGGAGACGGTGTCTCTCGCCCGTTACCACGGTAACCGACAGGACCGTCTCCGGGAAGCGAGATAGCGCTAGCCGCCACCGCTAACCCTCCCAATGGTCCCCCCAGACACAACAACAGGCCAAGTCTGGGAGGCAGAGGCAGAGGAGGAGGAGGAGGAGGAAGAGGAGGAGGTGGATGAGGATGAAGAGGAGGGGGCAGAGGGGTAAATGGAAACAGATGTTGCGGGGGTTCCTGGAGACAGATGGACAGGGCATCCGGGGGAAGGTGCTTTCGTGTCCGACGGTCAGACGGGAAGAGAGACCCACTCGGGCGTTTAGGCTCCAGCCGCACAACTCCACCCCAAACACACACACACACACACACACAGAGACACACACAAGCGCACACACCTCTGAAGCCTGTTGCTCCAGCAGCCCTACTAGCTTAACAGAAGTGGTTCAAGGACACGGCCTCACTCTACATTAGCGTAAAGGTGGTCACTACACTGTGGACCTACACTTCTATCTGTGCCAGACGTGGGCCAGAACAGGGCCAGATCTGTAGCTCTGCCAGCTCTACAGCGGCACTATACACACCCACCAACATAATAACTTCCCACCAACGTAATAAACCACCAACATAATACAAAATGGGCACAAAATCAGCACGTTTTAAACGTAATAATCCTGCCAATGTAATAATTTCCCACCAACGTAATAACTGTTGCCTACTGCCAACATAATAACCCAATTGACGGTTGTAGGAAGGTTAAAAAATGATTACATTAACTTCCCACCAATGTAATAAATCACTGATTTAGTGATATTATATCTGTTTTATCAGTTGTAAGGGTATAGTTGTCAACAATTGTCACCAGCTAAACCATCTCATGTCAATAAAACCCCCATCCTTTACTTATACCTCAACTTATTATTCATCACCTTTACTAGGAGCCAAGCAAAGCTACATGGACACCCCTTGTAATCTTTTGTTATTATTTCACTTGAAGGATAATTCCGGTATTTAGCACTTTGAGTCCCTTTTCTGGTTTGTTTTGGATGAACTAGAGTGGTGGGTCCTGACGTTTTGACGATGGGTCCTGTCTCGACTTTCTGACTCGTTTTGAATTGCCTTTGACTAGCTGGCTATGGGCATGCACAAACATGTCCTTAAAACAACCCTTAACGTTTGTTTTCAAAACTGGAACTGCAACTCACCTAATACACAATACCGCATGCACTGTATGTCATATATGGGCTTTTCCCTACCTCTCTTCATCCACATGCTTTGTAAGAGGGAATGTTCTAGTAATCCAGTATTTTACCTGGGCCCTGTCCACCTGTCCATTCAATTTACTTTCCTGCGGCTTTGTGAAGGCTGGCTGAGTGAACTCAGTAGTGACTGCATATAGCTCACTCACACAAAGACTCCCCTCGCAAGGCCAGTTGAAGTACATTCATTCTTTGTGTGCATTGTTCTGCCCGTAGCGCTTGTGTGACATTGATAAGTAGGCAACCGCATTTGTGTCCTTGTACGTCAATGGTGTATGACATATTGTGTTCAGTAGGCAAGGCCTGCAAAATAATTAAACAAAAAGCTAATTTCATGCATGTTATCTGTGATTGCATATTGCCTATGATTGCATACCAGTCTCACATGAACATACTGTAATCACCCTAATGTAATTGGTGCCTATATGCAACTAAGCTGGTCTGATTTTGATTAAGTGACTACAATTTGCAAATGTAACCCTGTCTGAGTGAACTCTAATTACTGGCCGAGATGAAGTATGGGGAGGTGAGAGTAGAGTCCTGGGTGAGAGACGTGTGAAGGAACCGCGTTCAGAGTCAGTGCTGAGGGAGAGCGGCTCCAGTCAAACAGCATCAGCAGGGAGAGTGATGAGGAAGGTATGATTAATTTGGAGAATTTCCTGGGAAATGGCCCTAAACATCGGCAGGTTTGGGTCTTTGAGAAGTGAAATGAGCTGCAATTATGATGGTGGCAACGGTGGGTGCACACAGTGGCAATTAAACCTCCTTAAAGGAGACTCGCCCGCCTGCCTGCCTGCCTGGGTTTTTATATTTTTATATTTTCCTCACAGCTTTGTGCTCCTCTGCTAATCTATTGGGTGCTTCTAGAAGCTTCCGTGGCACCAGTACTGTGGACTGCATTGAGTGCATTGTTTGTTTTTTCAGTGTCTCCTTATTGGCACTTGTCCTAAAGTATGACAAAAGACTCCCCAGATTCCCTTCCAAAGTTCCAAGTGCATTGTGCTCCCTATTACCTTGAGTGATGCCAGGAGCCTCAGTCGAGCCCTGATAAATGGATCCCTCTCCAGGTGGATATTTCACAATTGTTCCATGGAAATGGATCTGCCTTATTAGCGACAGCACACGCGTCAAACACAATAGGATATCATTCATGTTACCTTACTATACCAGAAAGCCATTGCACAGTAGAGGCTAAACTATTTTCACTCGTCAGAAAGGGCATATAATAGACTATGTTGTAATGAAGACTCCCATCTCTCTCTTTTGACTTCTGTTAAAGATAGTATTTGGTAATTTATTTGTGTGATGGTCATTGCTTCACTGTACTCATACAAATTACATGGAATATCTAGTGATGTCATATGGTGATTATATTTACTTAAAAATGTATGTGTTAGTGGCCCCGGATAATGATTCATTTTGTTTTAATGTTTTGTTTTGTTGTTTTGTTGTTGTGAATCAACTAGCTCACTTTCGACGGTCACACTTGGAAAATGAATCTTAAATGTGGTTGATATGCTTTTTGTCTTCTGGAATGTTCACTATGGAGTGGTGAAGATAAATAATATAGCTTGTGCTTAATTGACAATGTTCGTCTCCTTCATGTGCTACAAACTGCGAACATTGTCTAAGAGAATGTTCCTGTGCATCTGTCGTCATGGCTGACACAATCAAAGTCTCTTCTTTCCACTGTGGCTGTGCCTGCCTGATCTAAGTACAAATGTGCTAAATGCCCAATTACAGTCCAGCGCTGTAAAAATAGACAACATAAGCAGTTTAGCCTGACATTATTTCATGTGGGGATGTGAGAGATTTTAATGGTTTCTGGAATACATCAGTGGTACCTTTATGGTCTTAGTCTCCCTCTGGGAGAGTTTAGCCAATCACTGTTTGGGACAGTCTATTATTCCCTAGAGGCTTAAAAGTGACTCAACACTCGTCCCTCGCTGGCAGTCTTCGGCGGGTTGAACTCGGAGAGGGCTCTAAATTGTCCATTGTGATTTCTCCGGTTGTACGCGGTGGCCGTATGTAATTAGCTCTGGCCAGGACCAACAGGCGGACGTAACGCAGGCGGGAGAAACATCTGATTACGTCCATTAATCATGTCCGGACCCGGGAAAGTGGAGGAGGATTTTCGCAGCCTAAATGGACTGTGTCATTTTGTTCTTTTTCCTCCCCTCTCCTTTTTTTCCCCCTTTGCTTAATACAATGCCTCATTTTAACTTGATCTTCACCCTCCTCTACTGCTTGCTGCTGCTGCAAGCTAAATGCAATTCCAAGTTGCCAAGTTGTCCTCAGGAGAAACCGCGCACCGTATTCTACGGGATTTAATCTCATCCTAATTATTACTAATGCACATAGATGAATGCAATGTACTGAATGTGAACGTACACCTTAAAAGCATCCATATTTCCATTCCATGTATACTGACAGCACACACACACAAACACACACACACACACACATACACACACATGTATTGAGTACACAATTTCCTGATTAAAAAGGCCCAAAAGGACCTATTTTGTATGACTATTTTTTTTTTTTAAGCTTCTCTGATGTTTGCTTCGTAGGACATGTGTCAATAGTTTCCATGGTTGCATGCTCTGGTAGCCCTCTGAGACTGCTCCTTTATGATGAATGGTTCAATGAAAAGCTGACAAGTAGCACAAAGAAGTAAGCGACATTTCTTTCAGCCTGAAGTGAAACTTTTCACTGCTACAGCCTCCAACTGCTAGCACCAACCTTTCAGACAACCAACCTCCAACCTCCGTCGGCAAAACGCTAGGAGCCACGGAGCTCTCAAGGCTGTTAGCGTAATGGTCCCTTTCGCATGGCCACAGGCTACACCTTTCATGTTGCTTTCTTCTCCCCCCCAGGCTGTGTCGTTCTCAGGAAAAGATGAGATCATGTTGCGCAATCACGGTCCTGATGGAATTGAAGTCGCTGACAGGGGCAAAAGCAAAATGGGGGTGGTTTGTCTGCTCCTGTTCCTAGTCCTCCGCTATGGGCAAAAAGAAGAAGAAGAACACTTGGTGAAAGTTATACAGTGGCCCAATGATGGATGTAGGAAGTAGCCATTTTGAGCGGGGCTTTTGTTTTGACTGCATGTTTGCCGTAGCTTTAGGTGCAACTTCATGCGGACAGTTCAATGAGAAGCACAGTGTATCTCCAGGAGAGATATCACCTCCTTTGAAGATGAGAGATATGCTGCTGCTTTTGTTTTTCTGCTCGTGTTTTGAGATGCGTTTTCTGCTTGAATTATTTGCATATTCATGAACATATTGCACTCTCATTTCCCTGTGTGCTCAAAAATATGTGCCCGGTCGATCTCCCATCTGTATGATTCAAGAAAATTGTTCTTTCTTCACAACAGTTCCCGATGAGCTCCATGTCACTTCATTGATGCGTAATGAAAGTTTATTACTTCACAGCTATTACTTGAGACAGCTTATTGTAAACGAGAAGCACCGCTCAGAAATGTCTTTACAAACGTTTGCATTGAGGCTCTGGCTAGGTGCAGGTGATGGTCAATTGGACATGTTTATGCTGGCTGAAAAGCCTCCAGGAAGCGCGTGGCATATACTGTAGACAATTCACTAAATTCAACAGCAAATGCATTGGGCTATAAAGTTCAGATCATATCTACAAAGCTGTAACTGTCACCACCCACATTTTGGTCACATGTCACCATGTCTGTCTGTCAGACGTATAACTTGCTATGATAGCTATGTCATGTACACCATGCATTTACAGAGAAGTGACTCTCCAAAAGTCTCCTCCAAATCTAATGAATGCCTTTCAGAGACAGGGGGACCTTCATCTGTAAAGGAGGTAAAGAGATTGCTCTCTGAGTGTTATCTCTGAGGCAATGCATTTTTAATAGATATCCGCACTGACTGGGAGAAGCCCTCGGCTGGGGCCTGTGCTAAGGCTTCTATCTGTGGATTTAGATCAGGGTGGCGTTCTCAGAGGGACAATGACATTGAAACGATTTTCACAGACGTATTATTATTTTATTTCTTTCAGGTATTTGGGAAGGCAGGACGTAGAGTGAAGAAGAGAGAGGATAGGAGAGAGAGAGAGACAGAGAGAGAGGGAGAGATAGAGAGAAAGCAACAGAGTGAGTGAGGATAGAGTGGGAAAGACAGAGAGAGACAAAGAGACCAGCATGGCCAATCACCTTGCCTGAGGGACCAGCACCTGTGAATGGTATGAATCCTGAATCTCTCGCTCTCGTGGCACACTATGCCTGCGGTGCACTATGCCTGTGTGAGGTGGCCACGGGCCGCCGCGGTCTGCCACCCTCAGACAGACACCTGCTGGACACAGGAACTCACACACACACACGTGCGTGCGCACACACACACACACACACACACACACACACACACACACACACACACACACACACACACACACACACAGTAACACCAAGGCTGCCCTGTGGTCATACGTTTTTCTATGTGTGTGTGTGTGTGTGTGGCTGCTGAGTTTGTCTGTGCATCTGTCTCACTGTTCATGTGTATTTCAGTTTGTGTGTGTATGTGTGTGTGTGTGTGTGTGTGTGTGTGTGTGTTGTGTGTGTGTGCATGACTGTGTGTTTGTGTGTGGCCGCCTCCACCCTGGCCAGAAGCACAACTGTGTTCAGGCAGTCAGGGCCGCGCATTCACAGTCCACTCCACTGAGACGTCAAAGAGATGCTCACACGCCAAAAGCAAGTGGACAGGACCTTGATCTGCCCTTCAACTCCGACAATATGAGTTTGATCTGCCTCCACAGAAAAACAATGAAATGTAAAGATTTTTTATTATTATTATTAAAGGAAATGTAAGTGATGTAATGTATCACTGACCTTATGAACCAGACAGGATGTGGTGCATGTGGACTTTTTAACTGGCCAGTGACTCCCATGAGAACCCCGCCTGTCCAACGGGTACTTTTATTTGTCCAGCTTTGAGTTTATTGACCAATTCAACACCTTATGGGGGTGACAAGCTTTTGTGTCACCTCAGTGCATGGTCCAGTCCAGGCTTGTGTGTGTGTGTGGTGTTTGTGTGTGTGTGTGTGTGTTTGTGTGTATGTGTGTGTGTGTGTCTGTGTGTCATGGCAGAGCTTGGCGCGAGAACTCCGCAGGGTGTGGGGGTGTTGGTTGTGTTGCTGTGTTATTAATTGAGAACATCAATAACAGCAGACTGGGTTCTTCTCTCTCTCTCTCTCTCTCTCTCTCTCTCTGTGTTGGAGAGCCTCATTCATCATGCGGGGTCAGTCCCAGTCCGCCGAGGGAAAATGGGACAACTCTGGCCAGTGCCAAGGCCCAGACTACCGCTCCTCTATCCTCTCTCCTCCTTTCCTCTCCTTCCAACCCCCCCCATCTTTTTCCCCTCATTCTTCTCTTCTCTTTTCTTCTCCCTCTCTCTCCCTCTCTTCTCTATTCCCCTTTTCCCTACTCCCCACCTGTCCTCTCTTGCCTACTGTTTCTCTCCTCTCCCCTCCTCCCCCTCTCTTTCCCCCCTCATTCGCCTCTTCACTTTCTTCTCCCTCTCTCCCCCTTTCTTCTCCTCTTCTCTATCCCTCTCTCCACTCCTCTCCTGCTATCCCTATTCCTCTCCTTTCCACCATATCCCTCTCTCCCCTCATCACTGCTTCTGTCACCTCCTCTCTTCCCCTCTCCTCTCCATTCCTCTCTTCTTCCCTGTTCTCCCCTGCTCTCTACCTCTTTTTTCTCTCCTATCCCCTCCACCCTTCTTCTCCTCACTCCTCTTCTCTCATCCCCACTCCCCCCCCACTCTCCCTGCTTCTTCCTCCTCTCTTTTTGACCCCCCCCCCTCTCTCTGCACATGGCTCTGTAAATCTTTCTCTCTCTCGCCGCTGTGACAAAGTGCCATAACAGCGGCATGGCTGTTCCGTGTGTGACTGCCAAGGCGTGTTTCAGCAGTCTCGCGGTCTCGTGTTTGTCCACAATAAATCCACCTCGCTGGACGCGCCCACGGTGCGGAGACCGCTCTCCCTTTCCCTCTCCCTTTCCCTCCGCTGTCGCATCAACATGGCATGGGCTGGAGGCAGTGTAGAATGCGCAGGAAAACACAGAGTGGAGTGGAGCCTACATTTGAGCAGAGTGTGGTTCAGGAGAGACTTTTACAGTTGAAAAACAACAAAGGTTTTACATAATAAAGGAACAGACTTTTCTGTGAAACAGCATTAATTTGCTGGGAGATCCATTGCCAGGAGTGTGCGCGTGTGCGTGTGTGTGTGTGTGTGTGTGTGGGGGGGGGGGGGGGGGGGGGCGTGAATCACAACACAGATGTGTCGTCATTACTTTCTTTCTTCATTAAACTTTGAAGTAAAAGGCAAGTTGAGACCTCATTAAGCAGGTGACACACATTGAGGAAGTGAGACAGACTTCCTTTATCCTGGAGCACAGGCCATGTTTTATATATTGGTTTTAAGAGCAGATGAATGAGGTAATATATTTAGTCTGCCCCTCATCACTCGGCCCCACTTGAAAAACACTCTTAATGAGGCACTGAGGTCAAGTCTGTGCTAATTGCCGGGCCAAAATGTGATGAGGAACATTGGCAGGGGAAAATTCCAGAAAATTCTGCTAGCCCTGTTTGTTCTGTTGCCATATTTCTGTTGATGTTATTGGTATAACACTAAGCAGGGCTCCCAACTCCCATGCATCTGGTCTCACACTTTCTTTTTTAGCTATTTAGGAAGACAGGACATATAGTGGAATGCAGGGGATGAGAGAGACGGGAGGAGAGTGAGAAAGAGGAAGAGAGAGAAACAGAGAGAGAGAGGAAGAGAGAGAAACAGAGAGAGAGAGAGGAAGAGAGAGAAACAGAGAGAGAGAGAGAGGGAGAGAAAAAAGATAGATATAGGTTGCCAACACTCATGTATCTCGCATGACACTTTCTGACTGAGACTTATAATAAGCTTTATTTGTATAGCACCTTTCATACACAGAATGCAGCTCAAAGTGCTTTACATTTGAAGCATGTAACACAATAATAGTCAGTCAGTCATTATCAATCACTTTTCTTTGCTGTTTATGATCTACTCAGCAACATATCAAAAATATAGAAAATGACGTCATAAGACTGGCAGACTTAATAGCATGCCCTCATGACGCAAGAAACCTCACACCAAAATGACCTTGCATGTCATTTTTGTAACAAAATACTTCCCATTCAGGGATGATCTAATACTACACTGACTGCATTGATTTCCTCATTTTAAAAAGTAACATCTGCCCTTACGTTATCGTCACATTTTTTTCTGATCTGGGAATCGATTTTTGATTCAGTACAAATCTTTCCGGCACTGCCTCCTATGTGTCAGTTGCGTTGTGTGTGGAAAGTCTGACCTGAGATAAGAGAAGGTGTTTTGTGCTTCAAGTCCCCAGCGTTGTCTTAAAGGCAGCGCTGCATGGAAGGCACTAGGGTTAGGCAAGGGTTAAGGCCCATTCACACCAAGAACAATAACGATAACTATAACTATAACCATAACGATAAAAGCGTTCACACTGAACAACGATAAACAAAGTCTCTCCTTGTGTTAATAAATGTGACGGCTAAAATTCGATGGGTTCTGATTGGCTATTAGCATTTTATCGTTGTGAAAATCGCTCTGAAAGTGATCCCCAACGATATCGTTCTTCATGTTGTTATCGTTATAGTTTATGTGTGAATGGGCCTTTAGGGTTAGGTTTAAGGTTAGGGTTAGGTGCCTTGAAGTCGACGGTCGCAGCGCTGCCTTGAAGTCGCTTAAAACACCATGGAGCATAAGAGACGCAGAGGGGGATGAGCTAGCTGAACCCACACACCAAACTCTGGGAGTTTCAGCACGTAATGCAAGGGAGCTGAAACTCCCAGAATAGACTGGCATCCTCATCTCACTCATCCATTATCACTATTAAAACGAGTGACCTGCAGCCCTTTTTATAGATAATGCCACTGGCTTAGTTGTTCAAAGATTTCAAGTTCTTATAATTGGCCCAATCTGTGTGAGTACCATAACGACTAAACCCACCTACACACATGCTTGTTGTAATGTTATGAAAATCCCCGTCAATTAATTTAAAATTAACCTCAGTAAAAGCGTTGAGATGGTTTGGCCATTATATATATATACAGCACATATAGACTTCAAAGGAAAGACAGCTGTTGCATTAAAGTGTGTGTGCATCAGCAGACATGAAATTGACATGAAAATCTCACACTAGCTAGCAGTCCAACATTGGCAAGCCATGTTATGACATAAGTACGTTTGATTTTGTTTGCTATACTTCTCATATGAGAACATATTGTTACATACTCCTCACTGTATCCTTAACCTTAACCATAATTACATCTAACACCACAGCAGTTATGTCAGAATAGGACTGTGGTTATTAATTGCTTAGTAAGTACAAATGATCTAAGGGTTCTAAACATAACATAACCATGTGTTATTTGAGGGTGTGTTCACATAATGTCTCATGTCCAAAGCAACCTTGCCTTTTTGAGGCTACTCAACCCCTACACCTAAACCACATCCTGTAAGAGCCCAAAGTGCTTATCAAGGATTTTGGTGCAATGCTTTGTGCTGGCTATTTAAGTATACAGTATGTGGTGACGTGTCGTGTTTTTAAGATGTGTATGTGCACTCAGGGACTCTCCCTTTATGAGATTATATTATTGTTTGGCACTTCACTCTTCCTCTGATTTCCCCCCTCATTTCTCTTCATTTCATGTCTCCTCCAATTTGAGCTTCCTACTCACTCATTAAAGTCAAGCCTGTCGTTTTTTTTTTTTCCTACTTCATTTTTTCACTCCAGAAGACACAGCTTTTTTCTTCCTTTTTCAAGAGACACAGACTTTGAGGAGCTTCAGAAGTCTTTCTTGTCTTTCCATTTTGTCTTAGTGTGTTAGTGTGGCACTGACTTCCCTTGTGGGCCACTGTGTAGAAACAAAGCACTGCTTCCTGTTATTTTTTTTCTGGGATATGTTGTAGCTTGCTTCACTGACAGGAAGTCTTTGGTCTCTTAGAAACTCACATCAAATGGTTGCCTCCTTGTTATTTACCATTTCATCCTCATTGGATAACATGTCACACATAACATGTCATTTACATGTCACATGTCACACATAACATGTCATTTTTCCATGTAGTTACAACAGTAATATTAAAATAGTAGAATCCACCCACACCATTGAGTTAAATGATTTTAAACAGGGCATCTGAAGAGAAAAGTATCCAAAGTTATCGCAGGTTAATTAGCACTTGAGTTGTTTTTCAAGGTCGCTTGAACATGCTGGCATAACTCCTATATCAGTGTGAGTCACTATCAATCTCATTAAAATGATTTACTGTGACAGGGTGTCTGTGGCATGCAGGGAGGAAGAAAAAAAAGAAGAAAAAAATAGTGTAAATATATAATAAAATGAAGTGGATGCCAGAAATGGTGCCAAAAAAACATCATTATGCCTGTCAGGTTTGTCAGAGACAGCTGCGGTTGTCCTGGCCCGAGCGTGGGGCTGGTCCGCCGGACCCAGGTGGAATCTGAACCAGCTCTAGTTATGGAGGTATGATATAGACTTGAAGAAAGGAAGGCAGTTCCAGCCCCATTCAGTTCGATAGCCAATGCTAGGCTAGCTGGTTCAGCCCCATTCATTTCGATAGCCAATGCTAGGCTAGCTGGTTCAGCCCCATTCATTTCGATAGCCAATGCTAGACTATAGCTGGTTCAGCCAAAACATTTTCTCATTGGGCTGATGCCTTCTTTAAAAATGGCGTCCAACATGTGTTCACTTCTGCCCACATTCTCCCAGACAAGCCAATTGGCCATAAAATATGTTGTCCATGTGGATTGGCTGATCCTGTCAGCTGGAAATGGCAAGCTCATCCACCATCCACCATAGACAACATACTTTTATGTCCACCAGTGACACCTAATAGGTGTGGCACCAAATAGGCTTATTTGTGTAAATTTGAGCAAATGTGAGTGCTTAAAAGATCACATTTTTTAAAGATGAAGGATGCTAACTGGCTGAAGCTAACTCTTGAAATATTGGTTCTGGGCCAGATTCTCAATTCTGAGACACAGATTCTATGTCCTTGTCAGTGGCAATCTGGTTGAGATTGTCCACACACACACATGCACGCACACACGCACACACACACATACACACACATACACACAATACACAGTTTTTTTGGGAGGGCGAGCAGTTATATAGTGTTTGTGTGTGTGTGTTTGTGTGTGTACTGTATGCTTCTGATATGGTGTGTGTGTGTGTGTGTGTGTGTGTGTGTAATTGTCCACTCTCCCGTCTCTCCACTCTGATTCAGTCATTATCCCAGCTCTCCTCTCGAGCTGTGCTCTCCCGCTTAGAGTCTGAAGTGGTGATTTGTGGGCCTCTCTCAAATACAAAGTCCCTTCAGGATCCCTGCCGCATACCACTGTCACATACACAGCCAAAGCCAAGCCACTGCCACAGCCTGTTCTTTTCCACTGCCCCCTTCTCTTCTAATGGCGGTGTTGACGTATGGTGGTTTCAAGGTGCCATTTTCCCCATGCCAGCAACCATCACCTTCTTTATCTGACAGCAGGGAAGGGCAGGGGGGCTTCTCTTTCCTCTTGCTGTGAACCCTTTGGACTCCAGCCTGCTGAAACATTTTATTCTAATTTTACTTAGCCTTTACTTAGCTTATTCCACCAGGTAAAACCAACCTCCATTGTCATTGGTGTCTTCCATATGGTGCAACTGAATTATTGCGGGAACTATTATGGTAATAAAAAGGTAGTTTGTGTAATATAAAAGTTACTTTGTTCACAAGCATAACTAACCTTTGGTTTAACTCTGATTTGAACACTGTGCAGGTCGTTTGTACCTATTAAATATTTTCAAAGTTGTTTGCTTTGCCCTGGGTCTTCATCTGAGCTCAGTCATTTGAATTGGCCCATTGTGCTGTGTTGATTCTTTGGTTTACCTTCAAATGCTGGGTTTATACAAGTCATTGACAGAGACAAATAATAAGCCCTCTGGAGAGGCTGAAGAATAAATAAAAAAAATGTCTGGACAAAATCCACTGAATAATAAAACTTTCCACAAGCACATCTATTGGGTGCTTTAGAAGATATCAATACACCGGATGTCGTTTAGACATTTTCATCAGCTCTTGGCTTTCATAAATTCATCAGACTTCCATGGTGACAGTGTTCTGCCACCCTTGTGCTTGTTTTGCTTTGGAAATATGCCGTCCATGCCTCCAATGTTAAAGATTATACATTAACCCTTAAAGGTGTAGGTTTTTGAACATTCTAAGTTCCGCAACAATTGAAGGTTCTAAAATTTTATGTTGAATTCAATGAACCCAGATATTCTTTAGAATGTTAATTTCCCAACATTCCCGTCACACCGGTGTGACGGTACCAAAGATTGTTAAGGCGGAGCAAGATATTTCATCAGGACCCAGGATCGCACGAGGGGGGGTCAAAATCCCCCTTTATGCAGAGCAGAGGCAGCGACTGCTCCATTGAAGTCTATGGGCATAGCTCAGAATTTTACCACATATGCTAAGGTCTTGGTTCTATAGAGTTAGGAATGTGAATTTCGGGCACGTTTTCATGATCCTCAAACCCTTCTGAACATTTCAGGTACATTTTTAGCATTTTTGAGCATTCCAGTCTGGAGAAAATCGACTTTATATCAGGTGTGCGCCGGTTATTTATGCCGCTGCTGTTGGCCGGTTGCAACGTATGCTCATCAATACGTCATCGACACGCCTCTTTATGCAGACAGGATTCGATCCCCATTTCGCGCCCATAGACATGAACTACGACGAAGTATCTTGCTCCGCCTTAACAATCTTTGACGGTACTCCTTTAAGGGTTAAATGTCAGGGAGGCACCAGTAGACCAGAGGACTGACAAAAATAATAACTCATATTGCCCCCATTTAAAGAGAAACTAATAAAGCTTTTAAGGACGCCCACCAACCCAAATGCATTCATGATACACACAGACAAAAAAAACGTCACATCTGATTTATGTTATGTAGCTAGCTTGAAAGGATCATTGTTGCTTTGAAAAATCTGAAAATCAAAAATAATTTTAAATCAGATTAATGCAATATTCATGGCTGCAACTAACGGAATAAGCAATAGAGTGAGATATGCTCAAAGAAAATAACTGAGTCTGGCCAGGGGTATGTTCAAGAAGATATGGAAGAATCTGCTGATGCAGAGTATCAGGACTTTAGCATGTACTGTGTGTTCACAAAGAACTCATGCACCTATCAGAACTACTTACAAAAAAAACAGTATACACTTAGCTTAAGCAGAACACAGCAAAATAAATAAATAATAATACAAAAATAAACATTGCAAAAGTAGCAGAAGTGTCTGCTCAGACTGACGGAGTACTTGTGCATGATAGGGGTCTTTGTTTTCATTCAGTTTGAAAGAGACTACATCTGGCTGTGGTGTTGTTTTGGTATTGCTAGCGCATCCTGGTTGAAGTCTCAGCTTAGCAGTGTTATAGCCACTGAGTTCCAGGTGTCCCTGGGGAGACCGTGCTGGAGAATCGCAGTGAAAGTGTGATTTCTGTCGGGGGCTCAACCTGTCACGGCGGTGTGTGTGTGTGCATGTGTGTGTGTGTGTGTGTGTGTGTGCCGGCTGAATGCTGAGGTCTTTTAGAGGATAGTTTGGAATGGCTGCCCTTACTGCTACCTCCTAGTCTGGTAGAAAATCTGCTGGAGAGCATACATGTGTTTTTTTGCATGCTCCCTCTCACATTGTACCTCTTTTTTGCATGGATGCCACAGAGTGGCGTGTTAGCTTGTGCCATACATGCTAAATACCGGTCTCCTTTTTCCCTCTAATAGGGAAGAGAGCTGAAGCAAATCATTGTTCTTGCATTTGATATCAAGGAGCTTTATGCTCTCTTATATGTAGATGAAAGATGAAGAAACCTATTACATATACTTTGTTGTCTTCATTGATGTGAGAACACTTACAGTTAAGCTGTGCCACACCAACTACGACAAGTCATTCATCTTTTTTCCCCTCTTCTAATTCTTAACACCAATAGATGCCTCAGGGCTACTTGGTCTTTTCATCAAATCTCTCCAGTCCTTGTCTCGTGGAGAGGCTGTTGCTTCACGTGTGTTCAATCACATATCTCCAGAATTAGAAACGCAGTCTTCCATGTCTGATGGCAGGCTAGCCCATATGCCCGGATGAGAAGTGCCGCGCTGAAGTGCTGCTCTGTTGACAGGCACTTTAATTAGCTGATAGAAAAGGTCAGGAGGCTAGCCATGAAAGCGAGCTTGCTGAGACACAGCACAATTAGACATTGTTCTTGCTAATTACTAGAGGGCTTGTTGGACCCCACATTTCTCTGCAAATTGTCACTTGTCTCATTTTCTACCAGGGCAGTGTTGGCACAGTACAGTACAGATGCACATTTATGCACAAACAAATCCCAGAATGCAATTGGATAATTGAGTTTCAGCATCAATTAGAGTGGGTTCTATCAGGAACTTGGTGTTTCTGTTTGGCGATGCCTAAGGATGCTGATATACCCAGCTGAATGGGGGTGATCATAGCAGGTGTCGCTGGGAGGTCAAGGGGTGTGAAAAATAAAGCGACAACAGGATCAATGAAGGAGCCGGAAGGCTCTTGCTGGCGTGAAATCAATGCAGCACCTTTGTCATCCTACCTGACAGGCTTACTCTGACCTCTCACCTGAGGATCATCACAATGGCATGGAATGCATGCAAGGACAGGAGGCTAATACATGTGCTCACTTGCCGCATGCTAACAACACACTGTATATCCTAAAGATACTGTTAGCATAGTCATAGACCTTCATCAAACCAAGTCGAATAGTCTGTCTGCATTGTGATTTGCAGGCGAGGTCACACATTTTTATGTCAACCATTCATGAAAGCTTTTCTGTAAATTTCTATTGTATATCATAGTTAACATATTAGATTACCGAAATAAAGTGTTTAGCATGTTATTCTTTCTAAGTACCGCTTTTAATGAGGGCTAATTAAGGGTACATCCATTAATACTTGAAAGTGTCTGATCGACTTGCCCAATGGATTGGCCTGCCCAATAACATCTGTCTTGCTGTCCGTAGGCGCCTTCTCAAGCTCTCATATCCAAAAGGCACGTATTGATTGCAATCACAAAAGCTCTTTGTCTCTAAGACAACACTGCATTCTTTGGAATAATCTATTAATCTTTCTGCAGGCGAGTACTTAATGCCTAATTCCATACAATTCGAACAAGAAGGGGGGTTTGAAGCCAAGTACCTTGTTAATGTTTGCCTCCAAAGGTGAAAAAAGCATGGTAAGGGATCAGCCAGTATACGATTATGCTTTTTCCCGAGGGTGCAAGTCCATCTTCGTTTCAGAAGTTTCTTCTACTGTGCTGTGTAACTCACAAGTTGTGCCGCATTAATTCTTCAAGGTGATAGCAGCTTTCTTTTTTTGTTTTTCTTGCTTTGAGGGAACATAAAGCACACCTTTTACCTGGTGTTCTGAGAGAAAGGGAAGAAAGTTACAGAGAGAAGGGAGATAGATTGAGAGAGAGGAAGAGAAAATAGAGGTAGAGATGGAGAAAAAAGAGAGATAGAGATGTAGAGTCGTAACTAGAAGAAGAGAGTGAGTGAGACACAGATAGAGATGGAATGAGACAGAGGGAGAGAAAGTGCTCTTTCTTTTTTACGAGCTAATGGAAGCCAAGCAGCATTGCTGAAGGCTTCAAGGTGGAACACATTTTCCCATTCCACCTTGTTTAATGATTCTTTAGTTTTGTTCATCATTTCCTTGTCTTTACGGAGCTGTGGGGGCTGGAGACACTGGCTGTACCAACCACTCTTCCACCCAAACGCTAGCTTGTCTGGGTCACACACAAAAAAACAGGGCTGCTGTATCCATTTACGTTTTCTTCAAGTGCCTGTTTTTCACTGACAGCATTATGTGAAGAGATCCTTTTGTCACAGTGTCTGAATTAAAACGTGTTGGGAGGGGAGGGGGGGGGGATAATGCTTGAATACATTACATTTTATCAGGTAATTCATCTTAATTGCTAATTATGGCGATAGTGGTGGTGTTGGCAACCTCCAGAGGATGGCTTGATCTGTTGATAATTACACGGCCGTGGGCTTTTGTAAATAATCCACGAGCCAGTCTGACACCCACCCTGTCACATCACAACACCGCCATCAGGCCCACTGTTGTGTACTCCGCTGCCACCATGCACCTGGGCTCAGCAGGGTTCTGGGATTGGACTTATACTGTAGATCTATAAGTCAAGATTCGAATCCTGAAATTCAACATATTTGTCAAATTCAGCTAATTGTTCCTGGTGGTTCTCTAGCCATATATTCGTAATGTGCATGTGCTCAACAAAAAATGAGAATGAGATACAAGCATAGTGGCTCGGATGACTCAATTCCAGCCGTTTAACACATTGTGTCAACAGCACAACATTTGATTGACTGTTGAGTTAAAATATCAACAGCCTTTTGCCAGAAATGCAAATGCAGCTTTTGAAGAACATGGCACCAAGCCTTATTAACAAGCCCACACATGGCCAGATGGTGAGTACTAGAGATGAGACACAATTATTTATTCAATGTTTTCTACTATACCAGGGGAGAGTAGGACGCTTTTAGTCATAGAGTGTATTCAGCTTGTTATTGTATCTTATGGCAGTGATTCCAGCATTCACTAGTCCCAGAGTCCTCAACATTATGACGGAAATGACACACATATTCCCATGGCATATTCCCATGGCTTTAGTACTTCCTCTTCCATGTTTGACAGGATTAAAAAAAACATTGATGCCGTTGGGTATGTTCTCTCCATATCATTGTATTTCTGTCAGACTAAATTGACCACTTTTTGACCAACAAAGATGTTAATTAAAGGGATCCTTGGAAAACGTGCATTATTATGTTGACTTGTGCTTCTCTTTCAGTATGCCTGTGAGTAATGATTGAAATGAATAGGTGTTCTTTTGCTCAGTCAAATATTTTCATTACAATGGATCGGAATTATTCGCCATGAGACAAAATGAATGCTGCAAGACTCATCTTCATGGGAGGATATTTTAATGTGTCATTTGAAATGAAAATTCTCTGATTATCATGCCAAATGAGGAACACACACACACACACACACACACACACACACACACACACACACACACACACACACACACTCAGACAGAGAGAGAGGAAGAGGAAACAAATTCTGGATGCTGACATTCACAGTCAGCTCAGTTGAGCTTCCTGCATGGCTGCCAGTCATTTTGTTCTCCACGTGCCAAAAGCGTTGTCTTTCAGAAGCAGCAATGTAACCGTTTCCACATGATGCACCATCAAAATGTCATTTTCACAGGTTTGTAAATATCAGCCTGTGGTATTTCGCTAGTCCTGTGGTGACGCGGCCAAAAATATCTCCTTAATCCGCCGCCCCAACGTCTTTAAAAACTTTCACACAAAAAATCTTTCCTTGACTGTGTAGTCACTGGAAATTCCATTTTGTCTATGGGCATTCAAGCATTCGCTCATTTGTGCCTGTTGCCTCCTGCACATAGATGAATCTGCAGACGGTATTATGGGCTGCCCTGTTTTCCTCCCACAGATAGCATTTGCTGCTCCACTGGCTTTTCTCTCTCCCACCCTCTCCAAACCTCATTTTTATCCCGATGGTTTAGGTACAAATCTCAATTTAGTCCAATTACAAAGCAGCATCCCCGGTCTTGTGTGTTGCATCCTGAAACAGATCTGATTAGGCATATGCTCACAATTTTGTAGAGAGAAATGAAACAATTGGGATTGTTCAAGAGAGGACTTTTTTCATCCAGTGATTTCATCGCTGAATAAACTGACAGATGTGAAGAAGTGCCAAGGGAGCCC
Organism: Alosa sapidissima; assembly: GCF_018492685.1. NCBI lineage: Eukaryota > Metazoa > Chordata > Actinopteri > Clupeiformes > Clupeidae > Alosa > Alosa sapidissima. The sequence continues at coordinate 28,035,694 of NC_055958.1, read as the reverse complement.
AACACTGACCCCTCCTATCTACTTCCTCCATGAACACTGACCCCTCCTGTTTACTTCCTCCATGAACACTGACGCCTCCTATCTACTTCCTCCATGTAGGCTAATTAACTGTAAAACTGGTATAATGTCACACTGTTTGAAGATGCTTTTGTTTGTAGTTCATCATAATAAAAATGGTCCATCTCCAAAATAGGAGTTTGTATTCTTTTGATATTTTCTTCAGTAGTGGCAGGCAGGGGTAACAAACAAATGTTTCGCCCTATTAGTGCTTCATCAGTGTCTCTCTCAGTGTTTGTAGTTCATTGCATCTAGACAAGATTAGATAAGGTGATAAAGAACAGGACATGCTTCTAAGGGTCGGACTTAAAGGACAGACGCTCGCGGTGAACGGATCTGTGGGTAACAAGTATAAGTATAAGTATAAGTATAAGTATATATACTCTTTTGATCCCGTGAGGGAAATTTGGTCTCTGCTTTTATCCCAATCCGTGAATTAGTGAAACACACACAGCACACAGTGTACACACAGTGAGGTGAAGCACACACTAATCCCGGCGCAGTGAGCTGCCTGCATCAACAGCGGCGCTCGGGGAGCAGTGAGGGGTTAGGTGCCTTGCTCAAGGGCACTTCAGCCATTCCTACTGGTCGGGTTCGAACCGGCAACCCTCTGGTTACAGGTCCGAAGGGCTAACCAGTAGGCCACGGCTGCCCCAAAGCAGGATCCTCTGCTGTAGTCGCCAGGCGACAGATCTCGTCACGAGTTCAGGCGTGAATCATTCAACAAAAGCTATCCATTTTTTAAGCTTCCCTATGTGCTGCTCTGCTCTGCACTGTGTTAGGCAGTCGCGCCTCCGTCAGAGCAAAGAGCACCATGCTTCAAAATTATGAGGTGGAGAGAATGAGGCAGGCTGCAAAATGCCGTGAGAGAATAGGTTGACATTTACGGACAAGCAAAGCGAATCCTCTGTCCCGCCTGTGGGCTTTTAACGAGCTTGCTTTCATTTCCCTCCATGAAGACATACAGGAAGTTTTTATGTTTGTAATTCTCTGTAGGCTTATCTTTACAATGAATGATGAGTTGTGGATCATTATTTTTTAATCATTTTCAGTCATGTCCCCCCCCCCCCTTTTTAGCACTGGACAACTCGGAATTAATTGGAAATAGTTTTATTGCACTTGGTGGACTGTTTTTCAAAAGTTACTCCAAGAGATAATCTGTCTTTTTTGTGGGCACCCCTCTGTGGAGTCACTCAAAAGTATGCTTTCAGCTCATTTCTGTCTTTGGCAGGTACTTTCTGAATGGCTACCTCCCACTGGCACTAAGATTTTTTCCCCTGTCCTTTTTTTTAACAGACAGGGCTCAATACATTATGGATGCCTCCCTCAAGGCATTCTCTGGCACTTCCATGGCAGAGAGGGATCGCTCCGGTAATGGTTCTTCGCTTGCTCTTCGCCAGTGAATGACTCCCTCTTTTCGTCCCTCTTTTCCTTCCCTTGTTCTCTGCCTCCCTCTCTCTCTCTCTCTCTCTCTCTCTCTTTCACTCTCTCTCCCTCTCTCTCTGCGGAAGCTGAAAGCCTCTGACAGGCGTCCCAGCCTCAACCACTCACCCCTGTAGAGAGCCTTGACTGGCAGTTCACCTCTCTGACTGACAAACGCCTTGTCTGTCTGAGAGCCCGTAACTCACTCTGATTGGTAATCATGACGTGAGGGGGGCGGGATATAAATCCATGGCTCCGGGGTGGGCGAGGGGGTGTGTTGAGACGTGCTGAAAGGGTATTCACGACAGGGAATCAGGTTACTTGTTCATGTTGACCTTGGACAAAGGATAGCAATGAGGACAGATGGTTAAGATGCATGGTCCTTAGTATGCAGTATCAATGCAGGTTGTACTTATTAGCTCTCTTCTGCTGGAGTCTTCAGTTCACCTCAATACATACACTTGTTGGTTACACATCACCTTGAGCATCCTTGAGTCCTTTTCCTCAGTCAGTGGAAGCAGATTGTGTGTATGATTCTGCATGTTTACAGGCAAAGCAATGCAATTGATATGCATGTATGCAGATGCCCTGGCAACCTATCCTATAGTGTGCAATCGTGCATAAAAAAGTCAAATAGGTCTGCCCAAGAGTGTCAAATGTAAACAAAGATTAGCCTAGAAATCTAGACGCGCCCCTAGCGGCTAGTCTAGCAACTCTCCGTTGGCTTGTGAGCTCCAGAAATCGAAACTCAATCAGGCCAATGAAATCATGTATAGAGTCTTTAGGTGGGCTTAACATAATGATTGTTGGCAGAGTTGCAACGGTTTGGCTTGAATTCAATCATAGCGCTGCCGCTCTCCTATTGCGTGCAGATGGAATTTGAAAGACAACTGATTATCCCGCCCCTCGGACTGAGCACTGCGAACGGTGAGTGCCCAGACCCTACATTTTAATGTGGGTCAGGCTCGTCAGGCTAAACAAAGATAGCAACATTAGGTTACTCGCCTTTGGGAGTAAAGTGAACTCATGAAAGGCAGGAAGGTTGGTTTCAAACCCCCTCTGTTCAGATTCACCCCACTGAATAATTCAGTGTTTGTGAGCAGTTATGTGGCAAGAGTCGGAGGCCGGGGGTTCAGAATGTGGTTTTAAATTGAACTCAACGCTTTCTTTGATGGTGTGTTGACATGTCCCACGATGTTAAGGAAATAAACCTGACCTCTCCCCCAACTAAAGGCCACTCAGTGCCTGATGAAGGCCCCTGACCCTTTTCTCACGTGGATTCCGTTTCCTGGTTCCGTTTGAATGCGGTGCAAACAGCTCCGAGGGGTTGCTATGGGGAAGGCCTTTGGTAAAGGTCCCATTTCGGAGCTGGCGTGTGTGTGTGTGTGTGTGCTTCACTGCTGCCCTTTCTCACACTCTTGTTGAGGGTTCATAAAGTTGGGATTAGTGTGGGCAGCCTTGGCTTGAGCTCAGTGCTTCATTTTGGGCTACTTAATCCATCAATTCTTTTCATATACGGAGGATGTTCTTGTCCTGATACTAGTACTGTTACTACTACCACTGCTGCTACTACTACCACCACCATCACTACTACTACTACTACTACTACTACTACCACCATGACTACATCTACTATCACTTCTACTAATATCACCACCACTACTACTACTACTACTACAACACTACTACTACTACTGCTACTACTACTACTATACTACTACTACTGCTGCTGCTACTACTACTACTACTATACTACTACTAATACTACCACTACTACTACTATTAATATTGCTACTACTGCTACTACTACTACTATTGCTACTACTATTGCTACTACAATTGCTACTACTACTAACATCTGCAGGTGTGAACAACAGTAGTTGTCCTGTAAATCCATGTAATTTGTATAGAAATGTATGCTCACTATCTGTCACCTATACCTTTTCTACTTGAGTCACTATTACTTTTACTACTACTACTACCACTACTACATCTACAGCTACTAATACATAATCAGTATAAACATTGTTGTGTTGTGGTTTGTGAAATCCAGGTCCATCCCATATCATGTATGGCAGATGAGTTCCTCATGTGAAGTTGCTGTCAGTGTGTTTAGATTCCCTGTCTATAAAGGCGAGGCAGTGAAGGGCTTCAGCTCAAGCTCGTGGTGTGTCTGTCTAAGTATCGGCTCCATTTGGTTGGCTGACTGACCGACCTCATTAATAATGCATTCGGCTCGTGGTGCACGCGGAGCGAGAGTCGCCTCCGACATGCCGCATTTACGCATTGGTGCTCGCCAAGTCTGGTCGCCCCCGTGACCTCGGCGAGCACGGCGGTGCGGGCTGCACTCGATCGCTCCCCCCAGTGATGCCCTTGTCAATTTTCATAGTGCAAACATCGCTTGCGCATGCCGGGGTCAGAGCCCCGATCTGACCTGTACCTGCCTTGAAAGCAGATCTACACAGGCTGAAATGCAGCACTGGTTCTGGAAAACTAATAGTGATAAAAAAAAAAAACACTGTACTTTTTTTTTTGCTCTCTTGAAGAGTACTTAAAGCATGTTGATGTTGTTAGTGGTCATAGAGTTTCACATTTCTCCTCAGCACTAATGGCTAACGGCTGGCTGTGAGGACTAGCTTCCTATACAGTGGCGGACCGTGCGTTCAGTGGTTAGGCCTTCAATGACTATTTTTTGACAAAAATAATAAATAATAATAGGGGGGCGTTACGGGGGAGATTTTTTTAAATATATTTCAGCGTTAAAATGTGTGCAATTTCCCAGCATTTTCAT